>NW_028270145.1:46670078-46979744 GCF_037043375.1 Chiloscyllium plagiosum
AAAAAGTCAAATCTTCAGTCTGGCTGTAATGTCAAACTCCCTCGCAAGTACTTGACTGGGTTGCTGCATCCCAAATCATGGCGAAGGCGAGGACTGCAGATGCTGGAGATCAGAGTTAAGATTAGAGTGGTGCTGGAAAAGCACAGCTGGTCAGGCAGTATCTGAGGAGCAGGAAAATCGATGTTTTGGGCAAAAGCCCTTCATCAGGAATGAAGCAGGGAGCCTCTGAGGTGGAAAGATAAATGGCATGGGGTGGGGCTGGGGAGCAGGTAGCTAAGAGTGCAAGAGGTGGATGGAGGTGGGGGTGAAGGTGATAGGTCGGAGACGAGGGTGGAGCGGATAGGTGGGAAGGAAGCTGACATGTTGGAAATGGGATAAGGTGGGGGGGGGGGGGGGGGGAGGAGCGAGAGAGCAAGCGAGAGTGCGAGAGTGCGAGAGAGAGTGCGAGAGTGCGAGAGTGCGAGAGAGAGTGCGAGAGTGCGAGAGTGCGAGAGAGAGTGCGAGAGTGCGAGAGAGAGTGCGAGTGCGAGAGAGAGTGCGAGTGCGAGAGAGAGTGCGAGTGCGAGAGAGAGTGCGAGTGCGAGAGAGAGTGCGAGAGTGCGAGAGTGCGAGAGTGCGAGAGAGAGTGCGAGAGAGAGAAAGAGCGTGAGAGCATGAGAGAGAGAGCGCGACAGCGCGAGAGCATGAGAGAAAATGAGGAAACTGGTGAAGTCCTGGGGTTGAAGTGTTCCTAGGCGGAAAATGAGGCATTCGGTGGTGACAGAGTGGTGATGGAGGCAGCCCAGGACCTGCATGCCCACGACAGAGTGGGAGGGGCAGTTGAAATGTTCGGCCACAGGGCGGTGGGGTTGATTGAGGCGGGTGTCCCGAAGATGTTCCCTAAAGCCCACTGCAAGAAGGTGTCCAGTCTCCCCAATGTGAAGGAGACTGCATCGGGAGCAACGGATACAATAAATGACATTGGTGGATAGGCAGGTGAAACTTTGATGGATGTGGAAGGCTCCTTTGGGGCCTTGGTTGAAGGTGAGGGGGAGGGGGGGGTGGGGGGGGAGGAGAAGGCGTGGGCGCAGGTTTTGTGGTGGCAGGGGACGGTGCCAGGAGGGTGGGTTGTTGGGGGGGGGGCGTGGACCTGACCAGGTAGTCACGGAGGGAACAGTCTTTGTGGAAAGCGGATAGGGGTGGCGAGGGAAAGGTATCCCTAGTTGTAGAGTCCGTTTGTAGGTGGCAGAAATGTCAGCAGAGGATGCAGTTTATGCAGAGGTTGGTGGGGTGGAAGGTGAGAACCAGGAGCGTTCTGTCCTTGTTGCGGTTGGAGGGGTGGGTTTGAGGGTGGAGGTGCGGGACGTGGATGAGATGCGTTGGAGGACATCTTCAACCACGTGGGAAGGGAAATTACGGTCTTTAAAGGAGGAGGCCATCTGGTGTGTTCCCCTGGGAGCAGATATAGAGCAGAGTCTGAGGAATTGGGAATATGGGATAGCATTTTTGCAGGAGGTAGGGTGGGAAGAGGTATAATCCAGGGAGCTGTGGGAGTTGTGGGTTTGTAAAAAATATCAGTGTTGAGTCGGTCGTCATTGATGGAGATGGAGCAGTCCAGGAAGGGGAGGGAGGTGTCAGAGGTGGTCCAGGTGAATTTAAGGTCGAGGTGGAATGTGTTGGTGAAGTTGATGAACTGCTCAACCTCCTCGCCGGAGCATGAGGTGTCGCCGATGCAGTCATCAATGTAGCGGAGGAAGAGTTGGGGAGTGGTGCCGGTGTAACTACAGAAGATGGACTGTTCTACGTAGCCAAAGAGACAGGCATAGCTGGGGCCCAAGTAGGTGCCCATGGCTACCCCTTTCGTCTGGAGGAAGTGGGAGGATTCGAAGGAGAAATTAGCTTTTCCAATCTTGATTCTAACTTTCACAAGAATGAAACTACCCCAATGAGAGCAACAAAGTACAGTCTATGTGACTGAGACCAAAAGGTATGATCCATTTCATACTGTTTACAGTCTTGGACACGGCTGATCCACATAATCTATCCTCCAACTCTACTTATCCTACCATCCACCTAAGTGGGACTACCCATGGTTTTTATTCACTGTCCAGTTGTATAGAAATAATTTCCCTGCAATGGCCTTCCTTTGCACATCAGTAATTTCCTAGCGTTTCCTGTGAATTCTTCAAATTTTAGCCTGTGACATCACTTTCCTTGGTTATATTAGTATCACCTGTACCTTCTCTAGAATTCCATCAAGACCACCATGCGTCTCTTTGCTCCTATGAAATTTACTTAAAATGTCTCTTCAACTGAAGTTTTTTAGCCTGGTCCTCGCTTTTAATTCCTTCAATCTAATGTTAACTTGTTCTGATTACATTCCTGTGAAGTGCATTATGATACTAATTAAGTCCCATAAAAAGGGAACTTCAAATTGCATAACAGCATGAATCAGAGAATGAATCATATAATGGTGACAGCATAGAATGTGACCATTCAATCTTTTGCCCCCATGCCGAAACTCTGCAGGAGCAATTCACATCACATCACTCACCATTCTCTCCCCAACCTACACAATGTAGCACTGTCAGTTTCCTTTTTGGAGAATAATCTAGCTCCTTTCCCAAAGCCTTGATTGACCCTACTTCCACCACAGTCAGGCATCACAAGGCAGATCCTCAGCACTCTGTGATAAGACTTTTCTTCCTTAATTACCTTATATTTGTGACTGCTAATGCTCAATACTTTCACCAATGGCAATACTTTTTTCTCCATTTATTTCCCATGTCTTCCCGTCACAACCCAGTGAACCGTAAATTGAATTTTCCCACTAAAATGGATACATTTTCCAAAGATTATGTTGATGGATATCCCTTTGAATTTAAATTTGATACCAATGCTAAGGTCATTCTCATTTCTTTAAAAGTAACTCGTGGGATGAGGGCAGTGCTGGCTACTTGCCCAGAGGGCAGTTAAGAGTCAGCCACATTGCTGTGGATTTGGAGTCACACATAGGCCATGCCAGCTAAAGATGGCAGTTCCCTTCTCCATTTGCCATGGTGGAATTCAAACCTGAGTCTCCAGAATGTTGCCTGAGTCTCTGGATTAACAGTCTAGCAATAATAGCACTAGGCCATCACCTAGTTGTCATGATCAGTTGTCATCAGATCAGTTGTCATGATTTATGAAAAATCAAAAAGCTACAATATATATTGAGTGAAATGACCACATGGCATTGGTGGAATGATAGTCAATGAAATTGGAATGCTACAAATTATATTTCAACACAGGAGGCATCATATATTCAAATATATGGTCAAAGTTCACAATCACCTTTCACATCTGAATCTCTACTTTCTTGAGAAGGAGTGCCCTTTGTTTCTGGGCTCTTGGAACTAACAGTTGTCAAACCACTGGTCCAAAACTAAACCACTGTCAACCATCCAATCAAGAGGCAAACAGGAGAATTTTCTTCATGCTTTCTAACCTAATTGTAGAACCCAAAAATGCAGAATCATTTTAAGGTTACTACAGTGGCATAATAGAAATATCTCATACGACTGGGATGCAGTGGCCAGCAAGACCAAAGAAGCACAACTGAAGTTGACAACATAAAATGAGTGACCAACTCTGCTACCATTGACCAGTATCGTGTTGAAGGATGGTGAAATCAAGAGTCCAGAGTTGGCTGAGAACACATACTTTCAGCACCAATAATACTTCACCATCACAGACAACTTAATAGTATATTGCAATGTAGCGTAAGACTAGTCATTCAAGCTCCCCTTCAGGAAGTGTATTGAAAGAACACATCAAGGACACTAGGGCTATCCAGGTGTACAGCCAGGGCTCAGGTAGTGATGTAGTTGCCAAAGATCTTAAGAAACTGAGAATCTCAAATCATTATGAAAAATGAAATTATACACACACGTTGGGCCGAAGGACTTGTTTCCTTGCTGTATGACTCTTATAAATATGAATAAGAAAAGCTTGCCAGCCAGTCAACTTGTTCAGCTCATCATTCCATTGGAATGTAAAATTTAAAAATCATGAACACAATTTAACCAAAATAAATATATCAGAGCACAGAGAAATGCAAAATTATCCCCAATTTAAAATGGGGATAGGTTAAATGCGTTCATTGCTGTTTTATTCAGAACTGGATAATGAACTTAACAGCTTAGAATTTCAACATGGACATTCACATTGAACAAATCTGAAGGTATATATTTATCTAAACGCATTAAAGGGGGCTTCAATAGGTCATTGCTTTTAGGCTTGAGGCTTATCTTATTATGCTGATATATTGTGAAAATTGTAATGCATCAAGAGAGAAAGCAGTGATGAAGTCAAGGTTTAATGCCAACTTGAGGTTAAACCTGACACAAGGACCTCATTTGTGGTTACAACTGACTTAAATTTTTCAACTTCAAATTTGCCTTTGAAGGCCAAGAAACCTGTTTAACATAAAACCATATTTACTTCATAATAGAAACCCAACATTAAATATTAACTGTCAATATTACCAGCAAAACTTCCCAATTCCATGTCAAAGATTAGAACAGCAAAGAGCACAATACAAGAATGTCCATTTACACTGGTATCAAAACAAGAATAGTTATCATAAAACCAATGGGTTAATATCAACTCCTTCTTTGTTACATTTTTCACATGTACTGCAAACGTCAGAATAGCAACAGAATGGAAACAATTACTTTTTTTCCCTAAATCTAGATATTTGTGGAAGTGGGCTTCAAAGTTTGAGAGGATTTCCATACTTCTTACTGATTCAATATTTGAAAGACAAGTATCTCCTTACTTGGATCATAAAAAGTGAGTACTAACTGATTTTATTTATTACTGTCACATATATTAAGATACAGCGAAAAGTACTGCTTTCATGCTATCCAGGCAAATCAGGGTAATGTAACAGAATGCAGAATATGGGGTTTTTCAAAACAAAGTAAAGCACACTCCAACATCTCTCAAAAGCACACATGGAACTTTACAATAGAATTATTCATGACATTTACAGACAAAAATTAAAGCCTCTATGGTATCCAAGAAAGGTTTCGCTCAGAAATAACCACAGACTGCTTATCTGCCACAACGAACTTTTACATTTCAGGCAAAACTAAGATGCATTACAATATTGATCGGTGACAGCAACTAAGTGTCAAAAGTCTTACTCCAAATACTCAAACTCCAATCCAACCAATCCAGTGACTACAATTAACACAGTACTTCTCTCTTCCCACCTTAAAAATAAACTTCCTGTTTATTTCTTTCCCAGCCATAGAAAACCAGCAATGTACACTATAATAATCAATTTCAACAGACAACGCCTCAGAACATTGAACCGTTTAGATATCTTAAGAAATCAGCATGCTTTCAGGCTGAGACAGGTGCCCATCATATATTGTTCCAAATATTTATTATTTACAAACAAGTTTATCACTCCCCATAATTTATGCCTCTTCCCCTGCCCATCTGAAGATGCTAATTGCCTATCACAAGCCTCTGTGTCCAGGAAACCACAATGGACATGTTTTCACTGGCACCACACATTTACTTAAATGGCATCACTGTTAGGCGACTTAATCACATTTTACAACATGTTAATTGATCAAGCTCACTTACCTGCAGTTCGGAGGCGGATCCAATGTGATTTCTGCTAATTCCTTTTGAATTCTGAAAAAAAGAAATATTTAGTGCAAAACACTGTGCTGCATTTAGATGTAAAAGAACGATTATAGTGCCCTCTATCACCATCCGTTTCTCAGCAGCTCACCCAACCAGAGTGGAAAACATGGCTGCTTCCTCTTTGTTCTCAACAGCGTTAGACCCAAATCCCATAACAGGACAAGTTTTGACAAATTTTCACTACCTGTCGCTTTCCAATTTACACAATTCAGCCGAAAAGGGGTAGAAGGGTGTATTAAAGATGCAAACAAAGAAAATTCGTCCCGCCTAAGAGCGGTTTTTCATATTTTTTTCTCTTTTCAAGCTTATATGCAAATGAGAGGAGTGTTTATATTGACATATTTGATAAGGACTTTAAAGGAGTGTAACCGGGATTGGCAAAATGCCGGTGCTCGAGTTCAGAAACAGGCATCTTTACCTTTTAGCACTGGTGGAGAGTTTCGCTGTGGTTTTGCTGGATACCTTAGGGTCTTTCTTTTTCGGTTGTTGCTGAGAGGATGGTTCTTTCCTCTCTTCTTGCGGGTTGTCACGCTGGTCGGCATCCGAGCTCCCACTGCTTGTGCTCGGACTCTCGTCGTCAGACCTCTGCCTGTCGCTGGACATCTTCCCTTAAGCGTCAAAAGAAGTCACAAAATTACCACATTCACCAAGAGAGGGGAAAGCCGAAGTACCGTGGAAAAAGAAACTAACGACTCACATAGACACCAAGAAGCAATGCTCGTGGCCAGAGCGGACAGGCAGCAGCTTCCCTCTCTCCCTCCCCCCTTCTTCTCCAAAGATTTAAAAACACGCTTTGCATTGGATTTACATACGGTAGACAGATGTTGGGGACATAAACGACAGACCGGTGGTACTCAAATATTTTTTTAAAATCAAGTTGTCTTTGTGTTTGTGCGTGGAAGGGGTTGGAGAGGGAAGTCATGGGGTGTCTGCTGTAAAACGAGGTTTTGTTGTGTAAGGTGGCACTGCTCGGGATTTTAACATTACACGATCTTGACGGTCATTTCAAGGAAGGATGGACTAAACAGAAGCCGGACACCGTCAAGTCTCAAGGAGGCCAGGATCGAAAATGTGTGGCAGGTTTGGGTGACTGCTTTTAAGAATTATTTCGAATCGTCCTTTTAAAAAGCGAGGCGCTCCAATCAGCGTGGCACAGTAACTGATGCGTAAACTCTGATCTCTCGCCAACCGCTTAACAATGAGGAGGAATTTGTTAAGTTTCCCGACCAAATTGTCTATCTCTTTTTCGGTTAAAAAAAAGCTGACGGCCAACTTCCTCCTTACCTTAGGGTGATCCGAGCCCGAGGCCTGTGGCCGAAATGGACGGGGTGGGCAGCCGATGTTTAAGGCAAGAATTTTTTTTTCCTCAATAAAAACAGCAAATTTTGTCGGGGGGAGGAACGAATCCAAGGGGAGGGGGTGGGGAGGAAGGAAATTAAAAAGTGTCAGAAGCCCACGGTCTGAATCATTGAGTCGGAAAGCGAGCTGTAATTTCTCCTCAGTCAGTCAGTCAGACAGACAGAGACACGCTCACTCACTCGGCTGTTTAATTCGCCTCCCGCCGCCGGCGCACGGATCGCGCCGAGTCAGCAGCAGCAGCGGTGGCGGCGGCGACCCGCGCTGCGCATGCGTGAGGGGGGGAGTGGTTGGGGGGAAGCTGTTGGTTGCTGGGGACCTGGCGCGCGGCCGGCGCTAACGGCTTCGCGTTCTTCACCTGCACTTTGAAACGGTGACCGCCTCCCCGGATCACATCACATCACACCACATACCGGTCAAAAACAATAACTGTCCTTAGGCTATCCAAAAACCTCGAGGAGAAAGTGAGGACTGCAGATGCTGGAGATCAGAGCTGAAAATCAGAGCGTATCCAAAAACCACGTCCGCTTGGAACTCGCATCTCGTTCTCCTTCACTCAAGAACATCCGTTTTGGAAAGAAGGCACCGTTGGGCTGGAAGTGGGTGTGAGTGCTGTAGATTTGAGCGGGGGGTGGTAATCGGTTCTCAATCTAGCTCAGAAACTGTTTATATTTATTCGCATTGACCTGTTGGATCGATCTTGTCAAAACACAGACTCGAAGCGACTTCGGCATGAGTCAACTTCTTTTTCATCCCGCCGTGGTGATCCTGTGCGATTTGAGCTGACAACCGAAGAGGTGAGCGTATTTTCTGACCTTTTAATCGCAGATGTGGCATGCGGTTTATAGCCGATCCTAATTTGTTTACATGTGGTCAGTGGCTTGACTTGCCTTTCTGAAAACGGATGTATCAAAGTCGTGCGGCTTGACTTCAAATGGGTCCGTCACCTGTGCGAAACTTATTCTTGATCAAAGTTGCTGGGTTCTGATACGCCCTCGGGTGAGAGAGCTCATTATCTGTTGCTTTGATGAAATTTTATGGAATTCTGAATTCCTCCAGGATTGTTGTTGGCAGGTTGAAATAGTGAATAATATTCCGCCGACTCCAATGTACGAGAATGAGAATAATGGGGGGGGGGGAATAAAATAAATAAATAGGACTCAAGAAAACGTCTCGGGCAACTGTCTGTGTGGAGTTTGCACATTCTCCCCGTGTCTGCGTGGGTTTCCTCCCACAGTCCACAAATGTGCTGGTCAGGTGAATTGGCCATGCTAAATTGCCCGTAGTGTTAGGTGAAGGGGTAAATGTAGGGGAATGGGTCTGGGTGGGTTGCTCTTCAGAGTGTCGGTGTGGACCTGTTGGGCTGAAGGGCCTGTTTCCACACTGTAGGTAATCTAATCTAAAGAAAACCCAACCAAGTACTCCTCAAGTATTGTAGTGTTACGATGTAAGGGAGAATATCCCACAAACAGCAACAGGATAAATGAATAGATGATCAGTCCTTTCATTGATAAAGTGATTGAGAGGTAACCATCAGCCAGAATATTAAAAAGTATCTTGAAATATATGGCTTTGCATTTTTGGTTCAGTTATCCCTTCCACTATCTATTTGTGATGCACAACATAGACAAACCCAGGGCCCTTGAAAGGACTTGGTGGACCTGGTATATCATTTTGTTTTGTTGTCTATGATTTCAGTAACAAAAAATGTTTGCTCAGTGCCCTGGAAAAGATACACCCCTGATGCCCTCATGACAAAGTTTGTTACATTTGTACAATTTAATAAGTAATGACAGGGACTTTTTTACATGTTGTTAAGGTCTTTTCCTGAGGTTTCACACACGTGATGCGATTTGCACACACCACCTTCTGCAAACAATTAAAGTTTGTTTATTAAAGCCTGTACAAACTAGGTGATCCCCTTTGACACTCTTTGCATGCGTGAGAAATCTATTCAAAAGAGGCCCCGAACAAAGAAAACACATCCCCTTTATACGGGTCAGTTGGTAATTCTCACAGATACTCCAGCCACTCCCTGCCCAATAACCACACGTTACCCCAGGTGAGGTCATCTTCTGAGATAATGTAAATATAAATGCCCTAATCCTGGGGAATCGTTATGCAAACAATTTCCTGACTCCGTGATTCCCCAAGACAATGTGAGTGTGATACACTTCAGTATCAGGGGATGATCACCCAATAGCCATCCACAGCCAGATAAATTCTATGTATGCATTTCTGAATAGAAGGGACTGAATGAGAGTTTAATTTGATAACAGCAGTAGAATAGTAGTAAATGGCTGCCCAAATGAAGTGTGAATTATAATGGATAGTCATCAACTTTCCTGCATGTCACCTGTGAGACAGTATGTCACCTCCTCCCCCCCACTTTCAGACTGTTCAGCTTCTTGGAGAAAGACAGTACAGTTTAACCCTTTAACATTATATTAATGTCCAGAGAGAGAGTACAATTTAATCTTTTAACATTACAATATGAACATCTACTTTTCTGTTGCTAACCATGTACTTTATCTTTTCTGTTAATAATCATATACTTTATCTTTTCTCTTAATAATGAAGTACTTTATCTACATCTTTCTCAGTTTGCTACCATAATATAAATTTCGTTATCAGTGGTATATGTATTTATTCATTTTATGTACTTTCATTTTTAATGTCCAAGTCATTTTTGGATTTCAGGTTCTGAATTTTTGGATAATTGTGTGCCCTTCTGGTTTCCCTGCTATCAGAAGGAAGTTGTGAAATTTGAAAGGTTTCGGAAAGCATTTACAAGGATGTTGCCAGGGTTGGAGGGTTTGAGCTATGTAGAGAGACTGAATAGGCTGGGGCTCCTTACCCTGGAGCCTCAGAGGCTGAGGGGTTACCATGTAGATGTTTTTAAAATCATGAAGGGCATGGGTCGGGTAAATAGACAAAGTCTATTCCCTGGATAGGGGGAGTCCAGAACTCGAGGGCTTAAGTTGAGAGAGGAAAGATTTTTGAAAGGTCCTATGGATCAGCTTTTTCATGCAGAGGGTGGTGCTTGTATGGAATGAGCTGCCAGACGAAGTGGGGGAGACAGGTACAATTAGAAACATGGATGGTTATATGAATAGCAAGGGTTTACAGGGATATGGGCCAAATGCTAGCAAATGGGACTAGATTTATATAGGATATCTGGTCGGCCTGGATAAGTTGGACCAAAGGGTGTGTTTTTGGGCTGTATATCTCTATGATTATATACAAAAACAACTATCATGTATACATATATTTATGTCCATAGAAGCCAGTTGAGAGGGAAAAAGAGGACTGCAAATGCTGGGCCCTCAACTCTCATATTCCTCAGATGCTGCCTGACCTGCTGTGCTTTCTCAGCACCACACTTTTCAACTCTAACTTCCAGTTGAGAGCCTAATCAGAAATGTTTCCAAAAAAATCTTATTTAGTGGAGATAGCTTTTCACAAAAAAGATCATTGTTTTCACAATCAAAAATGGGCTGGTTGTCAGTAGGGCATCGTCTTTGTTGCAGTTGAATTGGGAACAGAAAATAGCTCAGGTAAATTCTGGTATAACGTGACATTTTCTCTTCCTTTCCTTAATATCTGTATTAATGGTTTGCAGAAATTTGAGGAATTGTTCAAGTGAGAGATAAACAAATTACTTTTTGCTAAAGAAGTGAATTCGGTTTCAAACATGAAATAGCTCCACAGCAGCCTGGATCCCAATACCAAGTCACCCATTTATTTATACTTGCATAATACTTGTCACTGCTCAAGCTTCCTCAGAGCCAGCTCTCAGAGTGAACAGAAGCTTTGACACTCCTGTTTATTTTATTTTTTTATTTTTTTGTGTGTGCAGGTGTGAGACACAGTGAAAGACAGCAGGTGTACAAAACTTTATTCAATTTCCACCACCAGGAAGAAAAGAAACACTCAAGTCGCCAGTGACAAGCAGTGCCCTTCATTTCACAGGGTAATGCTGTGTGATCAAACAGTAAAGGGGAGGGCAGGGATTAAATCAAAATAGAATTGGGCAGGGAAATAATACACTCCACTCCCTGTGGCACCCACCTCTCCCTGAAATCTCAAGGGTGTTGGTGAACACCACATGCTCCTTCTACAGAGACACATGGGCTCTAACGTAACCACGGAAAAGGGGCAGGCAGTCGGCCCTAACAACTCCCTCCATGGCCCGTTGCCTGGACCTGTTTATGGCCAGTTTGGCCAGGCCCAGGAGCAGACCCACGAGGAGGTGCTCAGACCTGCCCTCGCCCCTCCATACCAAGTGCCCGAACATCAGGAGCGTGGAACTGAAGTGCAACCAAAAACAAGAAGGTTTTTTAGAAAATCAAAAAGGGAGTACAAGCGCGCACACCCTATATATATATATGGTCCACACTCCACAGAACAAGCAGTTGGGCTGGGAGTCTGTGAACTATCGCAATCTGCGGTTGCAGGGGACCGCCATGTGCAGCACCCCTCCACCCCAGATCCCTGAGAGAAATGGGGAGGACCCCTGCCAAGGCGTGTCTGGGCAGAGGATGAGGGAGAAGAGGTGGACGGTGTGCAGCAGCAGTCAATACAGGGCCTGATGTTTTAGGTCCCTAAAAGGGATAAAACTACACTCCTTTTTTTTTCCTGGTTAGAATATTTTATTAAACAATACACAGTTTACAAAACAATTAACATTAACAGTTGTATACAGAGAAACAGCAAAGCCAGGCCCCAAACCCTACCATTCAACCAGTTTTCAGGAAAATGAGGACAAACCTCAAATCCTAGTTTCAATCATTACAAAACAGTAACATTTGTACATACAAGGCAGTCCAATTACATAAAAAACAATGGATACAATACAGACACCCCCAGCAAGCCCCCCGTCCCTCCCACCTTCCATCCACTCTAAAGCAGCCCGTCCCTACGCACCTTCCGGCTCTCAGTCCACCCCATGCCCCTTCCAGTTCTCGGTCTGCCCTGACACACCTTTTGACCACCTCTAGGACAGCCCGCCTTGGTTCCTGCCCGGGGTGACAGTGGTCAGGACGGCCCACTCACATTCTGACTTCCCTAATCATTCTCAGCACCTTCTGGCCACCTCTCGGACAGCCTGCCCCGGTACCCGCCCAGGGTGACAGCGCTGAGGACGGCCTACCCGCCTTACTCCTGTTTATCTTTTTTCATTTTTTCTTTTTCTTTAGAACAGGATGTCTGGCACTCTTTTTTTTTTTTCTTTTTTTTCCCACACTACCGCCTAACTGCGGTAGTGCTTATTTTTTCCCAGCACTCATTTTGTGTGTGTGCAGGTGTGAGACTCAGTGAAAGACACAGTGTATGAATCTTTATTCAAATTTCGCCACCACTCCTGTTTATTTTTTTTCCTTCTTCCTTCTCCCATCTCCCTTTTTCCTTCTTCGCAGAGTATATTGGATGTGGGCAGCTAGCTCGGGGTTAGACCCTTCCTCTGATACAACAAAGGAGAGTCCTTCACACACTGGTCCAGCTCCTTCAAGAGCCAGCTTTCAGAGTGAAGAGGATGTTTCACATTCCTGTTCTTTTTTCTCTCTCTTTTTTTCCCCACACTACCACCTAACTGCAGTAGTGCTTATTTTTTCCCCAGCACCCATGTTGTGTGTGTGCAGGTGTGAGACACAGTGAAAGACATAAGGTGCATGAATCTTTATTCAAATTTCCACCACACCACTCTTGTTTATTTTTTTTTCTTCAATACTTATCCCTAGAGCCAGCTCCCAGAGTGAAGAGGATGTGTGACAGTCCTGTTCTTTTTTTTAATGTCTGACACTCCTGTTTTTTATAAACCCCCACACTCCTGCCTAACTGCAGTAGTACTTAATTTTTTCCCCAGCACCCATGTTGTGTGTGTGCAGGTGTGAGACACAGTGAAAGACACAAGTTGCATGAATCTTTATTCAAATTTCCACCATACCACTCTTGTTTATTTTTTAAATTTTTTTTAATTTTTCTTTCTTTTTACCCATGTGTGTATGCAGGTGTGAGACACAGTGAAAGACATCGCCTGTTTGTGTTTTTTTTTCTGGGGCCCATGCGGGTGCCCATGGCTACTCCTTTGGTTTGGGCCTCAGCTATGCCTACCTCTTCGTAGGATATGTGGAACAGTCCATCTTCCGCAGCTACACTGGCACTACCCCCCACCTTTTCCTCCGCTACATCGGTGACTGTATCGGCGCTGCCTCGTGCTCCCATGAGGAGGTTGAACAGTTCATCCACTTTACCAACACCTTCAACCCCGACCTCAAATTTACCTGGACCGTCTCAGACTCCTCCCTCCCCTTCCTAGACCTCTCCATTTCTATCTCGGACGACTGAATCAACACAGACATTTACTATAAACCGACCGACTCCCACAGCTACATAGACTACACCTCCTCCCACCCTGCCCCCTGTAAGAACGCCATCCCATATTCCCAATTCCTTCGTCTCCGCCGCATCTGCTCCCAGGAGGACCAGTTCCAATACCGAACAACCCAGATGGCCTCCATCTTCAAAGACCGCAATTTCCCCCCAGACGTGATCGACGATGCTCTCCACCGCATCTCCTCCACTTCCCGCTCCTCCACCCTTGAGCCCCGCCTCTCCAATCGCCATCTGGACAGAACCCCACTGGTCCTCACCTACCACCCCACCAACCTCCATATACATCGTATCATCCGCCGTCATTTCCGCCACCTCCAAATGGACCCCACCACCAGGGATATATTTCCCTCCCCTCCCCTATCAGTGTTCTGAAAAGACCACTCCCTCCGTGACTCCCTTGTCAGGTCCACACCCCCCACCAATCCAACTCCACTCTCGGCACCTTCCCCTGCAACCACAAGAAATGCAAAACTAGTACCCACACCTCCCCCCTTACTTCCCTCCAAGGCCCCAAGGGATCCTTCCATATCCGCCACAAATTCACCTGTACCTCCACACAAATCATTTACTGCATCTGCTGCACCCAATGTGGCCTCCTCTATATTGGAGAGTCAGGCCGCCTACTTGCGGAACGTTTCAGAGAACACCTCTGGGACACCCGGACCAACCAACCCAACCACCCCGTGGCTCAACACTTCAACTCCCCCTCCCACTCCACCAAGGACATACAGGTCCTTGGACTTCTCCATCACCAGACCCTAGCAACACGGCGGCTGGAGGAAGAGTGCCTCATCTTCCGCCTCGGAATCCTCCAACCACAAGGGATGAACTCTGATTTCTCCAGTTTCCTCATTTCCCCTCCCCCCACCTTGCCTCAGTCCCATCCCTCGAACTCGGCACCACCTTCCTAACCGACAATCTTCTTCCTGACCTCTCCGTCTCCACCCCCACTCCGGCCTATCACCCTCACCTTAACCTCCTTCCACCTATCGCATTTCCAACGCTCCTCCCCCAAGTCCCTCCTCCCTACCTTTTATCTTAGCCTGCTTGGCACACTCTCCTCATTTCTGAAGAAGGGTTCATGCCCGAAACGTCGATTCTCCTGCTCCTTGGATGCTGCCTGACCTGCTGCGCTTTTCCAGCAACACATTTTCAGCTCTGATCTCCAGCATCTGCAGTCCTCACTTTCTCCTATGAGTTCTCTTACTCAGTTCAGAAACCTTGTGGGGCCTCTCTTGCTATCTCGAGTCCATACCGGCAGCAAGTACAATGGCTTACCAGCCCCAATCCTGAAGAAATTGTTAATCATTTCGTCGAGGCTTGGCTTTGTATTGGGGTTTTAATGTGGGCTTGCCTAGAATCCCTCTGATCAGGATATTTCCTGAGTGAGGCATTCACTCAAGTGGTGACCCCCAAGCTCATTTCACCTGGCGAGCAAGTCCACTTCCATCAGCATACCCTATAACGTTTAAGTTCCACTTGCCACACTTCTAATGACAAAGCCAGTTATAGTGTTTGCTTGAAGTCCAAATGGGTTGCAGCCAGTACGTGCTTTTGCATGATTGCGTCATTAATCCCATGTACCAAACAGTCTTTCAGCATCTCATTAAGGGTTAAACCAAAGTCACATGTCTCTGCCAGACGTCGTAATCTTGTCAAAAATCCTGACACAGATTCCCCTGATTCTCGAACTGTTAAGTAAAACCAATAGTGTCTCAGAATTGAAGAGGGCGTGGGGTTGGAATATTCCTTAACTAACAACACCAACCCTTGAAAGGTTTTAGTATTTGATGCCTCAGGAAAGTTAGCTCCTAATAGGTCCAAAAGCTGTCAGGAGAATTATTTGTTGCTTTTCATCTGCCCTTCATTTGCCTGGCATAAATAAAGCATTCTTTCACCATACTGGGCCCAGTCTTCAGCAGGAGCAAATGAGTCAAATTTCCCAAATAAAGGCACAATGCCAGAAATGCTTACCTCAACTCAAAGTTGACTGTTGTGAGCAAATTTCTTTCAAAATTATCTTCTCTCATCACCATTTAAATAACTGCACAGTCACCTTTGCATCCTTCATTTACACACAGAGAGTCCTTGACCCTGATCAGGCTTCATTAGAGCAGCTCTGAGAGTGAACAGAATCTTTGACTCACCTGTTTATTTCTGTCAGCCAGGGCTCCCAGTTTGGACCTGGTTAACAGCCCCAATCTGGGCACTCACTATAGCATGCACCTGACTGAGCTTGTTACAATCCCAAAAAAAAAGTATGATGCAAAATTTGACAGTCACATTTCCTTTGCTCTACTTCAAGTATGAGGTAACTACCAAAGATTAGTCCAAAGCTGCACTCGCACACGAGTAACAGTAGTATCTGGTTTATCAATTAGGTGAAAGACACTCCTTGGTCTGCATAAAGCATGATGGTCATTCTGTGCAAAGATTTGTCCTCAACTGACTGCTGCAAACTGATAAATTTGATGATTCAGGACTAAGTGCTGAGAAACACACGAAAGCTTGCAGCCCTGCAATGGTGCAGTGAAGAAATGTGGCTGTTTTAAGCTTTTCAGCTGCAGTGCACATTGGGGATGGAAACTGTGGAACACTTTTGGCTGTGTACAGGACGGTGAATATACACGCAAATATAAAGAGTAATGAAATATATAGGGGCACCACAAGAGTGAACCTTCGTGTACGGGGGAAAATTTAAACTCCATTGCACTTTCTGCAATTTTCCACTTGAAATGGTTTACCTTTAGGATGTATGTTTGACATAAAATGTATATTGTAAGTAGTAAGAGGACTACAATTGTGTTGTTGCACCTTCAAGTGCCATCTGATCTTTGGAGAAAAGTTGACTTCTATTTTAAATTCAGTATTTTATTTGCCATTGGTTGCAGTGTACTCATATTCCGAACAGTTTTAAAGTATGATTTTGAGGAAAAAAGTGATAGGATCATGTACTAGGCAATCATGTTTATGTATGATTGTTGTGAATCTGTGAATTACCCAAAGGATTACATATAAATAGGAAATTAACAGAAAATTATGTTGTTAAAGAAGAGAAAGACTGAGCTACTGACTCATTTTGCAACTTATTCATTTAGCAGTACTTGCTGGAAGATATAATCCAGCAGATGATAACCCCATGCATTGAGAACAATTTTAAAAGGTGATGTGGCAAATTATGGTCACACAAAGCAGGACAAAAAGAAGATGCTGTGTGTTCAGACATGTTTAGTCCTTGACACCTGGGCGAAGGATCGGGACAAAAGCAGTGGAGAGGATCATTGAGAGAAACACCACCTTATCACAACAATATAAAGTTCAACAAAGAACTGCAGATGCTGGAGATATGAAACAGACAGAAGTAGCCATTTCTGAAGAAACTCAGCAATTCTGACTGTATCTGTGGCGCAAGAAGCAGAGTTCATATTTCGAATCCAGTCACCCTTCTTGAGAACCTGGATTCAAGATGTTAACTTTGCTTCTTTCTCTGTAGATGCTGTCAGACCTGCTGAACCACATCATCATACAATGAGATAAACAATGCAGACTTTGGAACAGAAAAATAAAGACTGATGAGGGTAGGAGTCTAATGTAAAGCAGATACTGTTACATACTATTCACATGCAAATACTGATCCAGCAAATAAAAGTTTGGCAAATAAAGATCTGGCCACACAAGGAATTAAATACTAAAAAAAATGCAAGACTAATTGGTAATGGGAAAGACGGGTTCTCCAAAGCCAGCAATAAAATAGGTGACTTCCAGGATCTTTATAGCAAGGGGAGCTATTATGGTTTCTATAATGTCATGGCACGATGGAGACAGAAACAAAGAAAAAAACCTCAATTCTAAAACCATTTGGATTTGGATTTAGGTTACATAGAACATTACACGCAGGACAGACTCTTTGGCTGTCGCTGTTGCGCCGATCTGTTGAATCAATTTGAAGCCCATCCAACCTACACTATTCCATTCTCATCTATATGCCTATCCAATGACCAGTTAAATGCTCTTAAAGTTGGCGAATCTACTACTGTTGCAGGCAGTGTGTTCCACACCCCTACTACTCTCTGAGTAAAGAAACTACCTCTGACATCTGTCCTATATCCATCACCTCTCAATTTAAAGCTATGTCCCTTCGTGCTAGCCATCGCCATCCGAGGAAAAAGGCTCTCACTGTCCAACTTATCTAACCCTCTGATTATCTTACATGTCTCAATAAAGTCACCTCTCAATCTTCTTCACTCCAAAGAAAACAGTCTCAAGTCCCTCAGCCTTTCCTCATAAGACCTTCCCTCCATACCAGTCAACATCCTAGTAAATCTCTGAACCCTTTCAACAGCTTCCACATCCATCCTATAATACGGTGACCAGAACTTTATGCAATACTCCAAATGTGGCCGCACCAGAATTTTGTACAGCTGCAGCATGATCCCATGATTCCAAAACTCAATCCCTCTACCAATAAAAGGGAGCACACCATGTGACTTCTTAACAACCCTATCAACCTGGGTGGCAACTTTCAAGGATCTATGTACCTGGACATCAAGATCTCTCTGCTCATCTACACTACCAAGAATCTTACCATTACCCCAGTACTCTGCATTCCTGTTACTCCTCCCAAAGTGAATCACCTCACACTGTGCTGCATTAAACTCCATTTGCTACCTCTCAGCCCAGCTCTGCAGCTTATCTATGTCTCTCTGTAACCTACAACATCCTTCATCACTACCTCCAACTCTACTGACCTTAGTGTCATCAGCAAATTTACTAATCCATCCTTCTGTGCCCTCAACCAGGTCATTTGTAAAAATGACAAACAACAGAGGACCCAAAACAGATCCTTGTGGTACTCCACTAGTAACTGAACTCCAGGGTTTTCACTGTCTTGGTACACGTGACAATAAATTCAATTCAACCAATTCAGGATGAATATTTCCCATCAACCACTAGTCTCTGTTGTCTTTCAGCTAGCCAATTTCAGATCCAAACCACGAAATCATCCTCAATTCCTTGCCTCTGTATTTTGTGCAATAGCCTACTTTGGTGAACTTCTTCAAATGTCTTACTGAAATCCATACACATCACATCAACTGCTTTACCCTCATCCACCTGTTTGGCCACTTTCTCAAAGAACTCAATAAGGTTTGTGAAGCACAACCTACCCTTCACAAAACTGTGTTGACTATCCCTAATCAACTAACTCCTTTCTAGATGATTAGAAATCCTATCTCTTATAACCCTTTCCAACACTTTACCCACAACTGAAGTAAGGCTCACAGGTCTATAATTCCCAGGGTTGTCTCTACTTCTCTTCTTGATCAAGGGAACAACATTTGCTATCCTCCAGTCTTCTGGCACTAATCCTGTCGACAATGACGACATAAAGATCAAAGCCAAAGGCTAGGCAATTTCCCCGGCTTTCCAGAGAATCCTAGTATAAATCTCATCTGGCCCAGGAAACTTATGTATTTTTACACTTTCCAAAATTGCTAACATCTCCTCCTTATCCACCTCATCCCATCTAGTCTAGTAGCCTGTATATCAGTATTCTCCTTGACCACATTGTCTTTTTCTAGTGTGAATACTAACGAAAAATATTCATTTAGCACTGTCCTTGTCTCCTCGGACTGCACATACAACTTCGCACTACTATGCTTAATTGACCCTAATCTTACTCTAGTTGTTCTTTTATTCCTGATATACCTATAGAAAGCCTTGATCCTATCTGCCAACGACTTATGTCCCCTCCTGCCTCTTCTAAGCTCTCTCTTTAGGACTTTCCTGGCTAACTTGTAATTCTCAAGCGCCATAACTGAGCCATCGCATCTCATCCTAACGTAAGTTTTCTTCTTCCTCTTGACAAGAGATTCAATTTCTTTGTAAACCACGGCTCCCACACTCGACAACTTCCTTCCTGCCTGACCCGTGCATATTTATCAAGGACCCACAGTAGCTGGTCCTTGAACAAGCTCCACATTTCAATTGTGCCCATCCCCTGCAGTTTCCTTCCCCATCCTAAGCATCCTAAATCTTGCTACATTGCACCATAATTGCTTTTCCTCCAACTGTAACTCTTGGACCTGTGTTATTTACCTGTCCCTTTCCATCACTGAAATAAACATAACTGAATTGCAGTCACTAACACCAAAGTGCTCAACTACCTCCAAATCTGACACCTGGCCGGGTTCATTACCCAGTACCAAATCTAATGTGGCCTTGCCCCTTGCTGTGTCAGGAAACCCTCCTGCACACGTTGGACAAAAACTGACCCATCTAAAGTACTTGAACTATGGTATTCCCAGTCAATGTTAGGAAAGTTAAAGTCTGTCATAACAACTACCCTGTCACTCTCGCTCCTATCAGGGATCATCTTTGCTATCCTATCCTCTACATCTCTGGAATTATTTGGAGGCCAATAGAAAAGTCCTAACAGGGTAACCTCTCCTGTTTCTAAACTCACCCCATCCTACCTCAGTAGATGAGTCCTCAAAAGTCCTGCAACCATAATACTGTCCTTCGGGCTCGCCATGCTTCAACGCCTATCTCAGTCATGATCTCAACATTTAGACAGACGTTGAGGAGCTGATTGGTTGTTAAGGAGAAAACCTGCATGATGAGGCAGGAGTTACAGATTGTCCTCAGCAATTAAAGATCGGAAGGTGTGCTTAATAATGATCTTGTGATGAGGAGGAACAGTGGGAGAGAGTCCACATTCCAATGTTGGAAGAATGAGTGAAGAGCTTGCAGGCTGGGAGATTCTAAAAGTCACAGCAAGTGAAGCAGAGCACAGCAGGATTGCTTCAGGCAGTGTTTCTGAAACAATGGTTAGCACTGCTGCCTCACAGTGCCAGGGATCCTGGTTTGATTCCACCCTCAGGGAGCTATCTTTGTGGAGTTTGCACATTCTCCCCATGTCTCTGTGGGTTTCCTCCCACAGTCCAAAGGTGTTAGAATTGGCCATGCTAAATTGTGCACAGTGTCAAGGGATGTACAGGCTAGGTGGGTTAGCCAAGGGAAATGCAGGGTTACAGGGATAAGGCAGGCAAGTGGTCTGGGTGAGATCCTCTTTAGAGGATCAGTGTGGACTTGATGGGCCAAATGGCCTGCTTTCACATTAAGGATTCTATAAGTTTTATGTCTGTCATAATATGAGTGTTATACAAATGTTCTGCATGTTCAGTGTGTTTCAATAATTAGTTTTTTAAGAATGCAGATATTTACTTACAGACAGTGAGATGAATGGGCTTGCTTAATTCTTCTTTTAAATACCTTCACTTGATGACCACTCTATTTTATAACCAATGGCTTAAGAAGCCAGAGGAATCACTCCTGTTTCTTGCCACAAGCAGTGCTGAAATAAATATGCAGCTGCAGTGGGCAGGTCTTACCATTATTTCTTCAACTATCTGATTTCTCACTCCCTGGAAAATGTGGCCTACAGTTGTTAAATTATTGTTAAAATCTGAGGCACGTACTCTATTTAAATATTATAATCAGCAATCTCCTGTCAAGTGCATTTTTCATCAATACCCAAACCCGTTTCAGTTAAAGCAGAAGTAGGTCAGTTCATGTGGGACTGGAGTGGGCAGTTTGCATTTTAACAATTTAATCCCCCTACCCACACTGTCATGTCAACCCTGAAATCTTAAAATTATTCCATTTAGAATCATATTGAATACCTACAGTGTGGAACCAGACCATTTGGCCCGCTGAGTCCACTGACCCTCCGAACAGCATCCTACCCAGACCGCTCCCCTCATCCCACCCTACCCCTGTATACCTGCATGTTTCCCGTAGCTAATCTACCTAACCTAAATATCCCTGGAAACTGTCGGCAATTTAACATTGCCAATCCACCTAACTTGCAGATCTTTGGACTGTGTGAGGAACCCAGAAGAAACCCATCCAGTCGGGGAGAATGTGCAAACTCCACACAGACAGTTGCCCCAGGGTGGGTCCTTGGTGCTGTGCAGCAACAATGCGAACAACTGAGCCACCATGCTGCCCTACTGGCAGACTACTCACCTTGTCTTTCCATTATCCAAGAAGTTATAATTAATCATCTAAACTTGCTATTTGTAAAGTTATGTTTTGAGGCTACCTCTAATATAAAATGGAAGATTGATGGGAATCATGTACCCTGCTCTGAATACTACTGGACAAAAGAACTTGAGTGGTTTAGGTTTTTATATTTACTCACGGATGGTGGTGTCTCAAGCTGGGCAGACATTTATTACTCATCCTTGTTTAGCTTGAGAAAATGATGGTGGGCTGTCTTCTTGAACCACTGCAGTTCATTTGATATAAGTACACTCACATTGCCATAAGGAAGTGAGTTCCAGAATTCTGACAAGCAACATTGAAGAAATGGTAATATGTTTCCAAATCTGGATGGTGAGATGACTTGGAGGGGAACTTGTAGATACTGGTGTTCATCCGTTTCTGCAGCCCTTGTTCTTCAAGATGGTTGTAGTTGTGAGTGTGGGTTTGAAAGGATCTATCTAAGGAGACTAGATGAATTTCTGCAGTGCATCTTGTAGATGGTACTCACTGCTACTCAGGAGCATTGGTGCTGGAGAGACTGAATGTTTATGGATGTGATTCCAATCAAGCAGGCTGCTTTGTTCTGGATGGCATCACGCTGTTTCAGTTTTGTTGGAGCTGCATTCACCTAGGCCAGTGGGGAATATTTCATCACACTCCTGACTTGTGCTTTGTACATGGTGGACAGGTTTTTGATAGGCTTTTGACAGGCTTTGGAGAGTCAAGAGGTGAGTAACTTGCTGCAAAAATAGTGAATTCGTGGTCAATGGGCAATGGTTAGATTCTTTCCAGTTGGAAATGGTCATTGCTTTGCATTTGTGTGACACAAATGTTACTTGCCACTTTTCAGTCTCAGCCTGGATATTGTCTGGGTGTTGCTGAATTTGGGCATGGACTGCTTCAGTATCTGAGGAGTTGCACAGAGTCATAGAGTTGCACAGCATGGAACCAGACCCTTTGGTACAACCAGCCCATGCCAACTATAATCCCAAACTAATATCACCTGTCTACATTTGGCCCATATCCCTCCAAATATTTCTTATTCATGTGCATATCCAAATGTCTTTTAAACGTTGTAACTGTACCAGCATCCACCACTACCTCTGATGGTTCATTCTTCTCACAAACCACTCTCTTCTGGCAAAAGTAAAGGTGCCATCCACGTCCTTTTTAAATCTTTCTGCTCTCACCTTAAAAATATGCCCTCTCTTTTTGAAATGCCTCAGCCTAGGGAAAAAAAGACACCTGCCATTCATCTTATCTATACCCCTCATTATTTTATAAACCTCCTTTAGATTTAGATTAGATTAGATTACAGTGTGGAAACAGGCCCTTCGGCCCAACAAGTCCACACCGACCCGCCGAAGCGAAACCCACCCATACCCCTACATTTACCCCTTACCTAACACTACGGGCAATTTAGTATGGCCAATTCACCTGACCCTGCACATCTTTGGACTGTGGGAGGAAACCGGAGCACCCGGAGGAAACCCACGCAGACACGGGGAGAATGTGCAAACTCCACACAGTCAGTCGCCTGAGGCGGGAATTGAACCCGGGTCTCTGGCGCTGTGAGGCAGCAGTGCTAACCACTGTGCTGCTGTGCCGCCCACAAACCTCTTTGGTCATCTCTCAACCTCTTACACTCCACATCATCTAAGTGACATAAGTCCCAGCCTATCCACCCCCTCCTTATAACTCAAACCCTCCCTTCTCGGCAACATCCTGGTAAGTCTCTTGTCAGATCTTTCCCAAATTTCATTGATTTGAAAAAAATGGCAAGACAGAGCAAGCCTGTCAACAATCCCATTTTTTTCCACAAACATGGGAGGGTCTTTGAAAGATTTGGGCCAACATGGAGTCAAGAGATTAGCACTGTTATAACGACATCATGGTAAATTTGTAACAGGGCTGATACAAGCTAAGTCAAATGATCATCTATAACCTGAAACTTGTCAACACATCATTTCATTACTGTACTGCAGTCTTTTGAAGTTGGTGCCACGGAATGCCATAGAAAGTAATGGACTATGAACAAACTTCATGCAATTCAAAGTGCATTTCATTAAATTAGCTTTCAGTTGTTGTCACTGTGGTGTTGAACGTTGTGCAGTCAACAGGTGAACATGCCCACTTCTGATCTTATGGTGGAGGGAAGGTCATTGATGAAGCAGCTGAGGATGGTTGGGCAAGGATATTACCTTGAGGAACACCAGGATAGATATCTTGGAACTGGGATAATTCGCCATCAACCACTACAACCATCATCCTTTGTGCCAGGTATAACTTTAACCAGCAGAGATTTTTCCCACCGATTCCCATTGACTCGAGCTCCTTGATGCCACATTTGGTCCAATGCAGCCTTGATGTTAAAGGCAGCCCCTTCTTTTGTCCATGTTTGCACCTACACTGGAATGAGGTCAGGAGCTGTGGCCTTGGCGGAACACAAACTGAGCCTCAGTGACTGGGTTATTACTAAGCAAATGCTGCTTGAAAGCTCTGTTGATGACATCTTCCATCTCTTTGCTGATGATTGAGAGCAGACTAGTGGGCGATACTTGGCCAGGTTGGAGCAGCCCTGCTTTTTCTGTAGAGAACATACCAGGACAATTTTCTAAATGGTCGGTTAGATGTCAACATTGGAACAATACTGGATCTGCTTGGCAAAGTGTGTAGCAAGTTCTGAAGCATAAATCGTTGGTAGAGTTGCCTGAATGTTGTCAGGGTTCATAGCTTTTACGGTACCTATTGCCTCCAACCATTTTTTGAGATCATGTGAAGTGAGTTAATTTGATGAAGATTGGTGATGCTGGGAACATCTAGAGGAGCTGCGATGGATTATCCACTCAGCACTTCTGGCTGAAGATTATTGTGAATGCTTCATTCTTGTATTTTATACTGATATGATGGACTCCCCTGTTATTAAGGAAGTGGAAATATGTGGAGCCTCCTTCTCCAATTAGTTGTTTGGTTGTCCACCAATATTCACAACTAAATGTGACAGGATTGCAGGGTTTAGGTGTGATGTGTTTGTAGTGGTGTCATTTAGCTCTGTCTATCACTTGGTGCTTATGCTTTTTGGCATGTAAGTAATCCTGTTTCATAGCTTCACCAGCTTGACACCTAATGTTTAGGTGTGCTTGGTACTGTTACTGGCATGCTCTCCTGCACACTTCATTTGACCAATGTTAATCCCCTGGCTTGATGTTAATGGTAGAGTGGGGTATATGCAGGACCATGAGGTTGCAGATTGTGCTTGGAATATAACTCAGCTCTTCCTGATGGCCTGCAATGCCTCATGGATGCTCAGTATTCAGTTGCTTGATCTGTTCAAAGTCTATGTTATTCAGAATAATGATACCCCCACACAAAATGTGATAAATAATTGCGATTAGTTGGTACTAATGACTCAGTCAATCCCAGGTGATTTCATTTTTTTTTCTAGCAGTTGATACTAGACCATTTCAGAGGACATTGAAGAGTTGACCACAGTGGTATGGATCCGGAATTATGTGTAGCCAGATTAAGTAAGGATGACAATCTTTTTCCTTAAAGAGCATTAATGAATTAGATATGCCCTCATCATTAGTCATGCCAGATGTTTGTTCAATTCAAATTTCACCCACCATGGCAGGATTCAAATCCAGCACTCTAGAACATTACCAGACCATCTGGATTATGAGTATAGTAACAAAACCACCAGCATTACCTCCCTCTTTAAAGTTCTTAAAGGTCAAAGATTGGCTCAGATTATAATACTGGGAAGATGATGCTAATAGTTCACACCTGTATTTCACAGCGAGAATAAGTGTGTTAACTGTAGATAGACTTCTTTGTATCCAGGTTTCACAGGAAGGTGTTAAGAATGTCAATTTTTACATACTTTCAGCTGTCTGTATTACAATGTAGACCATTGCAAAGGATTTTACAAGATAGCTAATGAGCACTGCTGTCAGAATACTAGGCTCATGTGAGGCACATGCCATGCAAGTGAGCTTTGAGAAGAGAAAAGTCCAGAGAAAGTTAATATAATACCAGGTTATAGGGTATCTAAGACACCTTTAAACACAGACAGTAGCCAGTCTGCAGCCATCTGAGAAGCAGAAAGCTGGAGATGAAGCAACTAGTCCAGCACATGAAGCAGAGAAAATGCTGATCCAGTTGTTCAGCATGTGGAAGGTGGGTGATTACTCACACTTCAATTTAAGAAACCAATATCATGAGGATATCAAAGGAGGTTGGAAGATTTGCCTAAGTTGGAATAAGAATCTCCAATTCAACCTGATTAAAGTAAATTCTGAGATTAGGAGTTACCTGTCTAGGACAAAAAAAAGGATGCGGGCCCACAGGAGAACAGCTTTGGAATTGTACAAGGAAAAATAACTTTGGGGCAGTGTAAATTATAACTATGGCAAAAGATGTTCAGTCCTGATAGCTTGTCAATTAGAGTATAAATTACCCACAAAATATGTTTAGTCAATGTTGCTTTTCTGTGATTTTTACTGCAATAAATTAAAACTTTAAATCAAGTGTGATTTTTCTGTCTTCTGTTTGGCAGTTCCTCAGGATCACAGATGACTTTCTTCCAGTCTGGATTTGTGGGTCCTGAGATGACTAAATAATCCAATACTATTTCGCAAGCCCCTTCACAGGAGGTCAGTAGGAGTTTGCTGAAGGGGTGATGCTGTAAATTTTCACATGCTCTATGTAGGCTATTGGATTTGCTCAATGGTTGGTTCCTTGCAGATGCATCTTATCTTATCAGTAATCTTGGGCTGGAGATTTCCAGAAATCAGGGGATGGTAGTGCATTTTTTCAGGGAGAATTTAAAAATATCTTTGAAGCATTTTCTCTGCTTCCCGTGATGAAGTTCAGAGTAGAGAGCTTGTTTTGGAAGTCTTATGTTAGGCAAGCAGAAAGTGTGGCCTACACAATGCAGCAAATTGCCCATACCCAGTCCTTCAATACTGAGAATGCTGGTCTGAGAGAGGTCACTAATATTGGAGTCCTTTCCAACCATGGATATGCAGAATCTGTGAATGCCTCAACAACAGTTTGGAGCTCAGGTTCAGTGTTTGCACCTGCAAATATTGTTTACATACTGTAGCTTAATGACACATTGGACTGGAGTTGCAAGTTTAATAGTTTCCTAACTGTCCTGTCGATCTGTTCAACACCAGTGGGAAGCCTCATGGATAGGGCTGGATTGTTTCAGCAAAGAAGATGGAGAAGAGCACTGGTGTCAATGAGCAGTCTTGCTTGAACCCAAATTAGTCACATTGTGTCTGTGGTGGATCAGTTGTGAGGTTCATTGCTGCCCTTTTGCATGAGGGGAGGATGGTAATGAATTTCTGAGAGCAACAAGATTGAAGACAATGTTCCAGAGCCCTTCTCGGTTAACAGAATTGAAGGCCTTTGAGTTCAAGAAAGCCAAAGTGCAGAGGCATTTGGTTGCTGTATTCCATACTGCCTTTTGCTGTTTAAGATCTCTATTGCAACTCCAAAAGGAATTCTTCAGGCTCTGAGAGGAAGCAACTGAAGAGGATTTTTACAATCACCTTCCATATTGCAGAAGCAGGTTTGCCTCTCGACAGTTTTACAAGTCAGTCTGATCTTCCTTCAAGCTTTCTTTAAGTTCACAATTATAGCATCAGAGATCACCTAGCATGCTTCTCTTACCAGATGACGTATATAAGAGCCAAGTGTGTTTCCCCATTGAATTTGTGTATTTTTAACAAAGTTCTGTCTCACTGGCAACTTTATTCGCTTTCAGTTACGATTACCATGTTAAACCTCATTTGTGCTGAGAAGTATTTTGTGGAATGTGGGCACTCAAATCAAGGACTGAGTCTTAATTGGGGGATTCTTGAAGCCCTCCTTCCAATCAGTGCTAACTGCCTCTCTGTCATTGAGTGCCATTCCATTTCTGGCCCTCCATAGGATAGGTACTTGGATGTTTGAAGCCCACATGTTCTGGATTGAATCATCATAGAATCCCTACAGTATGCAAACAGGCCATTTGACCCTCCAAAGTGTACCCCACCCAGACCCATTCCCCTGACTAATGCACCAAACCTACACATCCCTGAACATTGTGCACAACTTAGCATGGCCACTTCACCTAAGCTGCACATCTTTGGACTGTGGAACAAAACCGGAGCACCCGAGGAAAACCACGCAGGCAGAGGGAGAATATACAAACTTCACACAGACAGTCGCCCAAGACTGGAATCGAACCCGGGTCCCTGGCTCTGTGTGGCAGCAGTGCTAACCAGTGAGCCACCATGCCGCCCTTGGGCTGAAGAATCCATACATGTCATGACTGGAAACATGTTGCCATATTTCCTGCGCACTGCCAATCTGTTGTTTCGAATATTGTTTTTTTGGTGGACTTTGACCTTCATTTGTCTGTTTCTGGGTTGGGGTGAACCATAAGGTTATGAGACATTAACTCATCACATGCAGTGTTGAGGTCACGGAGACCATTAACCAACTTTTTCTAATGGTAATACCAACTCCATAATGTCAATTTTCTTCCTCAGACTTATCACTCCAGAAGATGTAATAACCACTTCGTTCTTTGAGTTGACTTTCTTCTGCTCACCATGTTTCACTTAGAACAATGTCATCATTGTCATAGTGCCAAATTTTCTCGGCTTTAATAGCAGTGAGACATTCAGATTTGTTGCTGCTAGAGTTGTGCAGTAGAGAGCTGATGTTTCAAGCCCAAACTTCATTTTTATGGCTTTCAAGATGTCTGTCCATGGGATCTTTCAATGTAGGCTAGCATTGGGTAAACACAGACTACCACATCATTCTGGTGGAGCAAGGTCTTTGTCCAATGAAAGGAATAACCAAAACGTTTGGAGACGAGGCTCCAGTGCAAGCAAAATCAATTGAAAGTCAGTCATCTTTTAAAAATAATACCAGTTTTCTAATGAAATTGAAACACTCAGGAAATATTTTCCTTTTAAGATGTTTGTCCAAATTCCTCTTGAAGTCCAATAATCTTCCTTGATAAACTGATCCATAATACTTATCACTTCGAGTGATATAACAGATTTTACTTATTTCCTGACTTTGCCTGTCTATAACTTGTCCTTAAGTGTGCACCACTCTTCGTTCCAGGATCTTGTTGCAAAGCAAATTGCTGGATGATGCTGTCTGTCCCTGAATATTCATTTTTTACACCCCTCGATGCTTTTCCCCACAGATGATATTTGTACACATGCTTTTCAGTCCAAGTCAGTTGTACTACAACTCAAAACTCAGTCTGAAAAACTTGTCCAAGGTACGAATTTGGTAGCCTGAGAAGAAGTTTTATTAGATATGGAAATGTGTTGCTGGAGAAGCGCAGCAGGTCAGGCAGCATCTAGGGAACAGGAGAATCGACGTTTCGGGCATTAGCCCTTCTTCAGGAATCCTGAAGAAGGGCTAATGCCCGAAACGTCGATTCTCCTGTTCCCTAGATGCTGCCTGACCTGCTGCGCTTCTCCAGCAACACATTTCCATCTCTGATCTCCAGCATCTGCAGACCTCATTTTCTCTTCAAAGAAGTTTTATTAATCATGCTAACTTAGCTGTTTAGAAAATGAAAATCTTATGGTTTGATTGCAGTGCTATGTACTCCTGAACCCATGTATTCCAACATCAAGCATTGAAACAAAAATGAGGTTTGGATTGCTGAGCTCTTCAGTGGGGGGGGGTGGGGGTGGGGGTGGGAGGTGGGGGGGTACATGCCGAGACTGAGATAGTCAAGTTGTGGTTGTTGAAGGTAACAGAAATAATGTAATGTCTTTAAGACTTAAATTTATTTTCCTTTTATCCCCAAAAGAATGAACAATTGGTAAAATTCTGATGTGAAGTGTCTACCTGAAACATTTTGTTTTCCTTGATTGGTTTTGAAGCCAATTGAATGATTAGATGCTTTGTAATCATTTCATTAATTATTTTCAAATTATAATTACTTAACCAACTGTACTACTCACATAATTTGCAAAAATGCTCTGGAGAGTCAGTCCACCAGCTTTTACTGAGACATTGACTTAGTGACTTAATGACGTTGTAAGAAATCAGAACAGGAGTGGACAGTTCGGCCCCTTGAGCCTGCTGTACCACTGAATAGGATAATGCTGATTGGACACATGTCATGCCCACTTTCCTGCCCTTTCTCATTAACCCTTGTTTCCCAACCTCACCCTTAAATATACACAAGGACTCTGGCCCCATGGCTCTCTGGAGCAAGGAGTTCCAAGATTCCAACCCTCTGAGATAAGAAATTCTTTCTCATCTCTGGTCTGAGGCTCTCCTATTAGGAGAAGCATCCTTTCAGCATTTACTTTGTCAAGCCCCTTAACAATTCATTATGTTTCAATTAGATCACTTTTCATTCTTCTGAATTCCAGTGAGTTGAGTCCCAACTTGTTTAACCTTTGCTCATAAGACAATCCTCCATATTGTCTTATGAATAAACTGTCTCTGAGCTGCTTCTGATGCAATGATACACTTCTTTAAAATAAGGGGATCAAAACTGTTCACAGTATCCAGATGTGGTCTCACCAGCACCTTTTACAAGTGCAGTGAGACTTCCTTACTCTTATACTCGAGCCTCCTTGAAATGAGGGCCAATATTCCTTAAGCCTTCCTGATTACCTGCTGCACCTGTGTGCAAGCTTTCTGCTGCTTTTCTCCATTTAACTGCGATATTCATACTTCTTTAAGTCCAGTGCAGATTTTTTTTCAGAAATAAATCATTGACAACTTAATTTCCCAAATACAGGTTGCACTTCAGAAGTTAAAATTTTTACTAAGCTGAACTTTCCATGTAGCCTGGTTGCTCTAAGTTCACTGGAAGGCAAATTTCACCAGCTCACTTCAAGGTACGAGCCAATTGCAAGGAAATATGAGATGGAGCCTCAAATGTTCATTGTAGCAACTTGTTTTAAAATCTATCCTAACCTTGCCACTTTCCATTTCTGTAACCTCCTTTATGACCTCTGTCAAATCTCTTCACTCCTCCAATTTTTGCGTGTGACACATTCATGAATATAATCACTCCACAACTGGAAGTTATGTTTCTAGCTTCCTAAGCTCCAAACTCTAATTCCCTCAAAACATTTTCACCTGAATAGCTTTCCCCTTTAAGATGCTTCTTAGAGCTTGCCTCTTACCAGATCTTTTTTTAACTGAGTTTAATATGTGATCTGGTTCAATGTTAAAATTTATGAAGCACCTTTGGGCATCTAGCACTACCCAAACATACATTGTTGCTATTGTGCTTCCTGTAATGTAGAAAACATAACAAGAATAAAAAATAATCACATGTAGAATGACAGGTACCTAAGGGACATATTATGAAATGCATAATCTGTGTACTAAATCTAACATGCAAGTTAGGAGTAATGTGTTCATTTCTGGGCACATATTTAAGGAAGGATATTAAAGCCCTGGAGAGACTGTGAAGAAAATTTACTCGAATGATATGAAGAATGAGGGATTTTAGATTCAAGGAAAGAGTAGAGAAATGGGGATCTTTCTTGTTGGAGAACAGAAGATTAAGAGGTGACCTTATTGCAGTGTTCAAAATTATGAACAATTTCGGCAGAGTAAAGAAGGAGAATCTGTTGTTTGTCAGTAACTAGGGTTCACAATTTCAAGTATGTAAGCAAGACAGCGAAAAGTGAGACAAAGATAAACTTCCTTACTCAGAGAGTCATTTGGATTTGGAATGCAATGCCTGGGAGAATGGTGGAGATAGATTCCATACAAGGTTACAAAAGAGAACTGGATATGCATTTGAAAGTGATTAATTTAGAGTGCTACGGAGATAAGATTGAGACAAGATGGGTAGCTCTTTCAGGAGCCGGTACAGACATGATGGATTGAATGGCCTCTTTCTATCCTGTAAAATTCTTTGCTTCTAGTCAATCTGCTGCACTAGTGCACACACTGTCAAAATATAACTTGCCTTAACTATCTCTGTGACATTGTTTCTCTTACTTCTATCTATATTTTCTTCTCCACTGCTTACCTTTTTTGAACTTCCATTTTTCCCATTCATGGGGTGAGGGATGGTGCTGCATATTGTGACAGGAAACCAGTGGCTACAGACTACATTAGGATGGAGTGAGGTGCAGAAAAAGTTTAGCTGCTTGTCATTCCCTCCCAAAATCATTTTAAGCACTTCTCTATCCCTTTATCTGATCATGTTCCTTACTTCTTGCATGTCCCATTTGATTAACCATTCTTCTATGCCTCACTTCCATTATGATATCTATTCTTTCTCTTTTGAATTGCCCTTCAAGCCCTACATCATCTGACAAATTCCTTTGCTATCATTAAGCTGATGCCAAGACACTCATCCATCCCCACACAATCTACTAGGAATAATAAGTGCAAAGGCTTTCTCCCCCTTGCTCTTTCCATCCCATTTTCTCTTCTAACTATATCATTCAAAGAGATATTTCTTTTCAAATTTAAAATGGAAAGAAATATGGAGTAAAGATCCAATTTTGTCACAAGGTGAGAAGGAAAGTGATGAAGAAAAATAGTACTGGCAAATTGAGAATGAAGATGAATGGCACTTGACATGTAACCCAAAGGGAAGGTTTTTGGAAAGGCTGACCTGCTTAGATATAAAAATCACACAACACCAGTTTATAGTCCAACAGGTTTATTTGAATGTACAAGCTTTCGGAGCGCTGATCCTTCATCAGGTAGCTTGTAGCTACACTCTGAAAGCTTGTACTTCCGAATAAACCTGGTGGACTATAACCTGCTGATTGATTTTTGTGCACCCCTGTCCAACACTGGCATCTCCACATCCTGCTTAGAATGTCACAGAGTCATAGAGTCCTACAGCACGGAGACAGGCCCTTTGGCACAAAAGAGTACAGGAGTTGGGAGGTCATGTTGCGGCTATACAGGACATTGGTGAGGCCACTGTTGGAATATTGCGTGCAATTCTGGTCTCCTTTGTATCGGAAAGATGTTGTGAAACTTGAAGGGTTCAGAAAAGATTTACAAGGATGCTGCCAGGGTTGAAGGATTTGAGCTATAGGGAGAGGCTGAACAGGCTGGGGCTGTTTTCCCTGGAGTGTCGGAGGCTGATGGGTGACCTTATAGAGGTTTACAAAATTATAGGATAAGTAGGCAAAGTCTTTTCCCTGGGGTGGGGGAGTCCAGAACTAGAGGGCATAGGTTTAGGGTGAGAGGAGAAAGATATAAAAGAGACCTAAGGGTCAACTTTTTCACGCAGAGGGTGGTACGTGTATGGAATGAGCTGCCAGAGGAAGTGGAGGAGGCTAGTACAATTGTAACATTTAAGAGGCATTTGGATGGGTATATGAATAGGAAGGGTTTGGAGGGATATGGGCCGGGTGCTGGCAGGTGGGACTAGATTGGGTTGGTATATCTGATTGACATGGACGGGTTGGACCGAAGGGTCTGTTTCCATGCTGTACATCTCTATGACTGTGGTCCATGCCGACCAAAACGTCTGTCCATGCGAACCTTATTTCCCTGCACTTAGCCTAGATCTTTCTAAGTCAAGATTAGAGTGGTGCCTTTCACAACCTCAGCAGTATATCCCTGCCCTTGATTTCTTGACCTCTTAAAATGACTGCTACCATTACACTTGCCGACTGAATCTGCACTTTGCCCTTAAGAGAATCCTGACCCAGAACTACCGAAACCCTTTATGCTTCAGATTTCTGAAGTTTTTTATGTTCAGAAAATAGGAGAAAGTGAGGTCTGCAGATGCTGGAGATCAGAGCTGGAAATGTGTTGCTGGAAAAGCGCAGCAGGTCAGGCAGCATCCAGGGAACAGGAGAATCGACGTTTCGGGCATAAGCCCTTCTTCATTCCTGAAGAAGGGCTTATGCCCGAAACGTCGATTCTCCTGTTCCCTGGATGCTGCCTGACCTGCTGCGCTTTTCCAGCAACACATTTCCAGCTATGTTCAGAAAATAGTCAACGCGACTTCTTCCAACCAACTTCTTCTAACCTCATACTTCTCACATTGTTTTCCATCTTGGCCAGCCACAGAGGAGGTCAAAGAATTGAGAAGTGGAAAATGTTAAGACTCTTGTTCAAGACAAGTGCATAGAACATTCCTAGTAATTATAGACTGATCAGTTTAACATCCATGATGTCTGAAGTTTAAGCACCAATTATCATGAAAATTTAACAGGCTGTTGTAGAGGTTCAAATTAATTATGAAGACCCAGATTGATTGGGAAAAAAAATTGTGCTTGGGAAATCTGTTTTATATTTGATAGAATTGACAGAGAATATTGTTGAAGGGAATGCAGTTGATATTTTCTGCAGGCGTTTGATCTGAGATCAAACATAAGAAAATGTTTGACAAATTACCACAAAAATAAGCTGGTTAGCAAACTGTAGGTTCATGCAACAGGATGGTCAGTGTTAGTTTTGATTAAGAATTGCTTTAAGGACAGAAAAGAATAAATTGTCATATTCAGACTAGATATTTAAAGGCAGTGCATTCCTATGGTCAGTGCTCTTTGTAGAATGACCTGAGAAGTTGAATGGGGTAAAATGGCAAAGGTTGATGATGATACCAAAGTTGGAGATATGCCAAACAGTGAGAATTATGCCAATCAACTACACAGGGCATGAATAGACAAACAACTGGGTAAATAAGTGGCTAATGGAATCTAACATATGCACCTTAGCAAATGGAATTGGCAGTGCCTGAATGGCACAGTTCTAAAGAGAATAAAGGGACAGAAACTCAGTGAGTCTCAGTGAAAGAACAGTTGTTTTTTGAGACACAAGCAGGCGAAAGAAATGATTCCTGCTATGAAGATGCAAATTGTTTGTAAGCATATTTTTTATTCAAAAGGAAAGGAACAGAAATTTTCGCAAGTCCTATTTGTTAAGGTTCAAGAGTTACCAAGGTAGCCCCACTGGTGGAAATCAGATCTGAAGGTTCCAGCTGAGTGGAATGACTTTCAGAAACACTAAGTTTGCAACCTTGATGGCAGGGAAAATTGAGCTGACCAGAGAGCTGAAAGGCATATTGGGCTTCTTCTTGTTCTGCTGTACATCTGCCAGAAATTTGGTTTACAGTGAAATGGGGGTAGTAAGATATATCTCATTTGCATTTGTTACATAACATCAAAAAACCTTGTGTTTCATTTGGTGTATTATTTGCTATGTAATGTTTGTCATTGTTGGTATTAATTTCATTTGTTGCAGTAAAAGCCTTAAAATGTTACAAATTTATACCATTTAAAACGTTCAGTCTCTAGTCACGGTATAAAATGCACTTACTGAGCAAACATAATACCAGATTGATAAACCAGACATTTGAGTTTAGATGTTACCATGTCAATTGAATTCAATAGGTAGTTTGTGGAAGAGAAAGTCATAATGAGTTTTGTTTTAATAACTATCCAGCCTTTGGCAGTCCATCTGTCGCAATACATTGAGGGGGTTGGGGGTGGGTTTTAAGGAAGCTTTTGAGAATGTCACATGCCCTGTGGGATTGTTAACTGTGGAGAAAAGTATGTGGAAAAGATGCATAAACCCCATGGAACTGTCCGTCCTGTCAAGTCTTTTTTTATATATGTGAGGGTACTTTTCTCTGCAGTGTAGAAGTCAGTCATGCCTCATTTTGGTAGCAGTGTTTGGATTGCCTTCTTATTCTTAAAATCTGGCACAAAGTATTGCTTTGTCTGTGTTGGCCATGTCTTCAGATCAATTTTTTTGAAAAACTGACAAATTACCCAGGCTAATCTGAAGGTGATAACCTATATAAAAACATTCATAACATCCCAAATAGGGAATAGTTAGTTGAAACGAGATACATAGTTGTGGTTTTATTACTGACAAACCATGTTGCAGAGCCAAGAATGTAACAGGACCCATACATTTTTCTATCCTTTACAAAGGAGGAAATAGAGCCTAGTCATGCATTTCTAAATACTTCAGAATAAAAGAGAAAACATCATCCAGTAAATTGAAGCTTACAGCAGAGACAAATTATCAACAATTCAAGTGATGTGCTTTTGAATAAATAAAAATAAGTTTAATGTTGTGTTTGAAAAGCCAATACTTTCCTGAAAGACACTGTTTAAATACAATTTCACATTGTAACTTTTTATAATGTCTCATTGCCATTGCAGTTATTAAACCAAATAAAAGCATGTCTGACTAACATATAAGTTATACTAACAATCAGTCAAAAAGATTACCTGAATGCCAACATGTTTCAAGCGTTATTTTTATTTTCCGAAGAATTGTATCTAGGGTATATTGATTTTGCTATGAAGTGAAGGCTTATGTCAAGAAAATCACTGTTATTAATCTCTTTCATGAAAGAAATTCAAAGGAAAAACTCTCAATCTGATTTCATTTTGTCTTGGCTTTGGAGTCAGTTTCATTTTTGCAATGCAGCAATATGACTTTGAAAGTGAATTTCAAAGGTGCATATATGAATATGTTGAACAGATCTAAGTTTTGTGTGCATTTGAACCAGCATAATGTTTGTTTGTTCACTACACAGTAAGTGTGGTGCACATAACTAAAATCAATGATTTTTCTTGAAATGAAAATGTGATAAAACTTTGACTCATCTTGACTCTGGGATGTGATATATGTGTGCAAAAGCTGAAACACATATATCTGAATTTCCCTTTTAAGGTTACAACAGTGGTGTTAACCCACATTAAAATTCAACATAATGTGTCAAATTTTACCAACCCTCTGGGAACAGTCTAGATTAGATTAGATTAGATTACAGTGTGGAAACAGGCCCTTCGGCCCAACAAGTCCACACCGACCCGCCGAAGCGAAACCCACCCATACCCCTACATTTACCCCTTACCTAACACTACGGGCAATTTTAGTATGGCCAATTCACCTGACCCTGCACATCTTTGGACTGTGGGAGGAAACCGGAGCACCCGGAGGAAACCCACGCAGACACGGGGAGAACGTGCAAACTCCACACAGTCAGTCGCCTGAGGCGGGAAGCTTGGATGACATGCCCAGTCTAGGAGTTGGGAAGCTTGGATGACATGCCCAACATCTTCCCACTACCATGCCATTTTGCCAGAGGTGAGAAAGCTTGCAGACAGCCTGTCCGTTTGGAACCAATTGTCACAATTAAGGGTCTCTTCTTATTTGCACTAGCATTTTACCATCCATTAATTGAATTTAATTTAATAGAATTAAATTAACTTTATTGTCACATGCACTCAAATGAGTACAGTGAAAAGTTTTTAAGTTGTCACTTACAGCGCCATCTTGGGTACAGTCCTGGGTTATAGAACAGAGAAATGAAGAAAAAAAAGTTACATTACAGCTCTACTCTGTACAACTATAAGTCAGAAAAACAAGAAGCAAAGTTAAAAAGACAAACATCACAGTCTCTGTCCAAAGCCTGTGCACAGGGGGCCTGTTGTTTTAGGAAAACACATGTTAAACCCCTGATTGCAACCCCAGCCTACAAGTACACCTTCTGCTCCTAGCAATAGCATGATTGAGCATCTGGCCCTCTGACCTGACTGTCAACCTTAGCATAGAATATGTTGGCAGAAGTAACAATCTGACAAAAGCATTGCAAGAAAGCCTTAAAATAATTTCAATTGTACGGGACACATAGAAATTATGCTACAGCATTTAATGATGAACTGTAAAACAGACAAAACCATTTTACATTTCTTTTAAACTCTTCCTGCCTCCAATGGTTTACGCTAGCTGGTGCAATATCCAACAGCTGCTAAATTCTGGTTGCCTCCATGAAAACTAAAAATCTTATGTCGGGCAGGTTTTCAATGAACCCATAACACCGGAGCTGCAGGTTTCAGTACTCATTCCGTCAACCTTCTCTCATGAATATAGCCAAGGGCAAAAGCAGATATTCCAGCCACCTGAGTCAGTGGCCATTTTTTTTCCAGGCTGGTCTCTGTTTTGTGTTGATTGGGATCATGAACATAAAAATTGTAGAACTGTAAATATAACTACATCTGTAGCCTTTGCTTTGAATGCTAATATAAATCCCAGAGAAACCATTTAATTAAATTGAAATTAACTTGATATAAGCAGGATCTTCTCCCATCAAAACAGTCTTCTTATGTTAATAGGGTGTACACAACATTCAGACAAAATTTTAAGGCAACACAGATTTGAGAAGGGGCTTTGTGCAAGAATCTGTCAGGAGTATGAATTTTGGGTATTTTTAAAGAAACTGTTTTTCATAGAAGTAAGGAAGTCGCAGCCAAAGCAATCAAGAAATCTGCAGCTGACAGCAAAGCACTGCACAGGATAGAGCTCTCAGGAACTGGAGTATGATACAGGTTTAATTTTAGGAAGGGAGTTTGTAAAGTCATTTACAAGTGCACCATGATTCAAGTTGAAAGGGGAACGAGTTACTGATGTTTGTAAATTTATCAATGTTACAATAAACTGTTGAAAGATGAGCCTTTATCCATTTCTGCACTCAGACAGGTTCTGACTAAATCTTGACGATTGAACGATCAGTTGTGAGATCACTGACTAACATCATCAGCTTTTTATGACTATCTTCATTAACTGTCTTTTGGAAGGCCACAAAACTAACATACAAATGTATGAATTGAGGACAGGATTTGGCCAATCAAACTTGTGCTGCCATTTCATAAATTCATAGCTGATCTGATTACGCTACATTTCTCCCTCTCACCAATAACTATTCCTGCCCTTGCTTATCAAGAATTTCAAAAGCCTCTGCCTCAAAACTATTCAAAGGCATGTATTCTAAGCAGGGCTTCTCTGCAGATGTTTTTCTTGTGTTAGAAATAAAATTCAATAAAATTTAGACGAGACCACCAAAGCTGGAAACAAGACAATTTATTCCACGATCTTGCAAGAAAGGACCCCAATTGCAGAGAGCAATTGAAGTGATGATTATTCAAACTACTACACAGTTATACTTTTGAGCTGCGTGAGGTCACCTCTCCCGACTCCTTCATTACCCAATCTCTCTTAGTATTTTGCCTCTGCCCATCTATGCTCCACACCCATTGCCCGCTTCCCCAGGTTGGCAACCTTCCTCTCTGTAAGTGCTGACACACACATTATTTTGTCGACAGTCCATTAAGATCTGGTTTAACATTTTGTATCAATTCTGCTGGTACATTCCATCCTCGGACATTTCATTAACTTGTATCATTTTGTATAACCCAAGCATTTTGATTATCTCAGCTTTTTGCTGAAAACATAATTTTTAAAAAGAACTTATTTGCTATAATAATTACACATCAAAGTTAGTATTTAATTAACCACAATCATACACTGAAAAGTAGAGATACTCTTCCCTAAATACCTGCAGAGTTAATAGTTCTCTTGCTGTACCCCTTTTCTGTATGCTTTTTCTATATCTGCAAAAAACAACACTTTTCCCCATTTCTTTTCTTTTACCATTTGTTGTTATTGCAATTTTATTTTCTGCCCTCTTTTCACTCTACGGTGCAGAGGTTCACAATTTTGCCATTTCTGTCCTAAATCTGCTACTCTCTCTTTCTTGCGCTTGTATTGTTGTCCTCCCAAAGATATTACCAGCTTAGTCATTATCCATTTTAACACATTGAATCCTATCAGTAAACCTACAATTATTAGTAATACATGTATGCCTAAATTAGCTAACCATTTTCCCCAACCGGTCAGTCTCCAGTCACCCCATCCCCCCTTTCATCTTTTCGGAGTTCATCCGCAATTTCTCTTATATTGCTTATCTTTTTCTTTACTATTTCTGCCTTATCTTCCACTATGGAAGAGGTGTCTGGGATGAAGGTGCAGCATTCCTTACCGATCAGCACACAAGTTCCCCCTTTTTCGGCCAAGAGATAGTCTAAAGCCATTCGATTCTGTAAAGCTGTTAGTCTTGTTGCTATCATTTCGGTGGTTATGGCTGATATCTGGGTTGAATTTCTCCCATTGCGCCGGTGGTATCATAAATTAAATTTTCAAGGGCAGCCGCCAGTTTCTGTATTTCCACCCCTGCCCTTGTAGTGCTGTAGTTTGGGAGTAGTGTCCACAGCAGACGGTCTCCTTAAGGGACCTTTCAGGTCTTACATCTTATCCCCCCCCCTCCATTCTTAGGTTGGGCTCATGTTTTTCTATTCGGAGGTGAGGGACTATATAAGCAAGGTAACAGCAACCACTGTAGCCTTTCTTGTTTTAAGGCAATGCTTCATCAATTTCAGTACATGCATTTATTTTCACACATTCGGTCACACAAATGTATTTTTCCCCGGGAATAAATGGATAGGCCTTCAGACCACATACCCAATAGGTCCTGTTCAATACTTGGGGAGTATTCGTGGCAGTGGCTTGGTTGGTATGGACGCAAGATGATTTTCCTAATTGGAAGGGTGCGGCGTCATTCCGATTATAGAAACAGGTGGTATTCACTGCTTCTTTTGGTGGGGAAATTCTAAGGGTGGCGATAACACCCTGGGTTTTCAGAGCTGGCCTTGGGAACCATCCCACAAAGTTATATTTGCTCCTTTCAGGTTCCCACTTTGTATTATTTAAGCCCGAGTCAAATTGTTGTACATCGTATATTTCTCTTTTGGTGAGCGGTAGTACCGAGGTGGGGATCCCAGATTCGCCATGGTGTGGGACCTGTGCACAGACCCAACAGTTGGCAGGTCCCTCTTGTTTGGCATAATTTTGGCATAGTGTAGTGAAGTCATTTTTCCCACTTCCGATAGTAGTCATAATACCATACCAGTACGCACCCATCTCTGAACCCTGCCTATCACCCTATCTTAATCTTTTAGGCACCAGGGAGAGGTGAGTCCACGCAACCCTTACAATCAATACAATATATATTATCAAACATTAAAAGAGTCTTTTATCTTAGTTCATTCCCTCTTTCTCAGCTTAACTTTCAGAGTGTTGTCTGTAGGATGAGCGTGCCACTCCGCCAATGGGGCGTTCACAGGACCTTTGACGTGAGTGTGATGACTCCACCCTTTCTCAGCAGTCCGGATAGCTGTCTCAGTAGTCAGGAGGGTTAGGAATGGTCCCTCCCAGCTCGGGTGGAGTTTGGTACCTTTCCAGGTCTTGATCAGGACCGAATCACCCGGTTGTCGAACTCAAATGGAGGTATCTGGGTCAACAGACAAAGAAGAGCCGAGCATCACAATATAGTTCTTTAAAAACTTATCATTGAACTCTACAGTTGGTAATGCCCCTCTTCCACCCAAGAAAGGTAAACCAAATATCATCTTATAAGGAGAGAGGCCTATATCATGTCTAGGAACAGTCCTAATGTGTAGCAACGCGATAGGTAAACATTTTGTCCATGGTAATCGAGTCTCTAAGACTAGCTAAGATAATTGCTTCTTTAAGATTTGATTGATTCGTTCCACCCGCCCAGAGGAGGGTGAGTGCCAAGGGGGTGTGGAATTCTTGCCATTACTTCTTGTCGAATCTTGGAAGTAAAATGGCTACCTTGGTCTGAATCTATACTTTCCACTATTCCATATTGTGGGATGATATGTTCAAGGAGGGTTTTCACCACTCCTTTTGAGGTGGCTAATGACATTGGGAAAGCTTCCACCCACCTGGTTAAGTGGTCTTCTAAGACCAACAGGGGTACTTCTGTTTTCCCACTGGGGGTAGTTCGGTGTAATCCACCTGTGTACTTTGGAAGGGTCTCACTCCTGGGTTCCTTCCTTCTTTGAGCCCTTCCCTTATTATTTTATACATACTTAGAATCAGTGTAAATTGTCCCATCCTGATTCTCTAAGTGTTTTAAAGCTTGATTTAATGCGTACAATTCATAGGTGTGGGCTGACCATGTGTTTGGCAGCTGGTCTGCCTCCACTGTTTGGTTTTTGTTACCGTCCACTACTGCATATCCATTGTGTCTTTTTCCTTCCACTACTCTCGATGATCCATCTATAAACAATCTATCTCCGTCATGTAAAGGTAGATCTCTCAGGTCCTGTCTAATTTTGGTTTGATACTCTATGATATTTAAACAGTCATGTTCTAATTCTCGTTTGTCTAGAGGTTCTCCCTTCCATAAGAAGGTAGCTGGGATTAGACAGGTGCCTGTTGCTAACACCAGGTCATCTTCTTCCATCAGGATGGCCTCGTCAACCATCTCCCTGCCTTTTGGTTTAACACAGTTCTGACTTGATGGGCAGGTACTAACTATATAAGGCTGTTCCATCTACTGTCTTTGCAGCTCCTAAATCTTTTAGTCCCTTTTCCCCCTTTGCAGTAAACAATGGGGCACCCTGAAGATCTGACATTGTAGGTATTAGGGATGCATGCAACGATATGTCTCTTAAGTTTATTCGCACTTTAGTCTGATATTCAGTAATATCAAGGCAGTCATGTTTTGGATTGCCAAGAGCCACCCCCCTCTCTCTGCCACAGAAATGCAGCTGGATTCAAACAACTGTCTGTGACTAACACAAGGTCATCCTGTTCTATTAAGATTGACTCATTTTTCAAGATCCGAGAGTCTGTGAGCCATTGTCCTGCTTTCTGATTTAGTATGGTCTGTACCTGATGTGGGGTGCTGACTATTAAGGCTCCCCCAAAAGTAAGTTTCCGACTCTCCTCTACCAATAAGACTGTTGCTGCCACTGCCTGCACACACTCTGGTCAGTAATGTACCTTTCCATTCTTTAATTAACAATGAATTAATGCAGTTCATGTTTTGAATTAACCATGAATCAATATGACAGGTCACTGAGAATGTGTGAAGGAATCCTGCCAATTAATATTGATTCAGGCTAACACAATTGATTTATTATAAATATTAATTATTAATTATATATATTAAATAATTCAGGGTGGAAACGCAACAAGTGACTGAAACATTTTAAAAACTGTAATCGCACAGTTCTGTTTGTTTACCAGTCACTTGCAACTTCTCACTCTGTTTCTGTAATTGTTTTTGCTCAAGCACATTCATTTTTAAGAACCTCAACATAGCACCATTTGCAGAAACTGTCGCCATAATCCAATTAACTTTTTCGTTTCCACTCCCTTTGGCTTAAACTTTAAGGATGACCTTGCTGCCCCCGTATCGACTCGGAAAACTACGTCCTCTTTGTAAGGTCCCGCCTTTAAATTTATCAAGAGTTCTTGGTGGGTCCCCGGGGGCAGGAACTCCTGACACCCCTATTTTTCATCAAGGTTCATAAATGGCACTGCCTTACTTCCTTTTTCGGATCAGGACACTCTCTTATAGTGACCTGTCTTTCCACAGTAATAACATCCCACCTGTGGGGGTTTCCACTTTGATCCTTGTTCCTGTCTACCAGACCCCTAAACATCTCCTCCCTTTATTTTCAACATGCTGCCCGCCACCATTCCGGTTTCCTTTTTTTTTAGTTTTGCCCTTTTCTTTATTACCCAATGTTTTGTATAGACCTTGATTTTTAAAGAAATATCGCAATATTTCTTGCTCCCTGTAATCTCAAATATAATTTATCAATTTATGCTTGTCTAACTTTAAAGGCTGTTCCTAAATATACATTTAGGAATCTTACTTGTGTATATTTATATATTATAAATTCATTTATTCAGTATTTAAGATTTAAAATGTAAAATGCATACAGTTCCCAACTTTGAAATCCACTATAATTACCCGGTTTTAGTCTGTTGATCCAAAATTAGTTTTCTTAAGTAGTCCTGACCAGTCATTGCTCAATTACAATGTTATAGGTCGTTAAAAAAATTTCTAATGCATGAATAATGGCCGAATCCAAGGTCACCAATTTTAACCATAGGATTTTCTTTTTTTTTGCTTTATTACAGTCTAATGTTGAACTGAGACTTCAACTGTCCTCCACAAATCGCTTTTATGTAAGGATATAAGAGATTAGTTAGAAACTAATAGTAAGGTAGTCATGACCTGTAAAAAGCGCAGGAATTAACATTTTATTTCATAATCTTGCAAAATTCTTAACCTTAAAAGAAATCATGTTAAGATTTCCATAATAGAAATCAGATTCAAAACAGTCCTGGATCTCAAGCTCCAGGGAACATTCAATCACCAACAAACAAATGTGTATTCAGACTGAATCACAAAGGGTTAAACTTTCTCCTAGCTGTACAGCTCTTTTCTCTCGCTCTCTCTCTCTCTCTCTCTCTCTCTCTCACACACACACGCACAGACATTTTGAGCTTCCCGCAACGGCTCCTCTAGGTTTTGAATATTTTCCTGGATGTCTGGCTATAAATTAGTTACGAAGTGTACCCTCAGTAGCCCTTCAGCTACTAGCCCTTCTGACACGAAGCATAATCTGATTCCTCCTGACTGTAAGGCTGTTTTCAATTGACATTTTATCTTTTTTTATAATTTCCTCGCGTCCGAGGATTGTACTTCCAATCTCTTAACATTTTTCCTAAAGGACTGTCCGTTGGGATGTGGTCCTTGGACGTCCCTCTCATGTCTCCGTCGACACTTAAACAACTAATACTCGGCCGTTTCTTTATGTAATTTAATTAACCTTACTGAGATCCGGTGTCACCTTCTTCCACACCCTCTTCAGGGTCCTGACCTTCGCATGGGGGATTTCCCCTCTTAACAACCGGTCGAAGGCTGGGTGGTCGAATCAGGTAGACACCTCACTCATCAGATTAATTTAGCCAATTAAATACCTTAATTTATGTGTTGCCAATTCCCCATACTTCTCGTACGTGCCCGACCACCAAGGCAATACTTAAAGGTCCATTTTCATACCTTGGTCTGTGCACAAGAGTTACCTGGTCGAATGCGGACAGTCCCACGGCAATACCTGGCAGCAACCACCCCGTTGCTTGCCCTAGACAACTATCACTACCTATCCCGGCTGCCCGGATACCGGGGTCTTGTATACACATGAGTTGATCTGATCAAGCCGCCGTGTATCAGAGTGCCATGTCCCACGGCAATGGTGGCAGCAACAACCGTTGCTTGCCCTGTCGCCTGGAGATATACAGATATATCTTACCCGGGTCTTCCGTACACAAAAATTACCCGACCAAACCCATCGTACGCCAGCCCACGGCAATGGCGGCAACAACCGTTGCTTGTCCCGGTCGCCCGGAGATATATATCTTACCTGGGTTTTGTGTATAAAAGAGTTACCTGACCAAACCCACCCGCGTGTCAGTGCGCTCCGCCCCGCGGTGATGGCAGCAAATACCGTTGCCTACCCCGGTCGCCCAGATATTACTTATTCAAGACCTTTTTCTTACCCAGATGCTGTGCACAAGAGTAACCTGACCGAACCCGCCGCGTCTCAACCCGTCTTGTTTCCAGGGTCTCTCAGTCTGGATCTCGCTCGCCCGAGCTGCTGCGGCAAAGAGGGAAACTAAAGACCGCCGAAATCAGCGAGGTGCACCTTCTCCGTTTTCCCAACAATTGCCGAGCGACCGGAGCTTGGAATCCCGGACGAGCCCCCAAATCTGTGAGAAACAAAATTCAATAAAAGTTAGATGAGACCACCAAAGCTGGAAACAAGACAATTTATTCTACGATCTTGCAAGAAAGGACCCCAATTGCAGAGAGCAATTGAAGTGATGATTATTCAAACTACTACACAGTTATACTTTTGAGCTGCGTGAGGTCACCTCTCCCGACTCCTGCATCACCCAATCTCTCTTAGTATTTTGCCTCTGCCCATTTATGCTCCAAGCCCATTGCCCCCTTCCCCAGGTTGGCAACCTTCCTCTCTGTAAGTGCTGACACACACATTATTTTGTCAACAGTACATCAAGATCTGGTTTAACATTTTGTATCAATTTTGCTGGTACATTCCATCCTCGGACATTTCATTAACTTGTATCATTTTGTATAGCCCAAGCATTTCAGTTATCTCAGCTTTTTGCTGAAAACATAATTTTTAAAAAGAACTTATTTGCTATTAATTAACCATAATTATACACTGAAAAGTAGAGATACTCTTCCCTAAATACTGCAGAGTTTGATAAATTCTTGATGTTACAAGGAATTAAAGGCTACGGGGAGAATGCGGGTAAGTGGAGTTGAAATGCCCATCAGCCATGATTGCATGGCAGAGTGGACTCGATGGGCTGAATGGCCTTACTTCCACTCGTATGTCTTATGGTCTTATAGAGTTGCCGTACCCCTTTTCCGTATGCTTTTTCTATATCTGCAAAAAACAATACTTTCCACATTTCTAACACTTGTGAGTTTCAATTTCTCTTTTCCTGATTCATTTCCACTTTCATCATTGCCTTCGGCTGTTTTACGTAAAGCATGATCTCTGACTATAATTATACTCTGTTCCATTTGTTTGTTTTTGAATTATTAGTTAGACAGCCATTTCTAGTTGATTCAAGCTCTTTACTAGTAGATATCCTCAATTATCCTTTCCATCAAGACTCTGGTTCTAAGTCTGATTCAGATGGAATGATGTTGAATATTTTTCTTTCTTTCCTTTGTTCTGACACAGTTCAGTGTCCAATGAAATGGGACTCATCTTTATGACATAACTCCTTTAGCCACTTTGAACATGTCTTGGGTAATCCAGAAATTTGTAACTATTGCAGTATTGTCCTTCAATTCAGCACCTAGTTACTGATACTTCCTGACAGGACCTGTTGCCTGTGTTTCCCTGTGTTGTTTCACGTGATCCATGCAACATAGGTCTCACTACCTAGACCTTCCCTCTCCCTTCCCAGTGTCTTTTCAAATCAGTTTCAGGTGTTCCTCACTCTCACAATACTATGTCTGCTCACGTACAATGTTATCCATTTCCCTAGTTATTGAATCCCCTCAACCTTGCACATGACCCTTCACTGCTTTGGACAGACTCCAGCTTCAGGGTGATGTGGTCAATATTCTGCCTGTCCTTCTGGCAGTCTCTATTATCTTCCTCACAAATTGTCAGTATGTTTTATCTCATAGAATCATGGAGATGTACAGCATGGAAACAGACCCTTCAGTCCAACTTGTCCATGCCATGCCGACCAGATGTCCTGAACTAATCTAGTCCCATTTGCCAGCATTTTGCCAATATCCCTCTAAACCTTTCCTATTCATATACCCTATCCAGATGCCTTTTAAATGTTGTAATTGTACCAGCCTCCACCACTTCCTCTGGCAGCTCATTCCACACATGCACCACTTTCTGTGCAAAAAGGTTGTCCCTTAGGTTTCTTTTAAATTTTTTCCCTCTCACCATAAATCTATGCCCTCTAGTTCTGGACTCACTCACCCCAGGAAAAAATACCTTGGCTATTTATCTGACCCATGTCCGTCATAATTTTATAAACTTCTATAAGGTCATCCCTCACCCTCTGATGCTCCAGGTAAAACAGTCCCAGCCTATTCAGCCTCTCCCCATAGCTCAAATCCTCCAACCCTAGCAACATCCTTGTAAATCTTATCTGAACCCTTTCAAGTTTCACAACATCCTTCTGGTAGGAGGGAGACCAGAATTGCATACAATATTTCAAAAATAGTCTAATCAATGTCCTGTACTGCTGCAACACGGCCTCCTTACTCCTATACTCAATGCTCTGACCAATAAGGGGAAGCGTACCAAATGCCTTCTTCACTACGTTATCTACCTATGACTCCACTTTTGAGGAACTATGAACCTGCACTCCAATATCTCTTTGTTCAGCAACACTCCCCAGGACCTTACCATTAAGTGTATAAATCCTGCTCTGATTTGCCTTTCCAAAATGCAGCACCTCACTTTTATCTAAATTAAATTTCATCTGGTACTCCTCAGCCCATTGGCCCATCTGATCAACCCAGTGGCCCATCTGAATACCCTTCTTCGCTGTCAACTACACCACAAATTTTGGCATCATCTGCAAATTTGCTAACTATACCTGCTATGTTTACATACAAATCATTAATGTAAATGATGAAAAGCAGTGGATCCAGCACCGATCCTTGTGGCACACCACTGGTCACAGGCCTCCAGTCTGAAAGGCAACCCTTCTCCACCACCACCCTCTGTCTTCTACCTTCAAGCCAGTTCTGTATCAAAATGAAAAGTTCTCCCTGTATTCCATGTGATCTAACCTTGCTAACGAGTCTACCATAAAGAACCTTGTCGAATGCCTTACTAAAATTTTCTTGTACACACCGAACAAGTCCAAATAGATCACATTCACCACTCTGCCTTCATCAATCCTCTTTGTTACTTCTTCAAAAAACTCAAAACAAGTTTGTGAGATATGATTCCTACCTCAAAGCCATGCGAACTATCCCTAATCAGTCCTTGCCTTTCTAAATACATGTAAATCCTGCCCCTCAGGATTTGCTCCCACAACTTGCCCACCACCGATGTCAGGCTCACCGGTCTATAGTTTCCTGGCTTTTCCTTACCGTTTTTCTTGTATAGTGGCACCACGTTAGCCACCCTCCAGTCTTCCAGCACCTGACCTGTGACTATTTATGATGCAAATATCTCAGCAAGGGGCCCAGCAATCACTTCCCTATCTTCCCACAGAGTTCTAGGGTACACTTGACCACGTCAAGGGGATTTATTCACCTTTATGCATTTTAAGACATCCAACACCACCTCCTCTGTAATATGTACATTTTTCAAGATGTCACCATTTATTTCTCCATATTCTATATCTTCCATGCCCTTCTCCACAGTAAACACTGATGCAAAGTACTAGTTTAGTATCTTTCCCATCTCCTGCAGTTCGATAAATAGGATGTCTTCCTGATCTTTGAGGGGCGCTATTCTCTCCCCAGTTACCCTTTTGTCCTTAATGTATTTATAAAATCCTTTTGGATTCTCCTTAACGCTATTTTCCAAAGCTATCTCATGTCCCCTTTTTACCCTCCTGATTTCCCTCTTAAGTATACTCCTCCTGCCTTTATACGCTTCTAAGGATTTACTGGACCTCTGTGGTCGATACCAGACATATGCTTCCTTCTTTTTCTGAAGCAAACCCTCAATTTTTCTAGTCATCCAGCATTCCCTACACCTACTAGCCTTTCCTTTCACCCTGGCAGGAATATCCTCTCCCTGGACTCTCATTATATCATTTTTGAAGACTTGCCATTTTCTAGCTATCCCTTTACCTGCGAACATCTGCCTCCAATCAACTTTTGAAAGTTCTTGTCAAATATCGTCAAAATTGGCCTTCCTCCAATTTACAACTTCAACTTTTAGATCTGGTCTATTCTTTTCCATGATTGTTTTAAAATTAATAGTATTATGGTCACTGGCCCCAAAGTGCTCCCCCACTAACATTTCAGTCACCTGCCCTGCCTTAATTCCCAAGAGTAGGTCAAGTTTTGTACCTTCTCTCATAGGTACATCCACATATTGAATCAGAAAATTTTCTTGTACACACTTAACAAATTCCTCTCCGTCCAAACCCTTAACTCTATAGCAGTCCCAGCCTATGTTTGGAAAGTTAACATTCCCTACCATAACCACCCTATTATTCTTAGAGGTAACTGAGATCTTACAAATTTGTTTCTGAATTTCCCTCTGACAATTGGGGGGTCTATAATACAATCCCAAGAAGGTCATCATCCCTTTCTTTTACTCAGTTCCACCCAAATAACTTGCCTGGATGTATTCCCAGGAATATCCTCCCGAGGTACAGCTGTAATCCCTTATCAAAAATGCCACTCCCCCTCCTCCATTGCCCCCCTTTCTATCCTTCATATAGCATTTATATCCTGGAACAATAAGCTGCCAGTAATGTCCAACCTTGAGCTACATCTCTGTAATTACAATGATATCCAGTCCCATGACCCTAACTATGCCCAGAGTTCATCTGCCTTCCTTGTTAGGCCTCTTGCATTGAAATAAATGCAGTTCAATTTATCAGTCCTACTTTATTCTCTGCTTTTTTCATGCCAATCCTGACTGTTTGACTCGCTCCTTTTCCCAACTGTACCAGTCTCAGATTGATTTATTTCCTCAGTATTTTTCTGGGTCTCACCACCCCCACCCCCCCCAGCCCCAACCTTAATAGTTTAAATCCTTCCGAGTAGCTCTTACAAATCTCCCTGCCATGCAAGTCCCCTTCCAATCCACTTGCAATTCGTCCATCTTGAACAGGTCATTTCTACCACACAAGAGATTCCAATGATCGAAAAATGTGAACCCTTCTCTCCCGCACAAACTCCTCAGCCATGGATTCATTTGCTCTATCCTCATTTCTAACCCTCACTAGCTCATAGCACCCGGAGTAATCCAGATATTACTACTCTCAAAGACCTGTTTTAAATTCCTGCCCAACTTTCTGTATTCTTCCTTCGGAATCTCATTCTTTTCCCTGCTATGTTGTTAGTTCCAATGTGTACAACAATGTCCTGTTGGTCCCTCTCTCCTTTGAGAACATTCTGTAACCTCTCTGAGTTAACCTTGATCCTGGCACCAGGAAGGTGACATTATTCTGATTTTTCACTGCCAGCTGCAGAAAATCTGTCTGTGCCTCTGACTAGAAAGTCCCCTATCACAATCAATCACTTGGAACCCAACATACCCCTCATTACATTAGAGCGATTCTTGGGACCAGAAGTTTGGCTGTCTGTGCTACATTCCCTCTACATTTTCCAAAGCAGCGTACTTGTTTGTAATGGAGATAACCACAGGAGACCCCTGCATTACCTGCCTATCTCCCCTACCTTTCCTGGTGCTAACCCATCAACCTGACTATGTCTGTGGCTTTTCTCCCTTCCTATAACTGCCATCCATCACACCCCTTAACTCCTGTAAATTCCTTATTGTCTCTAACTGCCGCTCCAACTGATCCATGTGATATGATTGGATTCACAACTAAAGATACTTCCAACAGACGTAATCATCAGTAACATGGAAACTCTCCCTAAATGCCTACACCTTACAAGAAGAGCACATCACTCTACTAAAGGCCAGCTTTGGTCCTTCACAAACGACAGACCCAGAGAGTAGCACCATCTTATTGGTCTAAAAAACGCCAAATGCCAGACTTTCTCAATCAAGATATGCCCTTCTTTTCACAATACTCTATGCGTCAATAGATATTGCTTTTTTCAAGGAAATAAGACAACTATGGTTACAAGAGATCTTAAACAAGCAAAATCAGAAATTGCTGGAGAAACTCAAGAGGTCTCGCAACCATTTATGGAGAGAAAAAGAGTCAACATTTCAAAAAGTGTTATTGGACTCAATAATAATTCTGTTTTATCTCCACAGATGCTGCCAGACCCTGCTGAATTTCTCCAACATTTTTTGTTTTTGCTTGTTTCAAGCATCTTTTTGAACCACTCCACTGTAGTTGCAAGTGCTGAGTTCGATTTCTATAAATAGAAATTAGCACCTATCTAATCATCACTTTCAAATGATTGATGATTTAACTGCCAATAACAGGCAATTTTTGGTTTCTCCTGTGCAGTTTTTTAAAAAAAATCAACATATATTAAACCAAATTTCAGTTTGAGAAATACTCATTCATATGTACCAAAGATTTCCCGGTCACTCTATAGCTTTCATTTCTCAACCACTCTGCACCTGAGGATTTGTTGGCTTTTCATCCCATTAATTTCTCAAGTACATTTTCTCCACTGAGATGAGTAATGAAGTTCCTGTGTCGATGCTAGATTTTTATTGTTTCACTACAGTTTGGAAGTATTCTGTGAAAATAGGCATTAGTTCATATTTCATTACTACCTGCTGTCCCTTTCAAGTTAGAAAGAGCCTATTGGCTCTCCAGCTTTTAAAACCTTGAAACAGATACCCATTTGGGTCTTAGTTCTGCCTTTTTTGTAGGGTATGTGGGACATTTCTTGTTCCAGTCCTCTTGGGCCTCTATCCACATTCCTTTCTCTGGTACATCAGTGACAGCATCGGTGATGCTTCCTGCTCTCATCCAGAAATGGAAACAAAATCATAATTTTTTCATCAAATTTTCATCCTTCTTTCACCTTCACCTGGTTTATTTCTTTCTTTCCCTTCTTTAACTTCTCTGTTTCCATATTTGGGTACAGACTGTCTACCATTTCAAATCCATAGACTCCCACAGTTACCATGACTATAGTTCCTCACACCTTGCTTCTTGTCAGGATGTAATTCTGTTCTTCCAGCTCTCCATATCCATCACGTTTGTTCCAAAGATGCCACCTTCCATAGAAGTGCTTCCAACGTCTTCCTTTTTCCTCAACGAAGGATTCCTACCCTTCACTCCTCATCTCTCAGTTGGCAGGACTTTTGACTGTGTTCTACTCATTCTGTCTTCACCCCTTCTCCTTTGTCTCAGAACAACAATCTGGTTCTGCTTTTTGTCAAAGGATCATTCTCTGCCATTTCTGTCAACTCCAGCAAGATACCACGGCTGAACACATTTAACCCTCCCTTCTCCTGTTATGTTTCCCAGGGATTGTTCTCTCATGACAACTTAGTCCATTTTTCCATCATTCCCCAAATCTCTTCAGCTCTCCCATGGCACTTTCCATGCGAACATCAAAGGTGACATGCTTGTCCCTTTCACTATTCCTTCTTCACCATCTAAGGTCCCCAACATACTTCAGGTAAAGCAGTAATATATATACCCCTACCTCTTTTAATCTAGTCGACTGTGCATAGAGTAAGGACTCCTCCACAATGGCAACATTAAATGCAGGCTGAGTGATTGCTGAACAAACAGTAGCATTCTGTCCACAAAATGATCCCATCTATCTTCTGCTTACCATTTCAACAGACCTAATTTGATTTCACACTAACATTTCTGTCAAAGGCCTGCTGCAGTTTTCCAGTGAAGCCCAACACAAGCTCGAGGAACAACAATTCATTTTCCACTTTGTCACTCTACAGTCTTAAGGACAGAACTCTGAGTTCAAAAAAATCAGACTTATGAACTCTGTCCTCCATTTTGCTCATTTCTCCACTTCAACCCCACCTTCCGAAATGTTTTGTTTGCCTGGTTTTGCTCTCAGCAGAGCTGACTCATTCTTTGCTTTTAACACCTACCATTCACAACTACTTTTCAACTGTGACCCTTCCTACAACCACAGAACTCCCTTTAACCTTACCATCTGTTCTACTTCCTCCATCTTTCTCAACCATTTAAAATCCACCATTTTCCCAACCCCTTTCAGATCCACAGAAGAGTTATATCAAACTAAAAAAAAATTACTCAGTTTCCCTCTCCACAGATGCTGCCAGAACGGGTGAGTTTGTGTGGCAAGTTATGTTTCATTCAAGTATTATTTTGGTGAACCTTCTCCGAAATGCTTGTGATGCATTTACATCTTTTATTTAATAAGGTGATCCTAATACCGTACATAGTACTCCAGATACAGTCTCACCACTGCCCTGCATAACTGAAGTATATACTGGCAAATGGCAATAGTTTAGATTTAGTCTAGTCAGTATGGACAAGTTGGAGTAAGGGGTCTTTTTTTGTGCTATATGACACTATGACACTCTACTTTTGCATTCATTTCTCCTGTGATAAATAATAATGTCATTTTCACTTTCCGAATTACTTGCCATACCTGAACGTTAACTTTTTGCGATTCATGCACTAGGACACACAAATCCTTATACAACCCAGATCTCTGTAATCTCTCATGATTTAGATAAACTGCTTCTTTGTAATTCTCCCTGCCAAAACAAAGAATTTCACATTTGCTGCATTATATTCCATTTCCCAGATCTTTTGTCATTCACTTAAACGATCTACATCTCTTGTAGCTTCCTCATGTCTTCTTCACAACTTATTTCCCACTTATCTTTGTGTCATCAGCAAATTTGACAATGATGCCTACTATCCCTTCATATAAATAATTCATACAAAATGTAAATAGTTGAGATCCCAGCACTGATCTTGTAGCTCACAACTTGTTACATCTTGCCAATCTGAAAAGCACCTATTTATGCCTAATAGCTGTTTCCTGTTATCCAGTCAATCTTCTCGCCATGTCAATATGCTACCTCCTACACCTTGAGATTTTATTTTCTGAAGTAATGTTTAAAGTGGCACTTTATCAAATTTTGGAAATCTAAGTACAAAACATCCACTGATTCATGGTTGTCCACACCACTTTACCTCCTCAAAGCACTCCTCTACATCAAATGATTTCCATTTCACAAACGAGATTGACTCTGTTGATGACCTTGAACTTATAGAGGTTCCCCTCTTGTTTTAGTGATAGTGTCAAACATTTTCCCAATGAAAGATGTCAAGATAACTAGCCCTGAGGTACCTGCGATCTAACTCCATTTTTCTTGAATAAAGGATTTGCATGTGTTTTCTTCTAATTTCAGGACACCTTACTCAAATCAGTAGAATTTTGGAAAATTAAAACCAGTACATCAACAATCTCACTCGTCACTTCTCTTTCGACCTGACAAAGAAGTCCATCAGCACTGGTGCATTTGTCAGCCCACAGCTCCAGCAATTTACTCAGTACCACTTCTCTGGTGATAATGACTTTTCAGAGTTCCTCCCTCCCGAAATTTCCTGATTTAACACTTTGAATGGGATGTTACTTGTATTGTTAGTAATGGAGGCTGATGCACAATACTTGTTTAATTCATCTGAAATTTCCTTATTCACCATTTTTAATTATCCAGATTCACTTTCTGTTAGGCCAACACTCACTCTGTTAACTCTTTTCTTCTAAAAATATTTATAGAAACTCCTATCTATAAGCATACGTAAATGTGAAACTGGATCAGAAGTACACCATTCAGTCCCTCAAGACTACCCAACTTCGAATTAAGATTATGGCTGATCTGTTTGTATTTCAAATTCCGTGTTCCATCTACTCTGAGAACCTTTAATTTTCCTACCTACCAAGAGTCTATCCAAACTCTCTTAAAATATTCAATCGTTTTATCTTTCTGGTTCACATTTCCTTATGCTCTAATTCTACCCTTTTAATTTTGCTCATTCTTTGTTTTATATATATTCTCTTCATTCTGCTGACATGCCCTCACCTGTCTTTGCACAATTATATGCTTTTCCTTTCAGTTTGATACCACCTTTATCATTTCATAGTTAACCACCAATCCCTTGGAATTTTTCTTCATCTTTAGAATGAATCTATTCCGTGTATTCTGAAATATCCTCTTAATTGTCTGCCACTACCAATCTATTGTCCCAACCTTTAGTCTGTCACATTTTTAGGTTACACTCTCCTCTCCCTGAACACTGAACACAAGAAATGACCCAATCCGAAGAGATGTGACTTTCTCCTGGTGCAACTACTCCAGGTTGCATCCCCTCCCTCGCTTGCAAACTCTGAGTACCTTCAAATATTTGCTGAAGACATGTTTACCATGGAACAAGTCAGTATCCAGGAACTCCAATGTATTGCATCTGTGATACAGCATATTACATATCATGCACCACATCATTTCACTGAAAGTGCCAACTTCTGTCCCACATTTTCGCCTTATAGTGGGATTTAGGGAGTATCCTACAAACGACAAAGGAGCACTTGAAAAAGGCATGACCCATTATCTCTCCAATATCTTTAGACTTAAATCGTAAACTGCTTTTGACCTTGTGTGTCAGTGTATGTATCACCAGTTCAAGATTGCTGAAACCAAGTTTAACAAAAGCACCTCAGCGACTGAAGCTCCAGTTTCAAATATACATGACCAGTTTAAACAGGATTTAAACAGTATTAGTCATTTTCAGGTTGTTCTTTTTTTAAAACCTTCTACTGTGGAGTAGAGTGAGCTCTCTACAGGATTGTCTCTGACCACTGTTGGACTTGCTTAAAGTGTTAACTTCCCAATCTGTCACAAGGGGTTCACGTACTGGTAGTTAAATGGTCCTGCCCCCTGAACTGCAGGCTGGCGAGAAAGAATCAGTTGGCCTTATAAATGGTCACAAACTCCTTGTTCACCTGCTGCATGCTGGCAGATAGTCCCATTGACCCTCAATACCCATCCCATCTGCAGAGGACAGTGAGAGCTGGGGTAATATTTCTTATTGGGGGCCCTACTGAAGCACTCCTCACCCTACCCAATGTCCCTTCCACATGTGGTTATGTCGCTGGTGCCCAACCATCTCACCTATTCCCAACACCTGCTATTCCTGATCCCAACTGAATATCCTCCACCTGCTGAATTTGTCTATCTTGGTCGTTGCTGAGGCTCAATGCAGTCCCAGAAGTAGCCACTTCTTCAGAGGTCCAGAAATCTGCCAACCAATCAGATTGGCTGTCAGCTTTTGAGGGCAGGATTTCCTCCCAGTTGGGGGCTAAAAAATGTTTCCAGCCACTTAATGCTCCTCAGAGTGTTAAATGGTTCTGGGCAGTTCCACAGAATGTAGGAGCATTTTATGGTGGCTACTTTGACAGCAGAATGTGAGTGCTTGCTGTACAATTCTGTTTCTGATCTCTCATGCAGGTCAGGCAGAAGGACAAAGAGGTAGTGTGAGTGGAGGTAGAGCCAGCAATCTACATTTCAAGATGAGAGAGAGAGTCTTAGAAGATGAACTGTCACACCATTCTCCCCGCATTCAGCACCAACTCAGGTAATCCATTTTGGTAGGTAATAGTTCAGGTATAGATTCAGAGACATAACCTGCTAAGCATAGTTCAGAGCATTTGACAGAGACTGTAACAGTTAAGATTACAATCACCTGTGGGAGACCAGGCTGATAGTGAGTCTCTGGCATCATTGGCAACATAACGCTGCAGCTGCAGCAAGTGGTGAGGCAAAATCACCAAGCATGAAAACTGGAGGTGTCCATCCAAAACCTTGAGTACTGTCTCGCTCTGGAACAACCGGCGAATCTTACAGAGAGCCAGATCCAGCAGATGAATCAGTGGATCTGGAAAATGCATGCAGACCTGTTTTTCTCCACAAACTCTGTGCAGTAATGGGTGAGTGACATGTCTGGGGTCAACAACAGGTTGTTACACTTCTCAGCTCAGCATGGATTGATAGGTTGCCTTGCAAGTAAGGAAGAATGACTACTTGTTGCATAGAACATAGAAAAGTACAGCACAGAACAGGCCTTTTGGCCCACGATGTTGTGCCGAGATTTAATCCTAATGTAAAATATAGTAACAACCTACACATCCCCCAACTCACTGCTATCCATGTGCTTGTCCAGCAGTTGCTCAAATGTCCCCAATGACTCTGCTTCCACCACCACCGCTGGTAACGCATTCCATGCATTCACAACTCTGTGTAAAAAACCGACCTCTGACATCTCCTTTATGCCTTCCTCCTAATATCTTCAAACTATGACTTCTCGTACCAGTCAATCCTGCCCCGGGGAAAAGTCTCTGTCTATTGACTCTATCTATTTCTATCATTATTTTGTACACCTCGATCAGGTCTCCTCTCTTCCTCCTTCTCTCCAGAGAGAAAAATCCGAGCCTATTCAACCTTTCTTCATAAGGCAAGCCCTCCAGTCCAGGCAGCATCCTTGTACACCTTCTTTGCACCCTCTCCAAAGCCTCTGTATCTTTCCTATAGTAGGGCGACCAGAACTGGACACAATATTCCAAGTGTGGCCTCACTAGGGACTTGTAGAGCTGCAGCAAAACCTCACAGCTCTCAAACTCTATCCCCCTGTTGATGAAAGCCAAAACACCATATGCTTTCTTAACAACCCTATCCACTTGGGCGGCAACTTTGAGGGATCTATATACTTGCAACCCAGATCCCTCTGTTCCTCCACACTGCCAAGGATCCTGTCTTTAATTCTATATTCAGCATTTGAGTTCGACCTTCCAAAATGCATCACTTCGCATTTATCCAGGTTGAACTCCATCTGCCATTTCTCAGCCCAGGTCTGCATTCTGTCTATGTCGCGGTTCAGCCTGCAATAGCCCTCTGTACTATCGATGACACCTCCAACCTTTGTGTCATCTGCAAATTTACTAACCCACCCCTCAACCTCCTCATCCAAGTCATTTATACAAACTACAAAGAGCAGAGGCCCAAGTACAGAGCTCTGCGGGACCCCACTCAACACTGACCTCCAGGCAAAATGCTTTCCATCTTCAACCACTCTCTGCCTTCTGTCGGCCAGCCAATTCTGAATCCAGATAGCCAAATCTGAATCTAGATAGCCAAATATTCCTGTATCCCATATTTCCTGACTTTATGAATGAGCCTACCATGGGGAACCCTATCAAATGCCTTGCTGAAATCCATATACACCACATCCACTGCTCGACCTGTCTTGACACCTCCTCAAAGAACTCAATAAGATCTGTGAGGCATGACCTGCCCCTCACAAAGCCATGCTGACTGCCTTTAATCACACTATGCTTTGCCAAATAGTCATAAATCCTATCTCTCAGAATTCTTTCCAAAACTTTGCTGACCGCAGACGTAAGATTGACTGGTCTGTAATTGCCAGCAATTTCCCTATTACCCTTCTTAAAAAGAGGAACAACATTCGCCTCCTTCCAATCCTCCGGTATGACTCCCATGGAGAGTGAGGAGCCAAATATCCTCGCCAGCGGCTTAGCAACTTCCTTTCTCGCTTCCCGGAGCGGCCTAGGATAAATCTGGTCTGGCCCTGGGGACTTATCAATCTTAATGTTTTCCAAAATTTCTAGCACATCAACTTCATCAATCTTGATCTGGTCAAGACTGTATCCCAGCTCCTCTAAGTTTTCATTTATAACAAGTTCCCTTTCCTTGGTGAAAACCAAAGCAAAAAACTCATTTAAGACTTCCCCTATCTGTTCAGACTCCACGCACAAGTTTCCTCCGCTATCCCTGATCAGCCCTACCTTCTCCTTGATCATTCTCTTATTCCTCATGTATTAGTAAAATGTCCTTGGGTTCTCCCTAATTCTTCTTGCCAAGCCTTTTTCGTGCCTCCTCCTGGCTCTCCTAGTCCATTTCTGAGCTCCTTTCTAGCAAGCCTGTAATCCTCTAAAGCTGTGCTAGATCCTTGCTCCCTCCACCTTACATAAGCTGCCTTCTTCCTTTTGACGAGCAGTTCCTCTGTTCTCGTCATCCAAGGTTCCTTAATCTTACCTCTTCTTACCTGCCTCAGAGGAACAAATTTGTGCATCACTCACAACAACTGCTCCGTAAATATGGGCGGCACGGTGACACACTGCTACCTCACAGCGCCTGAGACCCGATTCAGTTCCTGCCTCAGGCGACTGACTGTGTGGAGTTTGCACATTCTCCCCGTGTCTGCGTCGGTTTCCTCCGGGTGCTACAGTTTCCTCCCACAGTCCAAAAATGTGCCGGTCAGGTGAATTGGCCATGCTAAACTGCCATAGTGTTAGGTGAAGGAGTTAATGTAGGGGAATGAGTCTGGGTGGGTCGCGCTTCGGCGGGTCGGTGTTGACTTGTTGGGCCAAAGGGCCTGTTTCCACACTGTAAGTAATCTATGTAAGTAATCTAATCTAAATAGTCTCCACATGTCTGCTGTGCCCTTTCTGTAGAACAATTGCCCACAGTCTATACTTCCCAACTCCTGCCTGATAGCGTCATAATTTCTTTTTCCCCAATTGAATATCTTCCCTCGGTAATTACTCCTTTCACTTTCCAAGGCTATGCTAAATGTGGGGCAGTTGTGATCACTGTCACCAAAGTGCTCTCCCACCGCGAGATCTGACACATGTCCTGGCTCGTTGCCGAGCACCAAATCCAAAATGTCCTCTCCCCTCATCGGTCTGTCGACATACTGAGTAAGGAAACCCTCCTGAACACACCTGACAAAATTGGTTCCATCCAAACCATCTACACTTAGGAGGTTCCAGTTGATATTGGGAAAGTTGAAATCACCCATAACAACAAACCTGCTACTATTGCACTTTTCCAGAATCGGCCCGCCTATGAGCTCTTCAATCTCTCTACTGCTATTAGGTGGTCTGTAGAAAACCCCCAGTCCGGTGGCTGTTCCCTTGCTGTTCCTAACTTCCACCCATACTGACTCAGTAGATAAACCTTCCTCAACAACCTTTGTTTCTGTAGCTGTAATGCATTCTCTGATTATCAGCTACACCCCCTCCTCATTTTCCACCCTCCCTGTTCTAAACCCAAGAACATCAAGCAACCATTCCTGCCCAGTGAAACCCATGTCTCTGTTATGGCCACAACATTGTAGTCGCAAGTGCTGATCCATGCTCTAAGTTCATCAGTCTTATTTCGGACACTCCTTGCATTAAAGCATACACACGTCAACCGATCCCTTTGTTTCATCGCGTGAGAAACCTTCCTTTTAGATTCAATATATCCTGTCACTGTCACGTCTGCAACTGACCCCTCTCAGACATGAGGCTCTGATTCCCACTCCCCTGCCAAATTAGTTTAAAGCCTCCCGAATCACATGAGCAAATCTCCCACTCAGGACATTTGTAGCCCTCCAGTTCAGATGCAACCTGTCCTTCATGTACAGGTCCCATCTTCCCCAGAAGGTATCCCAATGGTCTAGGCATCTGAAGCCCTCCCTCCTGCCATGTGTTAAGTTGCATTCGCTGACTGTTCCTCATCTCACTATCTCGTGGCACTGGTAGCAAACCTGAAATCACTACTCTATTCATCCTGCTCTTCAGCTTCCAACCTAACTGTCTGTAGTCACTTTTCAGATCCTCAATCTCTTTCCTGGCTATATCATTGGTGCCAATATGTACCATGATTTCTGGCTGCTCTCCCTCCCCCTTCAGAATCTTGTAAACCCGATCGGCAACATCCCGGACCCTGGCACCAGGGAGGCAACATACCTTCCGGGAGTCCCGTTCCTGACCACAAAATTTCCTGTCAATCCTCTGACTATTAAGTCCCCGACCACTAGCACTTTTCTATTTTCTCCCCTTCCCTTCTGAGCCTCAGTGCTAGAGACCTGACAACTGTGGCTTACACCTGGTAGGTCATCCCCACCAGCAGTATCCAAAATGGTATACTTATTGCCGAGGGGAATGGCCACAGGGGATCCCTACTCTGACCATCGGTTCTCTTTCTTCCCCCTGACAGTAACCCAACTGTTCTTATCCTGTGTCTGGGGAGTGACCACCTCTCTGTATATCCTCTCAATTTCCCCCTCAGCCTCCCGGATGATCCGTAGTTCATCCAGCTCCAGCTCCAGTTCCCTAACTCGGTTTTCGAGGTGCTAGAGTTGGGTGCACTTCCTGCAGATGTAGTCGGCAGAGACTTGAGAAGTATCTCTCACCTGCCACATTCTGCAGGAGGAACATGCAACTGCCCTAACGTCCATAACCTGTTACTCTGATAGCCTGCACATAACTAAACAAAGTAAGAGAAGAAAAAACAAAGAAACCTGAAAACTTACCTAGTTTACAGACTCTTAGTAAGGTTAGAGGAGTTGGGTGGGAGGGAGGCCCTACGGTGTGGGTCTCGGATTTAGATCTCACCCACTTAAAAAGGGTTTTTGTCAGGGCATTGCTGGTGGTGGGCAGTGGATCCTCAACTGCTCTGCCAGTGATCCCAATGATTTCAATAGTCATGATAATAGAGGATCAAGTATGCATTTCTTTTGTTAGTTTTGACTCAATAAGTAATACTCTTACCTCTAAATCATGGAGTTCCAAGGTTAAGTCCCATTCCAGGGCTTGAGCACATAAAAATCAATGTTGCCATTCTAGGAAGTTGAGAGAGACTGCTGCCCTGCTGAAAGAGACTATTGATTAATTAAAGAAAAGTGTCTTAACAATAATCTTAAATAATGTCAATGATGTGGAGATTGTGTAAAATGTTGGCAAAAGTTTGGTTCTGATCAAATTGTTCATTCTTATTTACAAAAAGAGCATTGAACAAATTTAAATTAGCTAATTAGAGTGGGGAGGGAGAAGAAGAGAATGGAAAATAGAGAGAAAGCAAGGGTTAGGTTTAATTATATTTGCTGTATTGTAACAGGGATCCAGACTGGAATCGCTGCTCTTTGTGAGATATATATATTGGATGAAAACATGGATGGGTGAGTTAGTAAGTATGCAGACGACACAAATATTAGTGAAGTTGTGGATAGAACAGACATGGTAAACTTTATTGGTCGGGGCATTGAGTACAAGAGTTAGGATCTCATGTTGCAGCTTTAAAGACTTTGGTTAGGCAGCATACAGAGTATTGCATTCAGTTCTGGCCACCACATTACAGGAAGGATGTGGAGGCTTTGGACAGGGTGCAGAAGAGAATGCTGCTTGATTAGACGGGTACTGTATGTAGAGGCTAGAGAGACTAGGTTTGTTTTCTCTCGAGTGGCAGAGGCTGAGGGGTAACTTAATGGAAGTCTATAAAATTATGAGATGTACAGATGGGTTTGACAGTCAGAATCTTTTTCCTAGAGTTGAAATGTATAATACTAGGAGGCATGCATTTAAGGTGAGAGGGGAAATTTCAAAGGAGATGTGAGGGGCAAGTATTTTTACATAGAATGTGGCAGGAGTCAAGAACACACTGCCAGGGATGATAAGGGCATTTAGGGTGCTTTTAGATAAGCATGTGAATATGTAAAGAATGGAGGGATATGAACTAAAGCCAGGCAGGAGGGATTAGTTTAATTTGGCCTCATGTTTGGCCCCGCCCCTCCAACCGCCACCAGGACAGAACCCCACTGGTCCTCACCTACCACCCCACCAATCTCCATGTACAGCGCATCATCCGCCGTCATTTCCGCCGCCTCCAAACGGACCCCACCACCAAGGATATATTTTCCTCCCCTCCCCTATCAGCATTCCGTAAAGACCACTCCCTCCGTGACTCCCTCGTCAGATCCACACCCCCCACCAACCCAACCTCCACTCCCGGCACCTTCCCCTGCAACCGCAGGAGGTACAAGACTTGCGCCCACACCTCCCCCCTCACCTCCCTCCAAGGCCCTAAAGGAAACTTCCATAACCGCCACAGATTCACCTGCACCTCCACACACATCATCTATTGCATCCTCTGCACCCGATGTGGCCTCCTCTATATTGGGGAGACAGGCCGCCTACTTGCGGAGCGTTTTAGAGAACACATCTGGGACACCCGGACCAACCAACCCAACCACCCTGTGGCTCAACACTTCAACTCCCCCTCCCACTCCACCAAGGATATGCAGGTCTTTGGACTCCTCCATCGCCAGACCACAACAACACGACGGTTGGAGGAAGAGCGCCTCATCTTCCGCCTAGGAACCCTCCAACCACAAGGGATGAACTTGGGTTTCACCAGTTTCCCCTCCTCCCACCTTGTCTCAGTCAAATCCATCGAACTCAGCACCGCCTTCCTAACCTGCAATCTTCTTCCTGACCTCTCCGCCCCCACCCCAGTCTGACCTATCACCCTCACCTTGACCTCTTTCGACCTATCGCATTTCCGACGCCCCTCCCCCAAGTCCCTCCTCCCTACCTTTTATCTTAGCCTGCTGGACAAACTTTCCTCATTCCTGAAGAAGGGCTTATGCCCGAAACGTCGATTCTCCTGTTCCCTGGATGCTGCCTGACCTGCTGCACTTTTCCAGCAACACATTTTCAGCTGTATTGTTCTATACTCGACATGCTAATTAAATTCAAGTCAAGTGCATTCTGTATTTTGAAATACACTATGTGGAGAATATTTTTCAACAGTGCATCTTATAGTGAAGCCAATTTCTATAGCAAAATTAGAAATTAAATCAAACGATCATTCTGATGCACCTTTAATTGCTGTTTGCATTCAAAAAAATTAGAGGGATAGGCTTTTCATCCACCTGAGAAAGTGTAAACAGGAGGAGAAGAGAATTTGGGAAATAAATATTTTAAGTCTGAGATGACAGTAATTTTTTCATGGAACTATGAATTGCTATGAACACAGAAGCATATGATATTGTGTGATATTAATAGTGCTATTTATAGTGCAAAACCTTGGACAACATCAAGAAGAGAGGAAGAACAATTCGATACTCCTGAGTTATGGATGTTGAGATTAATATATTCAAGACTAAGAAAGGACACATAATAAGAAAGAACTAACACACTAGTGATCAGAGAAGACAATGGAGGCATCGGAGAAAATAGACAAAGTGAGATTGAAATGTTATGGTCAGGGATTCCATTTGTGACATGCTGTATTATGGTTGTATTATGCATACTTTGTATTTTCTGACAGCCAGCTAATCTTTATGTGCAGCTGATCTTCTTGCATATTTGATTTCTTGGGGTCAGTAATGGAGGAACTGCATTATGGATGGTCCTTCTAGTTAAAACAATCCAGACCAATGAATCAAGTTGAATGGAACTTCTTGACATACAATTCTGTTTTCACTGTACACACTACCCTAAATCTGTCCTCAACGCAATCTCCTGCTTTCAACACAAGCCTTGATAAAAACCCAAACAGAAATCTCTTACCACCACTGCTTTCCATACCTCCACTGATGAGCATCTAAACATCCCATCACCATAACAAGAATAGACAGAGAGACATAGTAGAAGAGCGAGAGACAGATAAGTATAATCCAGTTGGAGGGCAGAAACCAATACAAAGAAAAGGGAAAATAAGAGTTCAGTAAGAAGAATTACCAATGTGGAAATAATGAATACAAACAAGAAAGAGAGAGGTCTTGTGACACAATATGAAATATTTCTGCCTCTGAGCCAAAAGGTCCAGGTTCAAATTCTTGAACTTGATGGCTAAAGAAGGTGTGCTTATAATGCGCACTTATTTCCAATGTACAGCAATGGCAGGCAGTAAGAATAGGAGACATTCCTAGCCACCCATGTGATGAAAACGAAATAGTGGAACCTCTGCTATTGCTGCTCAAATCTCTGGACTACAACACAAATGTAAAAGTATTGGTTCACACAATTTTGATTTCTTTTTAGAGCTGAATGCCTCAGTTGCCTGGACAGATGTAGATCAGGTTGACATCAATAGCACTTGGAGCATGTTCGGGACCTGGCTCCTGGCTGTGCCCAAGTTGTGGTTGCAGCACTGTGGATTAGACCTGCTTTCAGGCAAAGAACTGAAGAAGAAGGAACTGGTGATGTATCCTGCAGCTTATCACAAGCAACACAATTACTACTGACATTCAACATGTCTGCCTCTTTGTTGTTATTTCTTTTTCTGTTCATGGAGCTGTATGAATTAGGGTATTTATAGTTAAACTTACGGTACCATATACTTAATCTTTTCAAATGTGTTTGCTCGATGCAACATTATAACCCAGCATTAGTTTGCCGATGGAGATTATAATTCCCATAATGATATTAGCCATAATACTAACCCCAGATAACAAATAAAACAACAAATGTTTAAATGAAAAATTTACAACTCTATATGCAAATCAATCATTTTAATTGATAAGATTCATGACAAATCCCTGATTCCACTGAAGTAAATGAATTATAGCTAATGAAATTAATACAAGAAGCAAACATTTTATACCATAGTTTCTTTGAGTGGAATTTAATAAGTGGCATGCAAGCCCAACAACAAAATCAGAAGTGGACATCACTTTGAGTTTAGTGTCAGAGGCTGGCACCCATATAAATCATGCAAAGCTTTAAAGCGCTTGATGCATGTAATCATTTGCTGGTGATAGGTTTCAGTTGGTGGATTCTGCCATTGGTTACACCCAAAACGTCGACTTCTCCACTTCCTGATGCTCCCTGGCTTGCTGTGTTCTTCCAGCTCCTGACTATTGACTTTGAATTCCAGCAAGTGCAGTTTTTTTGTTTCTAATTGGGTAACAATTCAGCCGGTCCGGAGAAGGGTGCTATGGAGACAATAAAAGAGCCACTTGGACAAGCAGAGTGGCTTGTGTCAATGGCCCCAAACTTCTCGCACACCACCTTTTTGTTAGTTATCCATACCAATTATTCAGTACGCTATTTCATCCAGCTCAGGCCCTCTCAAACATCTTTCTTCCACCATGCTCCCATGTTATTTAAATATTTTTTGCCCTGGAACCACACTGTTACATCCAAATGTCAGAGCTCGGACAAAGAATGACCTCACATATCAGCAATACATCTGTGAAGATTCTTGCTGAGCTGTCAGGGATTAGTGAGAGATACTTTTCCTAAGTGTTAGCAGCAGGAGACCCATCTACTGTCCCATGGCAGCCGGGATGGAAATTTCAGATAAGTTATTAACCATGGGTCTGCCATGGGTCCAGTGCAGGCAAAGATCATTGAAGTTATTTGACCCACTTGGTAGGTGTCATGGTGGCATGGGGACTGTCTCCCATGTGGGTATTGGGCTATGCGTTTGTGCAAGTATGCAGTTAAATTGTTAGATGAACGTGTGATAAACTTCAGGGCAACATGGCACTTGAAGCTAAACAATAGTCTATATCATCAACAGGTCAGTATAAATGATGGGCATGTATGCAGACAAGACAGTTAATTGGCCTTTGTCAGATCATTAAAGTTCCAATTGTTTCTACAAGACGAACGCACTCATAACCAGAAGGAAATGATAAGGACAGGAAGATGGGTGCCTGACCAAGGTTTTCACCACTGTTGAAGAATGAATCATCCAAATTGTAGTCAACAGTGGGTCTCAGCAACATTTGACGGCAAGCCTAGAGTGGTAAGGCATCAAACTTGGTAATACTATGTGATTGCTCATCAGCAGGTAAGGTGAGAGACTCACAGATTGTGTTTTTTTTTCTTTTTTACAGGTGGCCATAGTCTAAATGCCAGGCCTCAGTCACTCCTGGAGAATGAGAAAGATGACATAAGTGATCCCAAGAATGCACCATCACATGCCCCTTCCACACCATCCGCGAGGTGAGTTACACCCACGTACGTCACAAGGGGTCAACTTTACAATCAAAGCCTCATTCTTGTGAGCAGATATGTTCCAGAACTCAAGGAGGTTGAGAGACCGGAGATCCCAGACACTCGGAGAATTGCTTGAGTACATGCACCCTACTGAGGTATACACTGCTGATGAGTTTCTGGTCATGGGCACAACAAGCCCACTGGAGATTTACAAGAGGCTAGAGAACCATATGGCAGAAATGCCAGGGATTATGCACAATCTCAAGGACTATGGAGGAGTCCATGATAGCCATGGGTTTTGTAATTTCTCAGGTATGTGAGGGCATGGTTTCCTTTATGGAGTGGTTGGTGACATCTTATATGGAGAGTCAGGTTGAGCCGTGATCCCATATGCCTTCACTCCATGGCTCCAGATATGGCTCAGAAATGTAGTGCTTCAGTGTGATCCACATGGTTGTAAAATATACAGACCCCAATCCTGACGGCTAGGTTCCCGAGTCTAAATTCTTCAGTTGTGCTCTTACCCTGGAATATTGGATTCGATTAGATCTAGAATAGAGAGCTGACCTAATAGTGGCTATGTAACCATTGCTGATTATTGTAAAAGCCCATCCAGCTCACTCATGTCTTTGGGAAGTAAATCTGCCATCCTTACCAGGCCTGATCTACATGTGACTCCAGACCCACAACGTTGACTCTTAATTTTGCTTTGGGCATTGAGGAAAAGCAATAAATGCTGGTATAGCCAGCAATGCCCACATTCCATGAATGAATAAAATAAAACCCACTTGCCTTTGGCAAAAAAAATCCTCAACTTGTCTGGGACTGTCAGACCCAAATACCCCTCGGTTCACTCAACAAAATCTCCAAGGCCAAGAGGCTCCTCAACTGAGCAGACTCACTCCATCCTGCTCTGGAACCTGGGACAATTGAAACATAGTGGGAGAGAGAAAAAGAAGAAAACCCATTGAGAGCACTTCAGTGATACAGGTGAGAGGGAACTCTGCGTGAAGTGTCACGTATGTAAAAACTTGATTGTCTGTTCATGTGACTCTGTGCAGCCCTGAATGTAACTCTGGCCCTATGATTTTTAACTTCATGTCCATGCAGGATGTACCCAGGATTGATGTTTGTGCTGAGACCCTGCTGAAGCATGTGGAAGCAAGGTGTATACAGTGCTATCATTTTTGCTGGCACCAATGTTCCCTCTCAGCTGTTTGGAGGTTCCTTGCAAGCTGATCAATGTGCTGACACGTTGACTCCTGATTCCAGAAGCCGCTGCTGCACATGCACCTCAGAGGTCCCTTTAGCGGGAAAAGCAATTACAGGGAGCATAGGTTGAATCAGTGGCCATTGTACTGAAACATCCCCATATTTTGCCAGGCTCTGTGTCCAAAGGTTGCTGTGAATGAGTTGTTCAACAATGCAGGGAGGTGCACAGTTTACGGACAGCTAATACATTAAGTTCACCAGTGATGAGGGACCTCATGGATCTGTGTTCTCTATAGTGCATGGTCTGTCTATAATGCTCTTTCTCTTTAAAGGGCTTCACTTCAGAGGATCCTAAAACTTTCTCCCTGACAGATCAAGATACTGACCCTTGGTGTTCAGGTGTATCTGTAGCCATTTTCCTTCCCTTTATGTATTTTTGATTTCTTGAACGATGGAAAGCTCGGGAAGCACGCTGCAGCCAGTGCTTTCCAAACTTCATCTCGATATGTCAGTGAGACCTGAATACCCAGATCCCTGTCCTGATAGCCCTCCCTATGTAACCACCTCTGGTCCCCATACATGAGCCTGTACCTACCCACCTTCCTGACCCAGCCCCTCGTGTGTGAGATGAGCATACCAGCTATGGTCATATACAGCCCTTTCCCCCCAGACCATGGATAAACACTTCTTGCATTATCCTCTTCCTATCCATACTGTAATGTAACACCCTTTACAAATATAATTGCTCACTTCATAATTGTCAACCCCCTTCCCGCCATCCTGCAGATCCCAAATAGGTACCCAAGTCTCATTCTGGCAGCTGAGGCCCCTTTTGTATCCCAACCCCACTTCTTTGGACGGACTGAGGACTGTTCATGGCACATCCCCTTGTGAGACCTAACCAAGCTGGTATCAGATGCTGCCCTTGACCCACTATGTCAGAACTCCCTGACTGACCAGTGCCTCCATGCACTTTGATGACATGGGCTGCTCCCCTAAGACATTGTGACATGGCTTCTTGCTTGCTGCATATGCAGTGTGTTTCTCATGTAAGCTGCTGACACATGGTGTAGGTGTGAGATTGTTCTAGTTCACTGCGATACAGCAAAGATATAAACCCCCTTGATGGAAAGTTGCTGATTAGCAACACAAACATTGGTTAACTATATTAGGTTAGATTCCCTACAGTGTGGAAACAGGCCCTTTGGCCCAACCAGTCCACACCGACCCTTGGAAGAGTAACCCACCCAGACCCATTTCCCTCTGACTATTGCACCTAACACTATGGGCAATTTAGTATTGTCAATTCACCTGGCCTGCACCTCTTTAGACTGTGGGAAGAAGCTGGAGGACCCGGAGGAAACTCACGCAGACACGGGGAGAATGTGCAAACTCCACACAGACAGTCGTCCGAGGCTGGAATCGAACTTGGGACCCTAGTGCTGTGAGACAGTAGTGCTAACCACTGACCACTGCTCCAAAGCGGCAAGGAAAGGCATGGATGCTGCAGGTGCCAAATGAAAAAGTGAGAGCTGGTAAGCAAGAAGGCAGTCCTTCATGCATCCTGGCCAAATCTAGTGAGTTAGGTGCTTCTCCCAGTATACAGAAACCTTTCATTGCTAGTTGCCGGTGTGGAAGTCTGTTGCTTTCAGAGTAATCTGCCAGTTTATCAAAGAGGTGCCATGATGGTCGTGCAAGATTGGCAAATGTCTGATGCCAGTGTTTATTGACAGGGATGGGTGTGGATTATGCCTATGGATCATGCCCCAAGTTGCTATTTATTGCTGAGCAACATTCAAGCTCCCCTCAGCTAGTGGCAAACTGAAGTCACTCGGTATCCACTTTGATTTCCATGTTGGGAATTCTCAATGTCTAGCTTGTTCGCGGTATTTTGGATGACCGGAAGCTGCATATTAATGAGATAAGTTATGGCATTGACAAAGAGGTTTTCAAGCAATGCCCCCCTTCCGCCTAATTGAAACTTGTTACTACCTTGTATGAAAAATGCAGCAAGTTGCTCCTGACATCATGACGGACGCTGCTGGACTTCTCGACTGATCCTGCCACAGATCTCCCTATAGCTCATATCACTCATGTTTCTATCAGATTGCACCCACAAAAGTTTAAATCAGTCAACATTCATAGAATGCAAATATATTCCAAGTAGTTGTGAAGCCCAAACTAACACTCCACTGACTTAATTTTGCAGTCTGAACCTATTGTAATAATTTTGAGACTTCAAATCCTGCATTGTTAACTCACCTGTTTGTAATATTTCGTACACCCAGAGTCAACATTAACGTCCACACCTTTGAATCATATTCATGATTATTGCTATGAAATGTGATAATTTTTTGTCTTTTATAAGTATCAGAAAAAAATCTCAGTTTATTAGAAATCAGTTCTTCTCTTCAATCAGGATTTCAAGTCAGTTGATAGCCTAAGCTGTGAATTGCTGCTGTTTGATGTTCCATGACCCTAAATTCAATCTCATCTTGTTTAACAGTAAACTAATTACATAGAAATCCCATATGGATGCAAATGTTGATGGCTCAGAGCAGCCTTTTATGGTTTAGAAAGAAAACTGCTGGAAATATTTAATTTGTGTTGTTCTTCCAAGACCCATTCAAATTCTCTTGATATCACAGCAACAATTGGTAATGTGTCCACAGCCTCAGAGAAAGAACTATATGACACCATTCCACTTCAGATTTTTGTTTCAAAATTGACTAAGCTAGTCATTACGTTTGCCATGTTTCTTCTAAGAAATCAATAAACAATTTACAGATGGATTTGTGGGTTTTTGTTAAAAAACACTACATGGTACATTGCATTGCATTTGCAGTAAGGGAATATGGTAACCCAGATTTTGCTGTCAGATTAACAGTGAGACTAAAGGCATTTAAAAGTATTTATTTGAAAATGGTATCAGATAAAGAAGGCTGAGCACTGAAATGCCAATATCTAAAAGCTACTATCTGAGGTACACAGCTCCACTGTTATCTTTACAAAACAGCACTTCACTCTCTGCCTCACCATTGACAAGTATTAACTGATACAACTTAGTTTAAGGGAGATATGAACTCAACCCATCGCAGATATTCCAATTAGTGATTACATATAAAAGTCTTTCTTAGTGATGTGATAAATATTGCTAAAAAGGCACATTTTATTGAAGGATTTTGTCTTGCATTCATCAGGATAAGATTACTTACAGTGTGGAAACAGGCCCTTCGGCCCAACAAGTCCACACCGACCCTCCGAAGAGCAACCCACCCAGACCCATTCCCTGACATTTACCCCTTCACCTTACACTATGAGCAATGGAGCATGGCCAATTCACCTAACCTGCACATCTTTGGACTGTGGGAGGTAACCGAAGCACCTGGAAGAAACCCACGCAGAGAACGTGCAAACTCCACACAGACAGTTGCTCAAGGTAGGAATTGAACCCAGGTCTCTGGCGCTGTGAGGCAGCAGTGCTAACCACTGCACCATAATGCCACCCAGATAATTCACAATAATTCCAATAACAAGGAAGCTGCATATTGGAACTGTTGGGGATATGGTGTTAATTGGTTGGCACCAATCTGATTAGTAGAGAAGTTGCTGTGGAACATGGTTCAGTTAGAAAATGACTGACAGTTAAATGCCAAACTTTATTTAAATTTAAACCAAGCAGGTTGATTCTGATTAGTCCAGCTATTTCCCTGAGAAATGAACTGGAATATGACTGTTACCAATTTTATCCAGTTGAAACAGACACAGTGTGTATATATATGTTTATTCAGTCTGCAAAGAACAGATCACATATTAAAACATATATCTTCCAGTATGCCCAAGAGCACTACACTGAAAGCCCAACTGACAACCTTAAATTGGTTGTCAGCATCAGACCTATCATATTCAGGGTCATTCAGTCAGTGTCCAATAATCAAATCACATCTGCTGTTCAGTTTTGCAAGCAAAGTTGATTGTATACTATCAGAACTGTGTTTGTTATGAACAACCAAAGGAGCATTCTGTTTGATACAATCTGCCAGTCTTTGGACATGCGGCCTATATACCGGGCATCACACTGGTGCAGAAGCTCATTGACTACATTTCTTATTTATGTGAGAGGTAAAACTTGTTATTCACTTAATGATGGCCTCCTGTTCGTGGCAAACACCATTCATGTTGCTGTTAGATATTAGCAGCGTGAACCAGTGAGGTTCAACTGGTGCTCAAATTTATCACATACATGTCTCTTGCCTTGGTAATTTGAATTTGACTGGGCCATTTTTCATATTCAGAGTGGCAGCTTTAGGCCCCTTCATGGGTTTGCACAATACAGAGCAAGAAGTTTCTCAATTCATTCAGTTTTTTTTATCTTCCAGGTGAACTGGATGTAGACTGGGCACTTCTCAGGACCTTATTTTCAAGGCTGCAAATAAAAACAATCTTACATCATGTGAAGCTGTCAGAATCTCAACAACCCAGTGACAATAAGTAGACAGTGGAGGGAACACCGTTAGAGTTTTCTCAACCAGCACATGAAGCAAAGGGATGGGAGTACTCAACCGTAATAAACATGGCTTTATCATCAAAATACATACCATTCTTAACAATTGTTGCAATTTTGTATTCATTGGAGCTGCTGCCAAATTTGTCCGAAAGCCTTGCTCAAAACAAGCAAAAAAATGCTTCTTAGATTTATAAAAGAGCAATGAGCTGTTGTGTGATATATACGATAGGGTTCATCCTCACAATTCACTGCATCCTTGTGTGTGGGCTGCTCAACACACTTAAAGGTGACGTCCCTTCAGGCTTTATTGTATCTATGATCCGTTCTGTACAACGTGAATTGGCCGAATTGTTGGGCAATTTGCCACATCCACTTGTTCAACATACACAATGAAGGATTCATTCATATTTGCTGAGACCTTACAGGACTTGCATATCAATAACAATTAAGTGCCCAGGTGCTTCTTCAACATTGCAAACCAATTCATCAAAGCACCACTTAAAGAAACCATAGACTTTTGCACTGCTGCACCCACCATGTCGTGACAATCTAAACCTGATAGCATTCTGTGAATCAGCATTCACTGAACTTATGAAACTGATGAACTTACCTCACAAAAGGTTAAGTAATAACATAAGAACACACCATGTCTGAGGTGGTGTATTAGCATGAATAGAAAATTAGCTCTTGGCAGGAATCTATGAGTAGGGATAAGGGATTCTTTTCCAGGTTGGCAGTCTGTAACCAGTGGGGTTCCACAGGGTTCAGTGTTGTGACAGCAACTGTTTACAAGATAAATATATGACTTGAAGGAAGCATTTGAACACTGTAACCGATTTTGCTGATGATAAAAAATAGAACATAGAACAATACAGCACAGGAACAGGTCCTTTGACATACTATGTCTACTCCAAACATTATGTTATTCCAAAGTAATCCCATCTGCCTGCACATGGTCCAGATCTTACTATTCTCTGTCTGTCTGTTTTTGCCTAAATGCTCTTAAATGTTGTGATAGTATCTCTTCTACCAGCTCTCATGGCAGTGCTTCCCAGGCACTACCACTCTCTGTGTAAAAACCTTTCCTTGCACATCTTTAAACTTTCCCCCTCTCACCTGAAATCAATGCACCCAAGTTTTTGACATTTCCAACTTGGGAAAGAAACTCCAACTATCGACACAAACCATGCCCATCATAATTTTACATACTTCTTTCAAGTTGACCTTCAGGCTCTGATGCTTGAACGAAAATAATCTAAGTTTGTCCAACCTTTCCTTATAGGCAACACACTCCAATTCAGGCAACATTCTGTAAACCTCCTCTGCGCCCTGTCAAAAAAATTCCACATCCTTCCTATTATGTGACAACGAGAACTACACACAGTATTCCACAGTGGGATAACGAAAGTTTCATATCGCGATAAGACTTGCCAATTTTTATATTCAATGAAGGAATACTGAATGCATTCTTTACCAACTTATCCACATGTTGCCATTTCCATGGAGCTAGTAACTTGGGCCACAAGATCCCTGTGTATACCAATGCTCCTAAGAGTCAGCCATTTACTATATATTTACTTTTTGCATTTAACTCTCAAAATTCATCAACTCACCTGTTAATGGATGGATTAAACTCCATCTACCATTTCTCTGCCCAACTTTCCAACTGACCGAAATCCTGCTGCATCATTTGATATCCTTCCTTACAATCCACAATGCCACCAATTTTTGTGTCAAAGTTACTAATCAGGCTATTGACATTTATAGATCTGATACTTATTAAATTGGAGAGGATTCAGAAAAGATTTACCAGGATGTTGCTGGGGAATGGAGGATTTGAGGTATGAAAATAGGCTGCATCGACTGTGACATTGTAGAAGGTTGAGGGTGACCTTGTAGAGGTTTATAAAATCGTGAGGGGCATAGATAAGGTGAATAGCAAAGTTCATTTCCTGAGGGTGGAAATGTTCAAAATTAGAGGGCCTATTTTTAAGGTGAGACGATAAAGTTTTACAGAGGAAATGAGAGGCAATTCTTTTTACAGAGAATAGTCTGTGTATGGAATGAACTTCCAGAAGAAGTGTTTAGTGCAAGTACAGTTGCAACATTTAAAAGACATTGGAATAAGTATTTATTGGAAAGGTTTAGAGGGACATGGGCCAAATGTAGGCAAGTGGGACTAGTTTAGTTTGGGAACATTGTCGGCTTGGACTATTTGGATCCAAGGGCTTGTTTCCATGCTCCATAACTCTACGGCTCTACCAAGAGAGGTCCCAGCACTGATCCTTGTGGACACCACTGGTCAAAGACATTCAATCAGAAAAACACCCCTCAGCCAATTTTGTTCCAATTTACAAACTCACCATGGATTCCATATGATTTGATCTCTTTTTTTTTAATAGATATTTTTATTAGAAATTTAACATTTTTACAAGTTTACAAAAATAAACAAAACTCTCAGATATAAACATTGATATACAATTAGCTCAAATATACAATAGCCAAAATTTAACAAAAAAAACAAAACAACAAAAAAAAACCGAAAAGAAAAACAAAACAAACAAACAAAACTCAACTATCTACTAATCTAACCTACAACTAACCAGAGTGTATATTTCAGTCTCTTACATGCTCGGGATGTGTTAGCATCAGATATAATAAAACCCGTATTCATGCGGGATTCCTCCCCCGAGGGGCCGCGGACCAGCCAGGTTTGTAATCTCAATGAAATAAAAGCCCTTGTTAGGATAGCCGAAATATCTGTATTTATGTAATTCAAAAAGGGCTGCCATATTTTATAAAATAATTCAGTCTTTCGATGCACCATATTTGTAAGGAAGTCAAGGGGAATACATTCCATAATTAGTCTGTGCCAGTTTGAAAGTCCAGGGGGGCCCTCAGCCGCCCAGTTCACCAAAATATTTTTCCTTCCAGGGAGGGAAAGTTCGAAAAGCCCAAGAGGAGAGACACAGGGTCCACTTTAATTTCCGTTCCTAAAATTTCTGTCAGGGTACTTGCTACTTTAGTCCAATATCTACGGATCTTATGACAGGTCCATAAGCAATGTACAAGAGTGCCCACCTCTATTTTGCATTTAGGACACATTGGAGATGCTCCTGCCTTAAATTTTGCCAATCGAACCGGTGCTATATGGGCCCTATGAAGTATCTTCAGCTGGATAGCCTGGGTTTTGTTACAAATAGTAATTCTTCTAGCATTTTCCCAAATATCATTCCATGTTTCTGTGGAGATTTCTAGTCCCAGATCCTGATCCCATGTTTTAAGCAGATTATCCATATCTCCCGATACTTCATCATGTAGTAAATGATAAATAGTACTGACGGAAGATACCCCCACTGGTCGTAGGACATTACATTCTCTATCGGATTTATACAGACTATCTAATAACGTAGTCTTCTTCTGTATATAATCTCGAATTTGGAAGTATCGAAAGAGGTCTCCATTGGGTAATCCGAATTTCTGACGCAGCTGTCCGAAAGACATCAGGACCCCATCTTTAAATAGATCCCCTGGACATGAGATACCCCTGGATCTCCAGAGTTTAAAAGTGGCATGTGTTAACCCCGGTTGGAATCCCCATGCTCCCACTATCGGTGCATAGGGGGATGTATTATGTGAATTACCCTCATTTTGTCGCATTATATTCCAAGCCTTGATTGTATTTAGTATTATAGGGTGATCTGTAATGATTTTCCTCTTGTCTGAGAATAAAAGGTTAATTAGTGGGTATTTTACTTGAGACGCCTCGATGTCCGACCAGATTGATTGTGGATCAGACAAGACCCAATCAGCTATGTAACTTAATAGGGAACTTAACTGATATTTCCTAAAGTCTGGGAAGTCCAATCCACCCCTTCCCTGTGGAAGCTGTAGCTTCTTCAGCTTAATGAGGGGCCGCATATGATTCCAGATAAAGGAACTCAGCCAGCCATATAATTTACGTAAAGCCGTCCTTGGCAGCATCGCCGGAAGCATTCTCAGAGGATATAGGAGACGGGGCAGGATATTCATTTTGATTAATGCTATTCTACCCAACCAGGAAATTGGTAGGTCTCCCCATCGCTGGAGGTCCTGCCTTATCCTTTCCAATAAATACACAAAATTAGCCTTATACAACTGACCAAATACTGGAGTAATAAAAATGCCTAAATATAAGAAACCCTCCAGGGACCAGCGAAAGGGAAAAAAGGAACCGTCCGCTAAGCGGGGTATCACAGCAAGGCCACCCATTGGCATAGCCTCCGATTTTGAAAAATTAATTTTATAGCCTGAGAATGCACTAAATGTATTAATAACTTGGATTAAGCGAGGTATGGACATCAAAGGGTTACTGAGGAATAGAAGAACATCATCTGCATAAAGGGTAATTTTATGTTTACCTGTACCAATCCTTGGGGCCACTATATTAGGATCAGCTCGTATAGCTTCTGCTAGTGGTTCAATTATTAGCGTGAATAACAATGGCGAGAGGGGACATCCCTGACGGCAGCCCCTACCCACACTGAAGCTATCCGAGCCTAATCCATTGGTAACCACAACTGCTTTGGGATCACTATACAATGTTGAGACCCATTTGGTAAACACCTGTCCAACACCAAACCTCTCCAATGTGTAAAACAAATATGACCATTCGACCCTATCAAATGCCTTTTCCGCGTCTAATGAAACCACTACTCCTGGTATCTTTCCCTGATGACAGGCTTGAATCATATTCAGAGCCCTTCTAACATTATTGGGTGATCTACGGCCCTTAATAAACCCCGTCTGATCCTCCTTTATAATATGTGGCAGTATCCTTTCTAGTCTCAGTGCTAACGTTTTAGAGAGGATTTTAAAATCTACATTTAGCAAGGATATTGGTCTGTATGATGTACAATCTTCTGGGTCCTTTCCTTTTTTAAGGATAAGAGAGATATTTGCCTCTTTCAGCGAAGGCGGGAGACAGCCCTGACTATATGCATAGTTATACATGTCCATAAGTGGACCAGCCAGTATTTCTGTAAATTCTTTATAGAATTCAGCTTGAAAGCCATCTGGGCCCGGCGCCTTACCATTTTGAAGGTGCTTAATTGCATCAACTATTTCTTGGGCTGTAAGAGGAGCATTTAGGACCGATACTTGTTCCGGAGTTAGGTCTGGAAAAGTCAAATTTTTTAAAAATGACTGCATCCTCTTCGTCCTATCTTCACAATCCTGTGATTTATATAACTCAGAATAGAATTCTCTAAAGGTCGCATTAATCTTTTTATGATCATGAGTCAAAATACCCGTACTTTCCTTGATAGACATAATAGTCTGAGGGGCCTTTTTTTTCTTTGCAAGAAATGCTAAGTATCTACCCGGTTTGTCGCCATATTCATATAACCTTTGCTTTGCAAATAATATTTCCCTCTTATCCGTTTGAGTAAGTGTAGTGTTTAGAGCTGTCCTAAGAGCTGTAATCCTTTGCAATTTAATAATAGAAGGTCTATCAGTGTATGCCGTTTCAGCCGCTTTTAAGCGGGCTTTAAGCAGACGCTGTTGTTCTCCCTTTAACTTCTTCTGGGTCGCTGAGTAGGAGATGATCAAGCCTCGCGTGTAAGCTTTGATGGTCTCCCACATCATTGACGGGTTGCTAGCTGTACCTGAATTAATTTCTAAAAAAGTTTTAAATTCTTGAGAGAAGTACTTTACAAATTTACTATCTTTCATTAAGAAGGGGTCCATACGCCAATGCCGAGGGGATGTCCCACTGTTCCTCGCCTTAGTTTCCATATATACAGCAGCGTGGTCAGAAATTGCTAAATTACCTATTTTACAGGATGATATGGAATTTTAAAAAATCGAGGGGGCAAAAAACATATCAATTCTGGTATGACATTTATGTGGATTAGAGTAGAAAGAAAAATCTCTACCCTGTGGATGAAGACATCTCCATACATCTACTAATCCTAATTCTTTGTTCAGATCCATCAATTGTCTCGATCTGGGAGATACTCCTGCAGTACTCTTGGGAATCCTGTCTATTTCCGGATCCATAATACAATTAAAGTCTCCCCCTATAATTATATGACGGGCATCAAAAGCCATCAATTTTGAAAAGGCTTCCGTTATAAATTTAAAGGGGTGTGCCGGGGGGCAGTACAAATTTAAAATCCCATATTCCTCTCCATTTATGAGGGCTTTAATCAAGATATATCGTCCAGATTCGTCTTTTATCTGCTTTAGGATTTTGAAAGGGAAATTCTTCCGAACAAGAATAACAACTCCCCTGCTTTTTGAGCTAAAAGAAGAAAAAAAGGCCTGATCAAATCCGCCCTGTCATAATTTCAAGTGTTCTTTATCTGACAGGTGTGTCTCCTGTAGGAGAGCTATATCAACTCTTTCCTTCTTAAGATTTGATAATATTTTCTTCCTTTTGAGTGGCGAATTACTCCCCTTGACATTCCAGGTGCACCACTTAACCGACTGATCAACCATAGTCCTCTGGGCCAATCCGAGACCCCTCGGGAGGGGGAACCCTATCCAGAACATCCCGAGCGTGGAACATGTAAAATTTACAAAAATAAAGCCTCTTTAATACACCCACAACAATACAGTAAAAAACTTTCTAAATAAAAAAAATATAAAACGTATCTAAGTGGAGACTTTCCCCCTTGTTCCCAGGGGGCGTCACTTCCTCTCCAAAAGTCCCTCATATCCTCTCCCAACCAATGCCCCACCCTTGACCCAGGCACTCCTCAATAAAATGAGGAGAATTCAAATATAATACAAAGTTGGAGTTAACAGTGAGCACCCCACCCCCACCCATACCAACACCTGGGTATATTTGGTAATGTTAATACCATATATAAACATATAACTATAAAATTACCACTTCAACAAATAATAATTAAATATGATAATACAAAATATCGAAGGGAAAACAACCCCGCTCCTAAAGACAGAGGTAAAATCGAATAAGGTAACCACCTCCCCCCACCAACATTAACCAAATCCCCCAGCTTATATATATATATACATATATATACATACACATACATACATATATATATATATATATATATATACACATACATACACATACACACATACACACACATATACATACATCTCTCATATATACATAAAATAATAACAGAAAACAACTCCAAGGGGGGGGGGGGGGCGGAGAAAATCAAATCCCTCTCCCCACCCCCGTGATAATATTAAGCAGTAAGGTAAGAGAAAAAAAAAAGGGAGGGGATATAAACCAAAGCGGGGGGGGGGGGGAAAGGCAGACCAACATCCATTATGTCCTACAGTTTATCTAAGAGAGTCCAAGAATTCCTTAGCCTTTTCTGGTGATCCAAAGTTATATACGGATCCTTCATGGTTAAAGCGTAACATCGCTGGGTAGCGTAAGGAGTACTGAACATTTAAGTCCCTTAAACGCTTCTTCGCCTCGTCGAATGCCTTCCTCTTTCGAACCAGAGCCGGGGAAAAGTCCTGAAAAAGCATGATCTTGGATCCTTTGTAGATCATAGCTTGGGGGTCTTTTCCGAGATTTCTAGAGGCTTCTAGGAGTATCTGCCTCTCCCTGCAGCTCTGCAGCCGGAACAGGACCGGGCGTGGGCGCTGGTTTGAGCCGGGCCCGCGTATTGCGACCCGGTAGGCCCATTCCACCCTTACCTGGCCTGATCCAGCTTGCAGATTTAAAAGTTGTGGCAGCCACTGCTCCAGGAATGCTGTAAGCTGGCCTTCCTCTTCCCGTTCGGGAAGGCCCAGCAAACGAATATTTTTTCGGCGACCTCGATTATCGAGGTCGTCAATATGATTTTCCAAGGTCCGGACTCGCTGCTCGAGAGTCTGGACCTGATCCACGGCCGATTGAGCGGTTGTCTCGGAGGTCGCGGCCTTTAGCTCCGCCCCTCCGACTCGGCGTTGAATTTCTTCAATCTCACGGTCGTGCTTCTGCAGCGCGGCCGAGAGCGACTCCCAACGATTTCTGGATTCGACAATAAAAGCATCGATCTTCGAGTCAAGCTTGGAAAGCATTTCTGCAAGGCTTGTTACTGTTGGTAAGTCCCCCGGGGCAGCTGTGGACACCTCTGCTGCAGCTGGAGAGTGTGGGGGAGGGGTTCCTGCTTGCTGAGAGCTGCGGGCTCCCTTCCCTTTAGTCATTTTAACTTAGGATTAAGTTGTTTAAATGTAATATTACACAACTAATTGAATTACAAAACTATTATAAATGATTTGGTGAGCTTGGTAGGGGGTAGGTGACCCACTGTGCCCAAGTCTTGGGAGAGCACTATAGACTCAGTCTTACTGGGTCGCCGCCATCTTGGATCCCCCGCAATGCTTTTCTATAAGGTCTACCATCGGGGAGAAGGTACAGAAGCTTGAATACACGCACCAGCCAATTTCAAAACCATTTCTACCCTACTATTGTTAGAATACTAAATGGATTCACAAACTTAACAGTTGCCTGTACCTTTTTTTGTTTTTGCTGCTGTTTATTATTTACTTATTTATGCTACTTAACTCTGTGATCTGCCTGTATTGCTCGCAAAACAAAGCTTTTCAGTGTGCCTTGGTACACGTGACAATAAATTCAATTCAATTCAATTCAATTTAAATTCCCTCCTTTGTCCTTGAGTGGATCTACCCTTTCTCTAGTTATCCTTTTGCTCCACATGGACATATTAAGTGCCTTGGGATTCTTCTTAGTCCTACTTACTGTCAACATTTCATGGCCCCTTCTAGCCCTACTAATTTCTTTAATTTCAATTGTGACAGGACTTTGTAAAATGTAAGCTCACGTGGACTGGTGACTGTTCTCCAAATATAGAAAATTCTAAATGTTTCTCATGAGTGCGACTTCAAAGCTCATGTTTCAATCATTCTTTCCCTATTTTTCTTAAGAAACATTCCTTATAGCTTCAAAAATGGATGAAAAGATTGAGATGGGAAAAACTATCAGAAGGACATGATTGCACTGAAGAGAGTGCAAAGGAGATTCAACAGGATGTTGCCTAAGATGAGAAGTCTCAGTTATGAGGAGAGCTTGGTTAGCCTGGGTTTGTTTTCCTTGGCGCAGAGGAAGCTGGGGTTGGGGGCTAGTGGGAGCAAGGTTGGTGTTTGGGGTTTCTGTGGGGATCTGATTTGTGGTAGACAAAATTATGAGAGGCACAGAGTAGATCAGGAGAATCTAAAGTTTCTAAGACCAAAAGGCATAAGTTCGTGGGGAATACATGGTTTAAAGGAGTTCCTAGAAAGGGTGGGAGATACATGGAACATGCTGCCGAAGAGAGTGTTGGAGGTAAGTACTCTTGCAACACTTAAGAAGCATATCCTGACCAATGAGATTTAAGGTCTGAGAAATAACAGTGGAAGCACTGAGGAGAGTGAATTGGAGTTCATGAAATCAATGCCAAGTCAGTTACAGAAGATATATAGCTGGATAATTAGGGATTGAAATCTTCTTGGAGATATATATTGAAATGTGATCATGATATAGATAAAGCAATTAATCATGATTCATTGCATAATTATTGCTGAAAATGTGTTGCTGGAAAAGCGCAGCAGGTCAGGCAGCATCCAGGGAACAGGAGAATCGACGTTTCGGGCATAAGCCCTTCTTCAGAAATCCTGAAGAAGGGCTTATGCCCGAAACGTCGATTCTCCTGTTCCCTGGATGCTGCCTGACCTGCTGCGCTTTTCCAGCAACACATTTTCAGCTCTGATCTCCAGCATCTGCAGACCTCACTTTCTCCATTGCATAATTATTGCCAATCATTACAATAAAATAAAGTATCAAATAATAAAGGTTTGCATTAAGGTGACTATTTTAACAGTTTTAACTCACTGACCTGGATATTTACTCAGGAAAAGTTAGAGGGATTAAAACCTGCCTTAAGTCCTGAGTAATCATAAAACTGAACTATCAATACACAACTGACATCCCAACTCCAAATCAACCAAATGCCCCAACCCTAACTGAACACATATCCCCTGACTTATGCTCCCCCACTACCAACACTACAAATCGACTCCCCTCTATTCTGCCATTCTATATTCCACTCATTTATCCCCTTAATCTCTTGCCACCTTACGCCTCATCCATGAACCTGTCAATTCTACATCATCTTCAACACACCAGCCTCGGCCTTCTGCCAATTGTCACTCTATTACTCGCTCAATTTAAATGTTACCCCATTCCCTCACCCACTTGGCTGACCATCACTCCATAGCCTGTCAAAATGCATTTGAGATCTTTAGACCCTGGATTACAGAAGTTATTGTAATAAAAGTAAGGTGTGTCTTTGCTTCCAACACTGATTTAGCAATGGAAGATTCCCAGAATATATAAGTTCATTTGGGAAGTGGGGCCAGAAATGTGGAGCTCCTGACCAAGAGGAGAAAAAAAAATATGGACATTCAACAGTAATTGCCTCTCCTCAGAAGATTTGACCCAATCTTCATTTTAGATTTGAATTGGGGAGCAGAACATCTGGACTTGATGTCATATGATATAGAAAGCTTTTATACCACTTAGTTCAGTGTAAAGTGGTGGTTGTATAATTTATAAATATTATGAAGGGAGTTGTAGTACTGATCCCTGGACAATGCTCCTAGCTACAGCATTGCAATTATTTCGTTAATAACAGCCCATTTTCTGTTAACTAGCTAATTTATTATTCAATTTACAACAGCCTTCTATTTCCATTTCGTGAATTTGATTGCCCAATTTACCACTCAGATATTGAGATTACAGCTAAATTTCTTAAGATTTTGCTTTTACATTTTTACGATCAGAACAATTGTGACCATCATTGATTTTTTTTTCTACATTCCTGTATCTAATTAAGTACAACAAAAAAATTCTGTCACAATTGCCTTTCTAAATTTTTTTTAAATAGATTTTGTTCTCTTGCTATAGATTATTGAATCATTGCAATTTTTCCTCCTAAATATGGCTTTTTTTAAAAAAACGATGCAGCCAAACTTGGTACTGGATCGCTTTATCCTATCCATAATAATGGATTCAATGTAATTATTATGTTTCCACTATCTCTAATTTCCAGTATGAAATTTCTTTGTGTCCCTTTCTCTTGTCATAAGAGGTTCGGCATCAGTTTGATGTTTCCTACTGAATTAACACGCATTACTTCAAAATAACTACCAACTTTTGAACATTGGAAATCATAGAACAGCAATAGTTAAATCCAAGATATTGTTTATTGTTCTTAATTGTGTCCATATTCACTTATCTAATCTTCTGAGAAAAATTCTGTATTGATGGTCAATGATCAACAAAGGTCATGAGACAAATATCCAAAATATTGTCTTTCCTACTTATTCCACAAATCAACCCTGATTGATAAATTTCAGCAACATATCGCAGAAACCTTTATGCCTTGTGAAGCATTTTGTCATTAGGCTACAGTTAATCCTGTATTTCTCAAATATTACCATATAGTATCAATAATTCATATTTTCCTTTTCCACAACATACCATTTATTTTAATGGCTTAACATTAAATTCCACTTATTTGATACAACATATTTGCTGTTTTGCTTCATGAGTCTCGAGTAATCAACAGTTGTTAATTCCCTTCCCTTAATGCTACAAGTTTGCTGCCAAATTAATTCAGATTCCAAAATATCCAAAGATACATCAACATTTCATTATTCACAACACCCCTTGTAACAGCTACAATGATCTGTCATTAAGTTAGTTATCATGGCAGAACTCTCTGCTGCCTTGAGCAATATGGGTAATGGCAAGAAAGAGAGAGTAGGAAAATACAAGAAAACAAAATTAGATTCTCGATGTTGAGGAAAGAATTTCTGATTTTCTCCTTAGGGTTTAAATGGAAAGTTTCGAATCTCTCTAATCAGCAACATCTATTTTATTTCCATGCATTTGCATCTCATTATGAGCTAATCTCGTTTCATTTCTAAGCAGTTCCCTCTTCTTCTTTCTTCCCCAAGAAAGCAGATGGTGCCAATTCCTGATATGAATGTCAGTGTAGTTACCTGGTGGAATCAGCTCCCCACTTGCTTCTCTGGGTCTTCATCCAAATTTACCATCACCACCATTCCTCTGCATGCTCGAGGCCACCGTTAACCTTTACTTTTCAAAGGTAGAAGAGATTATCACAAAACCACCAGCCTCACCACATCATCATGGCTCTTTTTGGACTAACCGCATACTATTTCAGCACTTTACATTGGAGCTGAGGGAGTCTTATATTGTGCTTGCTTCTCTGCGTTTGTTTTGGCTGCAGACACGCACAGTCCCTCATGCATATTTATGTGATGCATGTGATGGTCCATAGCTTATTTTCTTCACACTCACCCACTCAGTTTGTGTTGTCTTGGAAACTGCCAGCCTCTCTGGTTTGAATTGCTTTTTTATTGCAAAGTTAAAAATCACACAACACTAGATTCCAGTCCAACAGGTTTGCTTGGAAGCACTAGCTTTCGGAGCGCTGCTCCTTTATCAGGAGCAAACCTGTTGGACTACAACCTGGTGTTGTATGATTTTTAACTTTGTACACCTCAGTCCAACATCAACACCTCCAAATCATTTTTTTATTTGAGAAGGAGATGTAGGCAACTTAACACTGTTAAGAGCACTAAACTGTCAAGGGGGTGATCGTGTTGCTGCATGGCACTGTACTATATCAATCCCACACATGCACCATGTGCTAACAGTTTCCATGGCAAACACACAGAATGTGCTGCAACCAAATTACCATGTCTGAAAGCCAAAAGAGACCGGTCCTTTTTTGAGTGAAGCAAGGCTAAGATCAGTCAGGGCTGTTGTTACAGTCAGTCCAGGGGCTCGTCCTAGCTCAGTCCAGGGTTTTGGCCATGGTCAGGTATTTGGTCCAATCAGGGTCTGGGGATCAGACTCCTCCCAGTATTGGAATTGGGCAATGGGCAGTCCTGCAAGTGTTGTGAAACTTGAAAAGGTTCAAAAGATTTACAAGGATATTGCCAGGGTTGGAGTGTTTGAGCGATAGGAAGAGGCTGAATAAGCTGCAACTGTTTATCTGGAGTGTCAGAGGCTGAGGGGTGACCTTATAGAGGTGTATAAAATCATGAGAGGCATGAATAGGTAAATAGACGAGGTATTTTCCGTGGGATGGGGATCCAGAACTAGAGGGCATAGGTTTAAGGTGAGAGGGGAAAGATTTAAAAGGGACCTAAAGGGCAACTTTTTCACACCGGGTGGTGCGTGTATGGAATAAGCTGCCATAGGAAGTGATGGAGGCTGGTACAATTGCAACATTTAAAAGGCATCTGAATGGGTATATGAATTGGAAGGGTTTAGAGGAATATGGGCCAAATGCTGCCAAATGAGACTAGATTAATTTAGGATATCTGGTCAGAATGGACGAGTTGGACCAAAGAGTCTATTTCCGTGCCATACATCTCCATGACTATGACTCTATACCCTGGGAGCCGCACTGATGTTTACATCCAAGAAAACTCTCAGGTTTTGTGTCCTTCCAAAATCCACAGGTCGTACAGGGATGGTTTCAAGGAAACAGGGATACCTCCTCCTGACATGGCTGTTGACACTTACAAAATCCTCAGCCTGATGCAAAATAGAGAGACAATGTTGCCTGCGCATCCATCAGGACCATAGCAGAACGAACCATCGACCACCTTACGATGAGATTTCAACATGTGGATTGTTCCAGTTTTTGGTTGCAGTGTAGCCAAGACAGGGAAATGTTCATGATACAACTGAAATAAGTGTACAGAGGCTGGTATCCCATCACCAAGTGACCTTTTATTTACTGGTGCACAGTACACTGGCTGTGTGGCCAGCAAGCTCGAAGTCAATCCTCAACAAAAGAGATTCTAATCTTCTGATTATATTTCTTTCTCGGAGTCAGAATAACCAACATTACATTCTTGTTTTTTTTAATTCTTACCCCTGAACTACCACCAAACAGTGGTAGTGCTTATTTATTCCCCAGCACCCATGTTGTGTGTGTGTAGGTGTAGGACAAAGTGAAAAAATAGAGTGCAGAAAACTTTGTTCATATTCCACCACCAGCAAAAAAGGAAACACCAGAGTGGCCAGTGACAAACAATGCCCCTCTCAACAAAGGGCAACATCTAAGTGATTGAAAGCATGAAGGTGGAGTGGCAGGGATCAAATCAAAATAGAACCAAAGGAGGAAATAAAACGCTGCACTCCCTGCGGTGTCCACCTCTCCCACAAAACCCCGAGGGCATTGGTAGACACTGCTCCTTCTCCAGGGAAACCCAGGCCCGAACATAATCGTGGAAGAGGAGCAGGCAATCGGCACTGGTGACCACCTCCATGGCCTACTACCTGGACCTGTTAATGGCCAGCCTGGCTAGTCCCAGGAGCAGACCCATGAGGAGATCCTCTAACCTGACCTGCCCTCTTTCCTCTGCATCGGGTGCCCAAAGGTCAAGAGCATGGGGTCTCCATGGTTATACTTTTTTAATTTTATGAAACCATACAAAATGCAAACAGTTGGCAATAAACAAAAAGCAGCAGTTCACACAAAAAAAACACTATTTCCAGGGGAAGGGCAAGCAAGGCCAAACTCCACACCCCACTGTGATACAGTTCATGAGGGCAAGCCTCAAATTCCCATTTAAGTCATCAAAAAGTAAACAGTAACAAACACAGACAAGCCAGTTCAATCAGTGAAAACAGTGCACAGAACACAGACCACCACCACCCCCTCCCCCCCGGCAACCCTGCAAGTCACCCGGCCCTCCCACCTTCCATCACAAGGCAACCCGTTCTCCCTTGTTATATATATTTTATATTATGACACTGTACAAAATACAAACAGTTGACAATAAACAAAAAAGCAGCGGTTTCTCCCTGGTTATATTTTATTTTATGTCGTGTGTGTACAGGTGTAGGGCACAGTGAAAAATAACAGGTGCGTAAATCTTGATTTATATTCAACCATCAGGAAGAAAGGAAACATCCGCGTGGCCAGTGACAAGCAGTGCCCTGTGTAATCAAACATGAAGTGGAGGACAATGTTTAAATAAAAATAGAGTTGGAGGGGGAAATAATACACTCCACTCCCTGTGGTGCCCACCTTTTCCTGAAAATCTCAAGGGTATTGGTGGACACCATGTGCTCCTTCTCCAGGGACACTTGGGCTCTGACATACCCGCAGAACAGGGGCAGGCAATCAGCCCTAACAACCCCCTCGATGGCCTGCTACCTGGACCTGTTTATGACCAGTTTGGCCATGCCCAGGAGCAGACCCACATGGAGATCCTCTGACTTACTCTCCCCCTCCGCACCAGGTGCCCAAAGATCAGAAGCATGGGACTGAAGTGCTCACGCTGGGTTTTTTTTTTCTTTTTTTTCTTTTGTAGGTGTGAGACGCAGTGAAAGACAACAGGTGTACAAATCTTTATTCAATTTCCACCACCAGGAAGAAAGGAAGCACCCAAATGACCAGTGGCAAGCAGTGTCCTTCTCATCAAACAGTGAAGGGGAGGGCAGGGATTAAATCAAAATAGAGTTGGGGAGGAGGTAAAACACTCCACTCCCTGTGGTGCCCACCTCTCCCTGAACAGCACTAGGGTGTTGGTAGATACCACATACTCCTTCTCCAGGGACACCGGGGCTCAGACATAGCCACGGAAGACGGGCAGGCAGTCGGCTATAACGACCCCCTCCACGGCCCACTGCCTGGACCTGTTTATGGCCAGTTTGGCCAGGCCCAGGAGCAGACCCACGAGAAGATCCTCTTACCTCCCCTTCCCCCTCTGCACCGGGTGCCCAAAGATCAGGAACATGGAACTGAAGTGCTCTCCCTGGTTGTACATTTTTTTTACTTTCTTACAGGAAAAACACAGCAAAAAATAATAAAGAAAACCCAAAGAACAAATGCCTTCCCTAAACAAGGCGAAAAAAAAAGAAAACTTTCCTCCTCCAAAAACAAAGCAGAAACCAACAGTATCAGGAACATGCTTGCTGTAGCACCAGCCAGCACAGAGTTAGTCCCCTAAATCAAGGTCCTCTGCTTAGTTTTCTTTTGTTTTACCCCCACACTACCACCTAACTGTGGCAGTGCGTGTATTTTCCTCAGCACTCGTGTTGTGTGTGTGTGTGGTTGTGAGACACAGTGAAAGACAATAGGTGTACAAAACTTTATTCAATTTCCACCACCAGGAAGAAAGGAAACATCATGGGGCAATGCTACGTGATCAAAAAAGTGAAGGGAAGGGTAGGGATTAAATCAAAATAGAGTTGGAGGGAAAAATAAAGCACTCCATTCCCCGTTGTGCCCACCTCTCCCTGAATGGCTTGAGGAAGTTGATAGATACCGCGTGCTCCTTCTCCAGAGACACCCGGGCTCGGACGTAGCCTCGGATGAGGGTTAGGCAATCGACCCTAATGACCTCTCCAGAGGCCGCTGCCTGGATCTGTTTATAGTGAGTTTGGACAGGCCCAGGAGCAGGAGCAGGACCACGAGGAGGTCCGCTGACCTACCCCCCCACACCGGATGCCCGAAGATAAGGAGCGTGGGACTGAAGCGTTCTGCCTGATTATTGAAAAAAAGTAACAAGTGCTCCCCAGTTCTGAATATATCATTTGTTTCAAATAAAGTAAGATCATGTGTAGAATAGTTGTATTTTTCTTATTTATTTTGCTTCTCTGTAATCTTTATTCACATAAAGAAATTTGCCTTGAAGCTTAGCCTTAATGATGATGTATGAAGTCTGCTGCACCTTTGAGAAAATATAGTGTCATAGAGTCATGGAGATGTACAGAATGGAAACAGACCCTTCGGTCCAACCCGTCCATGCCGACCAGATATCCCAACCCAATCTAGTCCCACCTGCCAGCACCCGGCCCATATCCCTCCAAACCCTTCCTATTCATATACCCATCCAAATGGCTCTTAAATATTGTAATTGTACCAGCCTCCACCACTTCCTCTGGCAGCTCATTCCATACCTGTACCACCCTCTGTGTGAAAAAGTTGCCCCTTAGGTCTCTTTTATATCTTTCCCCTCTCACCCTAAACCTATGCCCTCTAGTTCTGGACTCCCCAACGCCAGGGAAAAGACTTTGTCAATTTACCCTATCCATACCCTTCATAATTTTATAAACCTCTATAAGGTCACCCCTCAGTCTCCGACGCTCCAGGGGAAACAGCTCCAGCCTGTTCAGCCTCTCCCTGTAGCTCAGATCCTCCAACCCTGGCAACATCCTTGTAAATCTTTTCTGAACCCTTTCAAGTTTCACAACATCTTTCCGATAGGAAGGAGATCAGAATCGCATGCAATATTTCAACAGTGGCCTAACCAATGTCCTGTACAGCCGCAACATGACCTCCCAACTCCAGTACTCAATACTCTGACCAATAAAAGAAGACATACCAAACACCTTCTTCACTGTCCTATCTACCTGCGACTCCACTTTCAAGGAGCTATGAACCTACTCTCCAAGGTCTCTTTGTTCAGCAACACTCCCTAGAACCTTACCATGAAGTGTATAAGTCCTGCTAAGATTTGCTTTCCTAAAATGCAGCACCTCGCATTTATCTGAATTAAACTCCATCTGCCACTTCTCAGCCCATTAGCCCATCTGGTCCAGATCCTGTTGTAATCTGAGGTAACCCTCTTCGCTGTCCACTACACCTCCAATTTTGGTGTCATCTACAAACTTACTAACTGTACCTCTTATGCTCGCATCCAAATAATTTATGTAAATGACAAAAGGTAGAGTGCCCAGCACTGATCCTTGTGGCACTCCACTGGTTACAAGCCTCCAGTTTGAAGAACAACCCTCCACCACCACCCTCTATCTTCTACCTTTGAGCCAGTTCTGGATCCAAATGGCTAGTTCTCCCTGTATTCCGTGAGATCTAACCTTGCTAATCAGTCTCCCATGGGGAACCTTGTCGAATGCCTTACTGAAGTCCATATAGATCACATTTACCGCTCTGCCCTCATCAATCCTTTGTTACTTCTTCAAAAAACTCAATCAAGTTTGTGGTACATGATTTCTCACGCACAAAACCATGTTGACTATCCCGAATCAGTCCTTGCCTTTCCAAATACATGTACATCCTCTCCATCAGGATTCCCTCCAACAACTTGCCTACCACCGACGTCGGGCTCACTGGTCTATAGTTCCCTGGCTTGTCCTTTTAACCCTTCTTAAACAGTGGCACCACATTTGCCATCCTCCAGTCTTCCGGCATCTCACCTGTGACTATCAATGATACAAATATCTCGGCAAGAGGCCCAGCAATCACTTCTCTAGCTTCCCACAGAGTTCTAGGGTACACCTGATCAGGTCCTGGGTATTTATCCACCTTTACCCATTTCAAGACATCCAGCACCTCCTCCTCAGTAATCTGGACATTTTGCAAGATGTCACCATCTATTTCCCTATACAGCCTATATCTTCTACATCCTTTTCCACAGTAACTACTGACGCAAAATACTCATTTAGTATCTCCCCCATTTTCTGTGGCTCCACACAAAGGCCGCCTTGCTGATCTTTGAGAGGTAAAAACAATGACTGCAGATGCTGGAAACCAGATTCTGGATCAATGGTGCTGGAAGAGCACAGCAGTTCAGGCAGCTCCTCGGATGCTGCCTGAACTGCTGTGATCTTTGAGAGGCCCTATTCTCTCCCTAGTTACCCTTTTATACTTAATGTATTTGTAAAAACCCTTTGGATTCTCCTTAATTCTATTTGCCAAAGCTATCTCATGTCCCCTTTTTGCCCTCCTGATTTCCCTCTTAAGTATACTCCTACTTCCTTTATACTCTTTTAAAGATTCACTCGATCTACCCTGTCTATACCTTACATATGCTTCCTTCTTTTTCTTAACCAAACCCTCAATTTCTTCAGTCATCCAGCATTCCCTATACCTACCAGCCTTCCCTTTCGCCCTGACAGGAATATACTTTTTCTGGATTCTTGTTATCTCATTTCTGAAGGCTTCCCATTTTCCAGCTGTCCCTTTACTTGCCCCCTTCCAGCTTTCAAAAGTTCTTGCCTAATACCGTCAAAATTGGCCTTTCTCCAATTTAGAACTTCAACTTTTAGATCTGGTCTATGCTTTTCCATCACTATTTTAAAACTAATAGAATTATGGTCGCTGGCTCCAAAGTGCTCTCCTATTGACACCTCAGTCACCTACCCTGCCTTATTTCCCAAGAGTAAGTCAAGTTTTGCACCTTCTCTAGTAGGTACATCCACATACTGAATCAAAAAATTGACATGTACGCACTTAACAAATTCCTCTCCATCTAAACCTTTAACACTATGGCAGTCCCAGTCTATGTTTGGAAAGTTAAAATCCCCTTCCATAACCACCCTATTATTCTTACAGATAACTGAGGTCTCCTTACAAGTTTGTTTCTCAATTTCCTCTGACTTTTAGGGGGTCTATAACACAATCCCAATAAGGGATTGTATTATAATCCCTTTCTTATTTCTCAGTTCCACCCAAATAACTTCCCTAGATGTATTTCCGGGAATATCCTCCCTCAGCATAGCTGTAATGCTATCCCTTATCAAAAATGCCACTCACCCTCCTCTCTTGCCTCCCTTTCATTAAATAGCTTGTAGATTTATTGTATGGCAATTCTCAGTAAAAGGGTAATTATTGATTTTGAAGTTGTCTTTTGGAAGAGTGAATGATTAGGAATGTTTGACTTTGAAGTATATTAAAACTTTCTGTGTGCAACCATGAAATAATTTTAAACTCATCAGCCCTGTTGAAATTGGGAAAATGGGCAGTTGAAATAATTCAATATTTATTCTTTGACAAACAGCCAGCAATTCACTGTTCCAAAGTGTAACATACTTTTTTGAGCAGGCAGCGGAAGGTGACCATTTAGTGACGACAGAGTTAATTTCTTCTTGCATTGGTGAATGAGAGATTCACTGGGACTGGTTGCCTGAGTATGAATGTCATAGTAGTTTGCCCAATCAGGGGAGAGAGTAAAAATAAAAGCCAAGATCGGTAAGTCTTATGGATAGGGGTAAGGGGACAGTGAGGCAGGATATAATTTCCATATGTGGAAAATATGAATTTAGCACAGTCATTTTAACTCAGTGCTGAGTTCCAGTAGACCCTATTTTCACTGGAAATAAGGACCTTATCCCACAATGTGGGAGGTACAAGTCTCTCAACAAGTTGTAAATGCTCACAAAGGGGGATAACTTGTATAGACCTGCCAGTTGTTATGTTATTTAAATGGCTGCCTTTTAACAATTGAAATAATGCCTTCCTATGTCTGTGAGAACTCAATAAAATCTATTCCAGCAGTTTCAATAGCTGTTAGTTGATATAACCCTAAGTGCTATCACAATAGAATTATTAATGCTTGACTACTTTCTGACACTATCCTTCTCACAAGAGGGGTGGTAATTTCAATTTGATTGACAGCTCAAAGAAGTTATTTACGAACAGCTGTCTTTGATGTGGGATTATGAATAAGATGTTTTTATTAGGAATTAAGCACTTGAAGGAATCTAAATTATTTTAAACTTTAATGGCTGAATGTTTTGTTTTGCTACATAATGTGTACTCTGGGAAACATTTTGGATTTTATTTGATTTTCTCTCAGCATCGTACTTGAGCGCTACCCAAATGGATATTGAGTGAGTTAGTCTGGAAAATGTAAGGCGAAAGAGTGGTAGATGGAGTGGCATAAATTAGAATTAAGTTGACATCAGGGCTATAAAGGGCAATAGGGTTGGATGGGGAGTATAAGACAGTATTTATGGATGGGGAAGTGAGTGGGATTTTGAAAGAGTATGAGCAATGACGGCTAGAGGGTCCAGTGTTTCAGTTAACAACTGGGACAAAGTGCCAGAGAACTGAGGTGGACCTTTTAATCAGTATACCATGGCATTTGGCATCAGTTCTGGCCATGACCGATCTCTATCCGCAGACTTGACCGACCCACATGGTGTCTACACCGGAACAACAATCTCACTATACAGGGCACCTTTAGCTGAGGGAAATGTGGAGAACTGCTCAGAACAACTATCCAAGCCAAAGGGTCATTATGGAATCAGTTTATTCAGTCCATGTTGTTTCTCAGTAGAGCAATTCAGTCAATCCAATTTCTGCTCCATTTCCATCGACATGTAACCTTATTTCTCTCAAATGCCTATCTGATTTCCTTTTGAAATCCTTGATCTTCTAATTTGCACCACCTCTTTGGTTGCATGTTCAAGGTCAATAGGACTTGCTGTATAAAAACATTCTTCCACATGTCCCCCTGCTTTTCATAGGGTCCTTACACTGTGGAAGCATAGGCCTATCAAGTCCACACCAACACTCTGAACAGCATCCCACCCAGACCCACAACCCTACCCCATGACTAACCCATCCAGCCTGCACATCCCAACATGGCCAACCCCCCTAACCTATAGATCTTTGGACCATGGGAGAAACTGGAGCGCCTCAGAGGAAACCCACAAAAACATGGGGGGATCTTGCAAACCAAGCAAAGAGTTGCTTGAGACTGGAATAGAACCTGGACCCCGAGTGCTGTGAGGCAGCAGTGCTAACCACTGAACTACCATCCCACCATATTTCTTGCCCAAACCTTAAATGTGTGTTCTCTCATCCTTGTTCCACATTAAATGTCTCCATTGTCCATTTTATGCCAGTCATTAGAAAATTCAATCTTTTACTGAAACATTTTCTCAATTTCCACACTGATCCTTCAGACTTTTATGACCATACATTGTCGGCCCTTCTTATGCTTTGTGGGTCAGTTTAACTCTGTTGGCTGGATGGTTGGTTTGCAATGCGGAGAGGTGGTTCAATATCTGCACCAGCTGAGGTTACTGTTAAGGATTCTCCTTCTCAACCTTGCTCAGAACATAGTGACACTCAGGTTAAGCCACTACCAGTTGTTTCTCTCTCTCTCTCTCTCTCTAATGAGAGAGCAGCCTTACGACCTGGTAGGTTTTGTTTTAGCCTGTTACAAATCAGAATTAAAACGGACATGAATGCTTTCTTAAAATCTTGGAGCAATTTTCTTATTTTATTTTGGAAACTTTAGTGCCATTAATCTATCTGATTTCTCTGACCCCAAACAATCACAACATGACAGGGATCTGAGACAGATCATTCACTCCATTCTATGATATTTCCCTTAACTTCACACACCATCTCAACCAAAACTTCAATTATGGTTTCTCTGCAGTAATTAATATTACACTTCCTCTATCTCCTCAGTTGGAACCTTGTTTGCTGTATACTTCTCCAAATATTTACTACTTCTCTATTTTCATTTTCCATAATGTTAACTGTTCATATTTCACAATTTTATTTCATATCTATTTAACATTGCTAGTTCATAAACAGAACCTCAGTCAGGCGTTATCTTCCTGTAATTAATTTATTTTTTTTCCCTTAGCCCTTAACAGGACTCCTAAGTATACCAAATCAAAATTGCATACAAATGTTCCTGTAATAAGATGTAAATTAGATTAATAAATGTATGCAGAATACACATGGGAAAATGAAAATGACATCAACCCTGCAATGCTGCTCAATTCATAAATGACCTTTCTTCACTAATCTGACATCCTCCTTTAGGTGATAGGTTTTCCAATACAGGAATTCACTTATTACACAGACATAAAAATACATTTGTACATTCAACAATTGTCTTCTCTTTTCAGAGAAACATTACAGTTTTTATTATTTCTAAACATTCTACCAGCATTTCTTAATTAACTGGTACAAAAATAATGATCTCAAGAGGAAGAGAATAAACTCCAATTTCCTATTGTTTTTCTAAACTCATTATAATAAATCTAACTTTCAGTAATGACCCATTAGATCATCTGTGACTAAATGACACATAGGTCTTTGTTTTCTTTAATTTAACCAATAGGAATTTTGGAATTTTCAACATTTGTTTCTTTTTTTTAAAATTCATATTCCCCAGTTTAGACTGAATTTTCATTTTTGTACATGTTTACTTCAGATATTCATTTGCTTCCTGTTAAAACAGCATTTGGTGGAAATAACTTTCTTCACATGGAGATTGTGTCCATGAATTTGGGAGCAACTAAATGTCCACACACATACTAGTAAATGTATTGTTTGCCACAAATGTCAGCATCTCCACAAAACAAGAACACTGACTGTTCTGTCTTTTTAAGACCAATTTCAATCTCACATGCTTCCAAGGATTATTTTTATAGATGTTTGAGGCCAATTGACGGAAAATGAATCCATAATTAATATCAATTCTTGTAATAATGGATTAGTTGATATAAAGAATAATCATGATGTAACTTACGAAAACAGAGTAAAATCGGTCATTTTATAGAATCTAGTCAATAGTTTATGTGTTTACAGTTCTCTGGATCTAAGGATTGAGCATGTTAAGAAAGAATTTACATTTATATCAACACCAATTTGAATTTATTTAATGTGTCATATACAAATATTCCAAAACACTTCAGCTTGGATATTGGAAATTATCTTTAAGTCAATGGAAGCGATTTTGATAACGAGCTGAAAGTAAAGATGAAAATTATACATTGGCAGAAACCTATGAAAGAGAAATAAAAGAGTGGAACAATAAGCAGGTTTTAAAATAAAGATTCTGAGAGAAGAGCCTGGGAACCGAGGGTACACCACCTGGATTGGAGGAAATGCAGAGAGAAATGAATTGCAGATGTGAAATCAAGGAGCGAAGTATCCCAGAAAGGATATAGTAATACAGTGAAAAGATAGATAAATGGATTAATGATGAGGATAAAGATTTCAGCAACATGTGTTGAGAGACTTATCAACAAGGATTGGATGATACAAGAATGTAGACTTAGCATGGGAGCAGACATGAACAGTAGCATGACACAAATTTCGGATTATAGAGTGCAGACAATATGATGCCAGAAAACTGGTTGCTAAAATGATTATTTGGAAGTGACAACAACGTAATGAAAAGAAAGACATGAAGTCAACAATGAGTGAGCAACCTTGATGAACAATGAGTTGAGTGATTTAAAGCTCAGCTCAATATGACAAGCTGTGCAAGACAATGTAATCTTATTCAGTTTGAAAAGTCTCCTGGGATTAATATTTCTATCAATATCTGGATAGCAAGGTCTATCATGGTGGTCAAAGTAAAATAGTTTGATCTTTTTCATGCTGAGCTGGAAAGAATTGGGGTTTACCTAGAATTAGAGCTCGAGGGAAATGAATTAGAGGAGAAACACAGTCACTGTACCTTGAATGTTCATCTCATGTCTGTAGATGATGTTTACCAAAGGGAAGTATGAAGGTCAAAACTAGATGTAGGCTGAAACTAGATCACTGGAGGAATCTAGATGTAATAGTGTAAAGAAGGGAAGGAGAGCTGTATCTTAAAATGTATTGATTCTGCTCAGATAGGGAAGATCAAAACCAAATAAATGCAATCCCTGAAAGATAGACAACCATGGAGATGTTGGCAGCTTGAGCAATTATTCCTGTGCTGCAGATTGGATCAGAAAAATAGGAAGAAAACAAGCACTACAGATATCCTGATATTATGAAGCTTTTTACAACAAAATGATAATTTCTTGAGGTTCAGTCATTCATTTTATGAGCAAACACTGATTAGAGAGGGAAATGAATATCTCAAAGATTGGTGTGGAAAAATGGTTTCTGATTCCTGGGCACTGGCACTGTTGTTGGGGAAATTGCTCCTTCGGGATAGGTTTCATTTAAACCATCCTGGTGTTTCATATAAATAGGGCTGTAGATAGGACTTTAAACTATTTAGTGAGGGAAGGGTTCAATGAAAGGAAGTTTAAATACAATAAACAAGAGTATAGAGTTTCAGGGTAGTGAAGAGGCAAATGATCATCAAATTGTAATAAAAAGGGAGAGTAAATCCATGCAAAAGAATGCAGCAGAAGTTCAAACCAGATTAATTAATAATGATAAAAAGTCAAAGCTCTTTATCAGAATACAGACAGCATTTCTAACAAGGTAGATGAGTTGATGACACAAATAGAAATGAATGAAAATGACTTGCTAGCTGTTGTGGAGATATAGTTGCAAGGTTTACCAAGAGTGAGAATTCAATATTGAAGGATATTCGACACTCTGGAAAAGTATGCAAAAAGGAAAAGGAGATGGGTAACTTTGTTAATAAAGGAAGGTATCAGTACAATGGTGAGTAGTGGCTGATGAAATAGATTGTGATGTGGAATCTGTTTGATTGGAACTAAGGAATAGTAAGGGAAGAAAGTCATGGGTGGGAGTCATCTTCAGGATCTTAAAGAGATGCCTCACTACAGGATAAGTTGGGAAATAACAGAGACTATAATAATGTTAGAAGGGCAGCACAGTTGTCATGGATGGTTTTAATCTGCTTATTGACTGAACAAATCATAGGGGGAAGAGTAACATGGAAAATGAATTTGTAGAATGAATCAATGATTGTTTTTTAAAGGAATAAACTGTAGAACTTATCCGAGAACGGGTTATTTTAGATCTAATAATGTGTAATGAGGTATGATCAATAAGAGATCTTGTATTTAAAGATTCTCTTGGGGGCAACATTTACAACATGGTAAAGTTTCAAATTCAGTTTGAGGGAGAGCATGTCAGGGCTCAAACCAGTGTCCTCAACTTAAATAAGGATAATTATAGAAGTATGAACAAAGAGGTGGGAGAAATTGATTATAAATGTAAGCTGGTTAGAAATATAAAAATAAATTACAAGAACTTCCATGAGTAAAGAAAGAAAGTTGCTGAAATAAGTGTGGGACCCTTGAAGGATGCAACTGGGGAATTAATAATAGGGAACAAGGAAATAGCAGATAATTTAAACCATATAACACAAAACACTTCATGTTGGAGGACATTATAAACATTCCAAAGATAATGGGTAAGCAAGGTGCTAATGAGAGGTAAGATCTTGTAACATTTTCTATCATGATGTACAAAATAATTAACAAACTAATGGGACAAAAAGTAGACAAGTCTCCAGGATGTGATGGCCCTCATGCAAGTATTTCAAAGGAAGTGGCTGCAGAGGTAGTGGAGGTATTTATTGAAATATTCTAAAACTCACTGAATTCTGGGAGAGTGCCAACAGATTGGAAAACCAAACAGGAAAACCTGTTCAAGAAGGGAAGGAGACAGAAAACAAGAATTTATAGGCAAATGTGCCTCATGTCTTTCAGTGCCAAACTACCGGAAGAAATTTATTAAGGGAGAAATAACAGGACATTTACAAAAGCTTTATACAATCACAGTCAATATGTTTTTGTGAAAAAGAAATGGTATTTGACAAATCTGCTGGAATGGTTTGAGGGTGTAAGGAACAGAGTTGATAAAGGGGAACTAGTGGAAGTACTGTGTTTTGGATTTTGACAAGACATTCAATAAGGTGCCACATAAAAGGTCATGCACAAGTTAGGACCTTACAGATTGTTATACTTCATTGAGGTAACACACTGAAAATCAACACCCAGAGTCATCACAAAAGTTAGAGATATTATTAAAATAGGCAAAATTTCCTAATTTACCTGTCCTTTCGAAGATGAATGTATGGACCAGGTTTCTGTATTTAGCAAGAATTATTATTTGTACAAGTAAGTAGATTCTAACTATAAATAAAGAATTATAAACTATCAGCATATAGGTCTATGAGTTAACATTCTAATTCCTTATAATAGCTACCCAGACACAAACATATAGACATTCACAGACAGATATAAAAACGGATGTTATGGGCAGAGAGAAATACTGGGAAGGCAGTTCAATGATCTCTGTCCACAGGATTCACTGAGATGACCCTTCCAGCTTGTTGCTCCTCAATTTTTCTTTCCCAAATACTTTCATTTGCTTATAGGAGGCACAGAGTGACTGGTTCACACTTACAAAATCTCTGACTTAATTTTTTAAAGCTATAGCTTACAGTAACTCATAAGGTGAAATAAATTGGCTTTCTTCAGACTTAATTGGTTGGTCTACTGGAGCAGAAAGTACAGCACCTTCCATTCCAGAGGTATGACAACTTCTGATCAAACATTCACATACACCAACTCTTTAGCTACCTGGGAGACAATCATATACTTGTTAGCAAGCAGAAGGCCTTTCTCATCAATACCTGGTCACCATTCCACAGACCAATCAGCTACTTGTTGCTGGCTGAACATCCTTTATATACACACCCTGGTTCAAACTTGTCTGTAACTAAACCTCCCCAGTGCTTGAACAAACAGAAGTGTTAACAATACTTAGAACAAGTATTTTTGAAAATAAATAGTGATCCTTTCCACAATCCTTGTTTTTTTAAAACAGTCCTTTTACTATCTCAGTTCACAGTTGAAAATACAAAAATATATTTACATTATTGTGGGTAATTTATTTGCATGAATGAGAATTGATTAACATAGAGAAGATGGAGAGATGAGATTACTGAGTCTTTTTCACATAGCAAATATGTAACTCGAGCCACAAGTCTTGGGACCTCAATTATTTACTGTGGGGAAGGTAGAGTATGATGTGTCCAAATTTGCTGATGATACAGAACGAGTGGGGGTGGGAATTCTGTGATGAGGGCATAAGGAGTCTGTAATGGGTGTAGATAGGTTGAGTGAGTGGGCAAAACCTTGGCCGATAGAGTTTAATATAGGAAAGGGTAAGGGCATGCGCTTTGGTAGAATAATTAAAAAGCAGACTCATTTAAATTGAGAGAGATTCCAAAATAGAGTGCAACACAGAGGAATCTGACTATTACTGTGTACGAAAATGTTTGTTTGTCAGTGCAGCAAGTAATTAAGAAGACAGATGAAATTTTGGAATTGCTGCTCAGGGAGTTTAAAAATATGGAAGTCTTATTAAAATTGTGTGCAGAGTGTCGGTTAGGCTGCAACTGGAGTACCATGTGCTGTTTTAGATCCTATATTTAAGACATTTCTGTTAAGAAAGAGATTCACTAAATGATTCCAAGAATGAAAGGGTTAACTTATCAAGAACAACTTAACAGGTTAAGTCTTTATTCCTTAGAGTTGAGAAGAATGAGGGGTGATCTTGTTGAAATGTTAGATTTTGAGGCAGCTTGACATGCTAATTATTGATAAAGTGTTTCCACTCGTGACGAAACCTTAAACTAGAGGACATGGTGACGGAATAAATTCATTAAAGATTGAGATCTGGAGGAATTTATTTTCTCAGTGGGTGCAGAATGTTTGAAATTCTCTACTGAGAGTGTTATGGAGACTAGATCACTGGAAGTATTTAAAGAAGATGTAAATAGATTTTTGAAATATTGTGGGGTTGGTGAGGGATTGCGAAATAGGAGTTGAGTCCTAGGACAGATCAGCCATGATCTGATAGAATCACAACTGAGCTTAAAGGGCTGAATGCTCCAGTTTCTTAGGATCTTATGTTCAGAAGACATCTGGAACTTTGTCTCCTAAAAAGCTGTCAAAGATGTCAAATCTGAGATTGATAGATTTTTATGAGGCAACAAATAAAAAATACAGAATCGCAACAAGTCAATGCAGACAAGATGATTGTATCTCGGTAAAAGTGTTTTTTTATGCTGAAAACAGGGGGTGGGGGAAATGTGGGAAAGGACTACGCAGTAAGTAGAAATGGAGCCCAGAGAAAGAGAAGAGCAATTGGTCAGACAAAGGGATGGAAAGCTAGGGAGGAAAAAAAGCTGCCAACAGGGTCCATTAGTGCTGGCAGCACTGAAAGCAACCCATGTGATGACAGGGCCAGGGCTATGGGTATGTGTGGGTAAAGGACATAAAAGAAGGTGTTCAGGCCTTAAAATTACTGAATTTGACATTGGGGCCTAAAGGCTGCAGCATCCTAAAGTGGTAATTGAGGTTCAGTTCTTACAGCTTGCTCTGAGCCTCACTGCAGCAGGATTAAGACAGAAACGTTGGCCAGGGAACACAGTGGTGTGCTGAAGTGGTAGATAACCAGAAGTTCTGAGTCATTTTTGCTAACAAAATGTAGGTGTTCCATAAAACTATCACACATTCTGTGCTTCATCTCCTCTGTGTAGAGAAGACCACATGGTGGACAGCAAATACAGTAGTCTTCATTGAGTGAAGTACAGGTAAATTGCTGCTTCACCTGGAAGATGTGTCTGGAACCTTGGATAGTGAGGAGGGAAGAAAAGCGTGTAAATGTTGCACTGTCTCCAATTCCATGGAGTTTTGTGTAGGTTTTGGGAGTGAAGGAGGGGTGAACCAGGATGTCCTGAAGGGAACAGTCCTGCAGAATGCTAGCAAGGGAGGAGAGGGGAATATGTGTCTGGTGGTAGCATCATCCTGGAGATGGTGGAAATGGCGGCTTATGATCTGTTGGATGTAGATGCTGCTGGGGTGGTAAGTGAGGACCAGGAGGACACTATCATTGTTGTGGGAGGAAAGAGAAGGGGTGATGGCAGAAGAGTGGGAAATGGTAGTGGGGAATCCTCAGTGGACATTTCTGAGGCTCCCCAGTGGAAGTTGCCATCATTGGAACAGATGCAACAGAAATGGAGAAACTGAGAGCATGCAATTAAGTCTTTTCAGGAAGCAGGGCGAGGGAATGTATAGTCCAAGTAACTATGGGACTCAGTGGGATTGTAGTGGATATTGGTAGCCAGCCTAATTGCAGAAATGGAAACAGAGATGTTGAGGAAGAGTAGGGAGAAGTCAGAGATGGACCAGGTGAAGAGCAAAGTGGAAATTGAAAGATAAATTGATAAACGTTTCCAATTCCAAATGAGAGAGGGAAGGAACACCAATAATATTATTGATGTAACAGCTAAAGAGTTATGGGGAGGGACCAGAGTAGGTTTGGAACAAGGAATGTTCATACCCCACAAAGGGACAGGCATAGCTAGTGCCCATGTGGGTAGCCATGGCCAACCCTTTAACCTGAAGAAATTGAGAGGAGTTAAAGGAGAAGTGGTCAAAATGAGGACAAGCTCGTATTGGCAGAGGAGGGTGGTGTTGGATGGGGATGATTTAGGCCCTTTTTCCTGGAAGGAGTGGAGAGCCTTGAGAGCATCCTGATAAGTGTTTGACATGTAAAGGGATTGCATGTCGATGGTGAAAACAAGGCAGCTGGAGCATGTGAACTGGAAATTCTGAAACTGATGTAAAGTGTCAGAAGAATAAAATGGGATAGAAATGTATTGTTGCATGTACTTTTATGTGAAAAATACAGTGTAAAGTCTTATACGTCATCTCACCATAGCGCCTACATCAATGACAGAAGTCATACAGAATAATATAAAAAACTAAAATTAAGACAACATTCATCACAGTTCAGTTAACGGCTCCTGGGGTTGGAGAAAGCTAATTAAGGAACAATGGAATACCCTGAAGACTTAGTTGTGATGAGACTGCTATTCCAATACAAGATCACCATTCCAGGACAAGACCACGGTGCCAAGGCTCTGGACACTGGGCTGGATTCCTCTGCTGAAAAAGATCACCACACCAGGCTGACACCGCTACTCCTGGATGTGACACCTACCGGGTCACTGGAATACCTGGAAGCCAAAGAAGAAGAAGACCTCCACGTGGGGACGAGACCTCCACTCTGGGACAAAAATGTCATGCCGGGACAAGACCACCACATCAAGAGACCTGCCACACTGTGCCAAGACCACAACTTCTCTTCCTTCAGGTGCCCAGGTCTAGCCATGGACCTGGAAACTGCGAGTTCAGACTGAGGGAGTCAGCATGGGATCTGCTCCTCACTTACCAGGAGACCCTGGGCTGGAGGGGAGTTGTATCTGCCTCACTCTGGCATAGATGCTGCGGCTGCTGCCAGAGGCCTCCTTCTTCACTTGCCACTCTCCAGACTTTAAAGAAAAGAAAACAAAGGGAAAGGAAAAGGAAAAGGGAAAAAAGTGCTCAAGAAAACAGAAAAAAATAAAATAAAGCCAATGGGAATGGAAGAGCCCTGAGCTCAGCCCATCAACTCTGCCATCACCTTTGGTAATCAGGATTATCTACCAAATCATGGATGTAAGTGGGAAGGAACTGGAAAAGGGCGGAAAACATTGAGTCAAGTAGGAAGAAATAAGTTCTGTGAAGCAGGAAGAGACAACAACAATCAGTCTGCCTGGTCAACCTTATTGGTGGACTTTGGGAAGAAGGTGGAAGCAGATTTTGCAGAATTGGGGCTCTGTTATTTGGAAATGATGGGGGAGATCCCCAGATGAGATGAGATTAGTGATTGTTGTGGACCCAATCGCCTGGTGTTCGATGGTAGCGTCAAGGCCCAAGGGGAGGTAAGAGGATGTATCTGAGACCTGTCGCTAAGCCTCCGCAATGGAGTGGTCAATACACCAGACAACAACATCACATCCTTGTCAGCAGGCTTGTTGACAAAATCAGGGAGATAGGTTCAGTTGGGTGAAGGGGCTGGTGGGGGACAGAGAAACTAAGGCGAACAATGTCATGTCGACAGTTCTCAATGAATAGGTTGAGTGCAGGTAAAATGCCATAAAGGTAAAAGGGAAGGTATCTCCTCTTTTCAAAATTTTCAACCAGAAAAAAGTTTTGAGTTCTTTGTAGCATGAGACTACACCTGTTTCCAATTAAACCACAGTTAACTCATTTTTACTGTATTAGTATGAAGCTAATTGTAAGTCTTTCTTGAGTGAAATAAAGGACAATTTTATCATATGCTAACCCTGAGAAAAATCATGAAGTTACAACATTAACCTTTGTGCAGACACTCAGGTTCATTCCAGTGCCTAACTGACCTGCATGTGAAGCAAAAGATTGTGATTTGAGATCAGGACACATTCTTGACTGCATTTATTTTATTGCTATCTTGATTGCATTTATTTTGCGAACACATGGACTAGGAGTAGGACCAGGCAAATCTATCTAACTCATAAAACATATCAGGACTTTAGTTTCAATTGCTTTTGAAGAAGAGAGTTCCAAATTCTCACAACCTTCTGTGAGCAAACAGATTTTCTCATCTCTATCTGAAATGGGTAATTCGATATTTAAATTTTCCCACGAGAGAAAACACCTTTTGTCATACACTCTGTAAGATCCCTCAGGATCTTGTATGTTTCAATCAAGTAGCCCCTTATTCCTCGAAACCCCAACAGATACTAGCCTGGACTTCCAACCTTTCTTCCACCTATTCCAGGATTAGTATTGTTAGTATTGGCGTTATAATTCATACAGTAAATCTCCTCTGAAATGCTTCCAGTGCATTTACCCATTCTTTTAATGAAGAGATTAATTCTGGACACAATACTCCAGATGTGGTCTTACCAAACTTCTGTATAAGTGAAACATGACATGCCTACATGTATTCAGTTCCCCTTGCAAGAAACAATAACTTCATATCAATTTTCCTAATTACGTGCTTTATCTCCAAAATAATAGTTGTGATTCAATCAGTAGGACTCCCAAATCCCTCTGCATGTCAAAGCTTTGTATCTCTCACCTTCGAGATCATAAGCTTCTTTTTTGATTTTTTTCTTCGAAAATGGACAATTTCACATTTTATCACTTAAGCTCCATTTGGTAAATCTTTTCCCACTTAGAGCATATATGTGTCCTATATTAGTCTTCTTATGTTCTCTTCACAACTTATATTTACAACAATCTTAGTATTATCAGTAAACTTAGCAGCCACGCCTTCAGTTCCTTCATCCATCACTTATATAAATTGTGAAAACTTGTGGCCCTAGTACTGACTCCTATGGACATGACTCATTCCACCTTGTGAACCAGATAATGACTTCAATGTTCTCAACTCACTCACACTTCTCTTTCATTTTCCTGGAAACTGGAACAGTGTCTTTAAGACAGAGAAAAAGAGAAGTAGAGACATCAGCTGCCCGTCCAGTAAACTCTGGAAAATCTCTGAATCTCTCTTGAACTATTCATTGCAGTGTGTTTTCCAAAGAAATTATTTTTCAGTGGGTTGATCTGTAGAAACCATGATGTCAATGTCCCATACTTTCCATTTGTTTATATCTTCCTGAAACCATAATATGTTTCAGTCATTGTGATCTGGCTAATATGGAGTCTTTTTTTTCGCACCCCTCATGAAAGCACTTCATTTTTTATTTCATGTCGATCTGAGGGTGGCTTTGCATTCTTAAATAGTTTGTCTTCTCTCAATTCAATTCACAATAGTTCCAACACACTGAAAGATTTGAATTATTATCTTTAAAATCCAAGTGTATAGTTTTTTGACACATTATAGTCATCAATCACACCCAACTCCTTAAAGGATAATTTGTCTGCTCCTAAGCATCCACAAAGGAGCAAGTGCCAAGGTGTTAAAAAAAACAATAGACCTGAGGATTGGGAACATATCAGAAGTTAACAAAGGAGGAGCAAGGGATTGATTCAAAAAGGGAAATAAAATGTGAGAGTAAGCTTGCAGGCAACACAAGAACTGATGATGAAGTTTCTATTGGTATGTCAGGATAAAATGATTGGTGAAACTTTTGTTGGTTCTTTACAGTCAGAAACCATGTAATCTATAATGGGGAACAAAGAAATGGCTGATAGACTCAATTCATACTTAGAGTCTTAGAGTCATGGGGATGTACATCCTGTCCCTCAGGATTCCCTCCAACAACTTGCCAACCACCAATGTCAGGCTCACTGGTCTTTAGTTCCCTGTCTTGTCTTTACCACATTTCTTAAACATTGGCACCACGTTAGCCAACCTCCAGTCTTCCCGCATCTCACCTTTGACTATCAATGATACAAATATCTCAGTAAGAGGCCCAGCAATCACTTCCCTAGCTTCCCACAGAATTCTAGGGTACATCCTGATCAGGTCATAGAGTCATAGAGATGTACAGCATGGAAACAGACTATTGTGAATCGGTCCAACCCGTCCATGCCGACCAGATATCCCAACCCAATCTAGTCCCACCTGCCAGCACCTGACCCATATCCCTCCAAACCCTTCCTTTTCATATACCCATCCAAATGCCTCTTAAATGTTGCAATTGTACCAGCCTCCACCACTTCCCCTGGTAGTTCATTCCATACCCGTACCACCCTCTGTGTGAAAACGTTGCTCCTTAGGTCTCTTTTATATCTTTCCCCTCTCACCCTAAACCTATGCCCTCTAGTTCTGGACTCCCCAACCCCAGGGAAAAGACTATGTCTATTTATCCTATCCATGCCCCTCATGATTTTATAAACCTCAGCCTCCGACGCTCCAGGGAAAACAGCCCCAGCCTGTTCAGCCACTCCCGATAGCTCAAATCCTCCAACCCTGGCAACATCCTTGTAAATCTTTTCTGGACCCTTTCAAGTTTCACAACATCTTTCCGATAAGAAGGAGATCAGAATTGCACACAATATTCCAACAGTAGCCTAACCAATGTCCTGTACAGCCGCAACATGACCTCACAACACCTGTACTCAATACTCTGACCAATAAAAGAAAGCACACCAAACGCCTTCTTCACTGTCCTATCTACCTGTGACTCCACTTTCAAGGAGCTATGAACCTGCACTTCAAGGTCTCTTTGTTCAGCAACTCTCCCGAGGATCTTACCATTAAGTATGTAAGTCCTGCTAAGACTTACTTTCCCAAAATGCAGCACCTCGCATTTATCTGAATTAAACTCCATCTGCCACTTCTCAGCCCATTGGCCCATCTGGTCAAGATCCCATTGTAATCTGAGGTAACCTTTCTCGCTGTCCACTACATCTCCAATTCTGGTGTCATCTGCAAACTTACTAACTGTACCTCTTACGCTCACATCCAAATCATTTATGTAACTGAACAAAAAAGTAGAGGATCCAGCACCAATCCTTGTGGCACTCCACTGGTCACAGACTTCCAGTCTGAAAAACAACCCTCCACCACCACCCTCTGTCTTCTACCTTTGAGCCAGTTCTATATCCAAATGGCTAGTTCTCCCTGTATTCCATGAGATCTAACCTTGCTAACCAGTCTCCCATGGGGAACCTTGTTGAAGGCCTGACTGAAGTCCATATAGATCACATCTACCGCTCTGCCCTCATCAATCTTCTTTGTTACTCCTTCAAAAAACTCAATCAAGTTTGAGACAATTTCCCACGCGCAAATCCATGTGGACTATCCCTAATCAGTCCTTGCCTTTCCAAATACATGTACATCGTGTCCCTCAGGACTCCCTCCAACAACTTGCCCACCACTGATGTCAGGCTCACTGGTCTATAGTTCCCTGGATTGTCCTTACCACCCTTCTTAAACAGTGGCACCATGTTAGCCAACCTCCAATGTTCCGGCACCTCACCTGTGACTATCAATGATACAAATATCTCAGTAAGTGGCCCAGCAATCACTTCCCTAGGTTTCCACAGACTTCAAGACTACGTCTGATCAGGTCCTGGGGGGAACACAGCGTTTAATGAGAAGGGAGAACTGTAGCAAATCTGTATTTAGTACAGAAATAGCGTTGGAGAAATGACGGGATTGGAGCTGATAAATCCTCAGGCTTGATAATCTACATTCCAGAGTACTTAAGGAAGTGGCCCTAGAAATTGTGGATATATTGTGGTCATCTTCCAAGATTCTATAGACTCTGGAAAAGTTCCTACAGAATGGAGGGAAGCTAATGTAACCATACTATTTAAAAATGGAAGCAGAGAGCAAACAGGGAATTAAAGACCAGGGAGTCTGAATTCTGATGTAGGGAAGACACTAGAGCCCATTGTCAAGGAGTTTTAGAGCAATTAGAAAAGTCATACAATCAGATAAAGTTGGCATGGATTTACAAAAGGGAAATCACGCTTGACAAATCAACTGGAATTCATTGAAAATGTAACTAATGGGGTTGATCAAAGGAGCCAATTGATGTGGTTTCTTTGGACTTTCAAAAGGCTTTTGACGAAGTCGCACATAAGAGATTATCATGTAAAATTAAAGCACATGGGATTGGGAACAATGTATTGAGATGGATGAAAAATTCATTAGCAGCAGGAAACAAAGAGAAGGATTTTTGTTTTCTGAATGGCAGGCAGTGACTAATGTGATATTACAGGACAATCCCTGTGTAAGAGGATCCTACCTATTCTCAGTGTATGTTAATGATTTAGTTGAGGGAACTGAATGGAATATCTCAAAAATTGCAGATGACACAAAACTGGTGGAAGGGTAAGCAGAGGGTGCAGAGATGTTGCAATGTGATTTGGACAGACTTAGTGAGTGGGCAAATACATGGCAGATGCAGTATAATGTGGATAAATGTGAGCTTCTCCACTTCAGTAGCAAAAACAGGAAGGCAGATTATTATTAGAATGACTATAAATTGAGAGGGGAATGTTCAACAAGACCTGGGTGTTCTTATGCACCAGTTGCTGAAATTAAGTGCAGAGGTGCAGCAGGCAGTAAAGAAGGCAAACAATATGTTGGCCATCATAGCAAGAGAATTCAATACAGGAATGTCTTGCTGCAATTGTGCAAGGCATTGGCAAGGCCACAGCTGGAATATTGTGTGCAGTTATGGTTGCTTTAACTGAGGAACAACATTCTTGTTATAGAGGGAGTACAGTCAAGGTTTACCAAATTAATTCCTGGGATGGCAGGAGGAGAGATTAAGTTGGCTAAGACTGTATTCATTAGAGTTTAGAAGAATGAAAGGTGATTTCATAGAAGTTGTTAAAATTGTGAAAGGACTAGACAGGTGAAACACAGAATGTTTTCTCCTCATGGTGGAGAAGTCGAGAACCAGGGGTTAGGTTTATGGATAAGGACTGGATCTTTTAGGACTGAGATGAGGAGGAATTTCTTCACCTTGAGCATGATTAGCCTCTGGAATTCACTACCACAGAAAATGGTTCAGACCAACAGTTATGTGTTACCAAGAAAGAGGTAGGTATAGTTCTTGTGGCTAAATGGATCAAGGGATAGGGGGGAAGGGTGGGATTAGGATATTGAGCTCAATAATCAGCCATGATCATGTAGAATGGTGGAGGAGTCCTGAGGGGCTGAATGGCTTGTTCCTGCTCCGATCTTCTATTTCTCTGACCTCCAATGCCATTCTATGAGCAGTAATCCATCATCAATGGGAGTACAAATAAATTTAAGATTTAAGGTATTGGCACTGAAACAATTCCTTTCTACAGCTGATTTATTTTATAATGTCACCATTATCAAATCATTCTATTTTCTCTTTTTTTGTCTACAATGACCAAGCACAGATGTATTTGCTATTTGTCATATCAGTCACTAAAAATGATTACAGCCCTTGTTGAAGTGGCAATGAAATCAGAATCTGTATAGTTCCAGGAGTAGTCATTGCTAAAATTGACTGATTATCTTATAGTGATTTTGTGGTAAAGTGATTTATTCTGAGCATTTCCCAGAGGAAAACTATATCATATTACAGTCAACTGCTGTTACTGTCACATTAGACTTATTTTTGGGCTGGCTTACAAAAATAAAAATAGCACAAATCAATTTCCCTACATGATGGATCTATTATTTCCGCATCAATGTAGGGTTAGCAGCAATATTTCAATTAGTCATAATGGATCAGCATGTCGGTTCAATATGTCACTGATCTGTCTTCTGACTTAGTAATATCTCATAGCTGCTGAAGTAAGTAACAGCTGCTCAGTCCATCACTAACCTAAGGTGCAGCTACAATCTATTTATACGACAACATTTCAAGCACAGAAATGTTAAAACTACTGACACCTGTAGGAAAATAATCAATTTGCTTAAATACTGTGACAGAGTAAAATATCCACGACTTTAACAACATTGAATTTTCGAAGAGGATCTCAGCATATTTTTCATTTGACTCCAAATTGTATTAGCTTCATGCTATTGAGAAATGAAACCTGTTATTGATTTTAATCTATCTAAGATATTCTCTGTGTTACCAAGACACTAGTAATTTTTGTATATGGTGCAAGTATCCAACATACTTTGTGATCCAACATTGTCTGACATCTAATTAGCTAATGATAAATCCATTCAGACCTGAAATGGTAGAGAGCTGTTGTGATGCTGTGTTGATGTTCCTATGTCTCAACCTTGAGATCTGGGTTCAAGTTCTAACTGCTCAGAGGCGTTTAATAGTAATACTGGACAGGTTGATTTGCAAAATACAAAAATAAATGTAATGGATGTCATGTCTTTTGTGTTATATGGTTGTGTATGTGTTTGTCCAATCTTTCTGAAGTCAGATGAACCCTTTACTAAGATGAGACTGATGTGAGCCATTTATAATAATTTTATATTGCATAAAACAAGGAAGGTGAGTGACGGAACACATTCAACTGTTTTCTGAACTATAGGCTATATTGTGCCCTCAATGCATCATGCTCCTCCTCTTCTTGTCCACGCTTTTGCTCTTCTTTCAAGAGTCACAGAGTTGTTAAAGACACAGGATGAGGCTATTTGGCTCATTGATTTCACAGTGGGCCTCTACAGAACAATTCAATTTCATTCCATTCCAAGTCAGTTCCATTCCCTGTCTCCCTGTAAATTTATTTCCAACAAGTGCCCATCAATTTCCTTTTGAAATCACAGATTGTTTCCATAAACACTATCCTTGTGAGTTACAGGCATCAGGACACTGCCACTCGTTGTAGAACAAAAGTTCTTCCTCGCATGTTATGTGAGAGTTCTGACACATTGGTTCAAATGCTAGTCATTTAATTTTCACCCAGATCCTTCATCTAATTTCTTAATCTTTAGCCAGGTCTACCTCATTCCTCCTATATTTTGACGTAATTGAAGTTTAACATTCCCATGCTGGGCTTTACGTGACTCTCAATCTCAATGAGAAATCCTTTAATTTCATATACGATTTATAAATATAATGCAACACTTCTTCAGAAGATCCTCCACTGCAGAAGTACAAATTAATACTGTCTCATTACACATGGCAAGCTCTTCTTAAATTCCTGGAGTCTATCCCCTGGTTGTTCCATATGCATTGTTCCAAGAAACAGTTTTGAATGTTATTTATGAACTCTTCTTCCCAACTACTTTTACTTTCCCTGATTTCTCTGTACCAATTGAAGAGTAAAGTTATTGTATTGCCTTTGTTACAAGCTCTTCTCATTTCTTGATAAATGTATTTAGTGAATATGTTTTACACATTGAATGTGTAAAGAGTCAGTTTGTGTTATCACATAGTGTTGGAGATCACATGACAATAGGCTCTGGACACAAAAGGCACTGCATTAAACTAAGGGTTGAAGCTTCCATTGTGACACATTGTAAGGATGTTCAATCAAAGGTAATCTTATCAATGGCCTGGCATTTGTCAGCTTTGATAGATTCTGAGCAAGGAAACACCTTCCCTCTAACACCCACAAACACATTAACAGATAAACAGCATTGATTCAAGCACCCATTGCCATCTACTATTACGATGACAAACTTTTAGTGGCAGGCAAGAGATGTGCATGCAATTTCCACCAGAGGTTTGTCACCTGAAAATTGGAATAAAGACAAATAAGAGACAATTTTATCAGTGCCAAAAGCATTTGTAGGTGAGGGGCCGAATGTTCACTAACAGCTCTTCTTCATGCCAGTGCTATTGTGGACCTTGTTGAGGAAAACCAGCCCTTCAAATAAAAAAAAAGAAATCTCAATTTGTGCAATTTTTGATCCTAATCTCTGTAATCATTGGCCCTAACCTTCACATCCTTGGGCTCAACATCAACACATTTTTGTTCATTCGCAGGATATGGGTATCCCTGATGAGGTCAGGATTTATTAGGAGAAAGTGAGGACTGCAAGATGCTGGAGACCAGAGTCAAGGAGTGTGGTGTTGGAAAGCATAGCAGGTCAGGCAGCATCTGAGAAGCAGGAGAATCAACGTTTCAGGCAAAAGCCCATCTCTAATTGCCTTCGATAAGATGGCGATGAGCGACCTTCTAGAATTGCTGCTCCATATAGTGTGGGTGTTGTTTTGGAGGGGATTCCACGATTTTGACCCATTGACATAGAAGGCTTGGTAAGATTGTTCCTTGTCAGGATGGTCTGTGATTTGGAGAGAAACTTGCAAATGGTGGTGCTCAATGTATCTGCTGCCCTTAATCTTCCTGGGAGAGAAGTCTCAGCTTGAAAGGTGCTGTCTAAGAACATGTTACATTTCATCTTGTAGATGGAGCACACTGCTGTCACCATGTGTTATTCATGGACAGAGTGAAAGTTGAAGGCATCAGCAGTTGACCCCGACCCCCCATAATCTCAAGCCTGGCCTTGCCTTATCCCTCAATAACAAACTCCATGTGACTGAAACTACTTGCATCCCAATCCAACCTGTAGGACAAAACCCATGCCACCAAAGTTTTTCTTTCTTCCCCTCCCACTATATCTTTGTGTTGTCCTAGGTTCTACGTTGGGTTGGAGGGAGCCTGCTCAGTGGTGGAGTTTGACCAGGCAACCTTGGAGTACTTGTGAATGGACACCCACAAAAGACTGAACGTCTTATTGTCTCCATGGCTTCAGCTTCCAAGGGTTGGAGGGGTCAGGCAGTGTTCAGATGGGAGGCCCAGTTACCTCTGGAATGTCCTGAGAGAAGGCATCTGAGGGGGCTATGCGTGGTTTCTCCTCCAGCCGGGTCCCTCCTGGCACCACCCTGTCTCTTTGTGAGGAAGGTGCATCTGGAGTCGAGATGCCTGCTGGAAAAGCACAGCAGGTCAGGCAGCATCCGATGAGCAGGAAAATCAATGTTTTGGACATAAGCCCTTCAAGGGGCATCTGGAGTGTGCATTAGATTCCCCTTTCTCCTGTTCCCACGCGTTTAGTCCTGAGGACTAATAACTTGGGCAATGGAGTGCAGGTGTGTGCGTCTATTCAGCAGACTCTGAAGGGGCTGGACCTGGCAGGACACGATAGCCACTAATGGAGGCAGACGGATGATTGCATGTTTGAAGTAACTGGGTCCCCATAATGTATCTGCAGTTCTGCAGCTTCTGGTCACTGAAGGGAATTGCCTCCTAAATACCTATGTCTGCTCCTGTTCCTCCTTCTACAATTCTGACGAACCAACACCACAAGATTATCTCCTGCTTGGAGCTGAGCAGGTGCCTGACTCCAGCAGTTCTCTGAGGGGCAGCAGCCTTGGGCATTTCTTCCTTTGCCAGGGTGGAGTCATTGCAGTGAGGTGCTCTCCAGATTTGTGATCCCAAATGTTCTAACACTGACATTCACTCCAAGGTGCCAGTATCTGAGTTGGAACTCTTGTTCTCCGAGGTTGAGGAGGTGGCTTCTGGTGGACCAGCCTATTTCTCTGCCAAAGCCATTGACGCCCCACTGTTATCTACAATACATAAGGAAGAGAAGGTAGCATGGTGAATGTTTAGAAATGGCATGCAATAAATGAGATGGACAGTGGGATCACTGTGAGAGTGGCAGTAGAATGAAGAATAGTTCTTACTTAGTTGATGAGACTTGGATGTCTGGGCATACCCACAGCAATGGTCCTGTTTTCTCCTGTAATAGACAGGATTTTCTCCTTATAAAGGTTGAGGTGCCTAATGTTGGCCATTTCTCCACCCATCCTGTCTCCCTATTCTGTTCTGGGCTGTCTATTCCTGTAATGAGAGCAAGGGAATGACTGAAAGAGATGCCAGTAGATGATACAGCTGTTAGTGGTGATGTCAGTGGTTAAAACATGGTGAAGTGATGTGAGTGAGTAAATAAGCAGTGCAAAGGCCATGCAGGGTTCGTGGTGTGTGGAGTGAGGAAAGATGTTGCAGGCAATCATGAGAATGGCAGAACATGAGCCTTGGTGGGTGCAGTAGGAGAGATGGAGTGAGTGTGACAGGCTTACAGTGGCAGAATGAAGAAGCTAATCGACCTTCTTCTGGCACTGCTGCTCATTCTTCCACATCATGGTAACCAAGCTGGGCTGGGTATGCCACGTTGGGTCAGGAATACCATGCCAGGCCAGAAGACCACTGCGCCAGGCCTGGAGGTTGCCACACCAGCAGGCCACTGTGGGAGGTCACTGCACCAGGGCAAGAGGTCACCACACCATGCCAAAAGGCTGTTGCACCAGGTCTGGAGGTTGCCACGCTGGGAGGCCATTAAAAGAGGCCAGGTGGTCCCCTCCCAGCCCACCCCACGGGTGGCTGTTGTGCCAGGCTGGGAGTTCATCGCTGGAGGCCGTGAATCATCAGAGGCTGTGAAAGAAGATGAAAATGAAGCACTAGGAGGAAGAGAAGAGAAGAAAAAGAACAAAAGAGGAAGAAGAACAGGCTGAAGCAGATGAGCTGCCATTTAAAGTAGCGCAGCTTCAGAATGCCAGTGCTCATCTGGGTGCACAACAGCCTTTCGAATATGTTGTGGAGTTTAGGAATGCTGATCTTTCAGCAGTTATCACTAAATGTGAGCTGAATTACAATCAGACGAGAACAACACCAAAGGGACAGGGTAAGTAGTTAATGGGGTGAGTTTGGTAAGTTATGCTTCATGGCAAAAAAACCCTCCAGATACTTGACACAACTGATACTAGAGCCAAACAAAAAGATTCTGTCCTTGATTTATTTACACAGTCTGATCTTTCTGCTCAGTTTCACTATGATATATCAGACACAGCACGATACAAGTGGAAGCAGCTTATCAAACTCAAAAGGGTCCATATTTTGTGTTGTAAAACAAAATGGAATCAAGTTTATCCATTTAGACACACAATACTAGGCATATGATCTCAACACTACACTCAACTGTGATTGCATTAGGCTCCATTTTACTCAAACATGGCTTCACATGTATCAAATAAACATCCCTCCATAATGCCTTCCAAAACATTCCCTGAACCCTTCATATGGTGTGTAATAAAAATAGTGTTATTAAAGTCTTTTAGACTTGGCTACACAATACTTAAATCTGGCATTAGCTCCTACTTATAATTTCAGTTCATGGCTGCAATGACTTGGTTTATGCCTTTTAGTGCATGTGGCAGCACAGTGGCTCAGCGGTTAGACCTGCTGCCTCACAGCGCCAGGAACCCAGGTTTGATTCTAACCTCAGTCTGTGTGGAGTTTGCACAGTCTCCTCGTGTCTGTGTGGATTTCCTCCAGGTGCTCTGGTTTCATCCCACAGTCCAAAGATTTGCAGGTTAGGTGAATTGGCCATGCTAAATTGTCGATAGTGCTCAGGGATATGTAGGTTAGATGCTTTAGTCAGGGGAATGGGTTTGGATGAGATACTCTTCAGAAGGTCGATGTGGACTTGTTGGGCCAAATGACGTGTTTCTACATTGTAGGGATTCCATAATTAGTTCAAAAAATAAAGAGCTGTCCCTGATAGGAACTTATCATTTCTTTCTTATGATTGTTTAAAGTTCGTCTGAGGAATATTGTGTTGGATATGGACAAGGAGCAGGAGATGTCTTTCAGCTGCTTGAGCCTGCTCTGCCTTTAAATAAGATCAAGCGGTTTTCCTTTAGTTCAGAACTCATTAAATCTTTGATGCCTGTTTCTGATCACAGTGTTCCAGGGGAAGGCAACATTGTACATTACTCATAGTCTGCTCGAGGACTCTTCGATCTGGAATTTCTAATGGTCAGTCCCCCGTGTATTTTTGAAGAGAAAAAAAACCCATAAAATTTGTCTACACTTTGGGACAAACTCCTAAAGGTTGATTTCCTGAGTAGAAATTGTCAGCCCCTTGTTATCTTTGTACTTAAGAGTCACATTTTGAAATCTCCTTGACAATTTATACATGAAATAATCCATTAGCTTCACACAGGAAGACAGGGAATTTAAATTCAGCTTTCTGTAGCAGTTGACTTTACAAAAACAGTAGACACGTCAGACCAGGTAGAAGATCATCCAGGAAATCTTATGGGCCAAATTCCTCTTACAAATGCATGAGTAAGGGAGCATAAAATTCAACCTGATAGCAGAAATACTTTTTAAGTGAATTTATTATTGTTGAATTCCCATTTAACACAAATGAATATGTACTAGTAGAATGGACTGATGGGAAATATAAGTTAGGAGAAAGTGAGAACTGGAAATGCTGGAGATCAGAGTCAAAAAGTGTGGTGCAGGAAAAGCACAGTAGGTCAGGCAGCATCCAAGGAGCAGGAAAGTCAATGCTTCAGGCATAAGCCCTTCATCAGGAATGTGGCGGGGTACTCAAGGGGGCTGAGAGATAAATTAGAGGGGAGAGGGGCTGGGGGGAGAATGGTAGCTAGGAAGATGATAGGTGGTTGCAGGGGGGGGTTATGGTCAGAGTGGAGGGTGGAGTGGATAGGTGGAAAGGAAGATGGACAGGTGGGAGAAGTTCAAGAGGGTGGTGCCGAGTTGGCGGGTTGGATTTGGGATAAGGTGGGCACCTGAAGATCCGAGACTGCATGTCCCTGACCGCTGAAGTGTTCCCCAACTGGGAGGGAACATTCCTATCTGGCGATTCTTATGCAGTCCATTTATCCATTATTGTAGTGTTTGCTTGGTCTACACGGTCCTGTCCCCATTAGTCCAAGAACTCCCCACCTACGTTCGTGACACCACCCATGCCCTCCACCTCCTCCAGGATTTCCGCTTCCCTGGTCCCCAACGCCTCATCTTCACCATGGACATCCAGTCCCTGTACACCTCCATCCCCCATCACGAAGGACTCAAAGCACTCCGCTTCTTCCTTTCCCGCCGTACCACCCAGTACCCTTCCACCGACACCCTCCTTCGACTGACCGAACTGGTCCTCACCCTGAACAACTTTTCTTTCCAATCCTCCCACTTTCTCCAAACAAAAGGAGTAGCCATGGGCACCCACATGGGCCCCAGCTATGCCTGCCTCTTCGTAGGGTATGTGGAACAATCCATCTTCCGCAACTACACTGGCCCCACCCCCCATCTTTTCCTTCGCTACATTGATGACTGTATCGGCGCTACCTCGTGCTCCCACGAGGAGGTTGAACAGTTCATCCACTACACTAACACCTTCCACCCCAACCTCAAATTCACCTGGACAGTCTCGGACTCCTCCCTCCCCTTCCTAGACCTTTCTGTTTCTATCTCAGGCGACCGAATCAACACGGACATCTACTACAAACCAACCGACTCCCACAGCTACCTGGACTACACCTCCTCCCATCCTGCCCCCTGTAAAAACGCCATCCCATTCTCCCAATTCCTTCTTCTCCGCCGCATCTGCTCCCAGGAGGACCAGTTCAAAATACGTACAACACAGATGGCCTCCTTCTTCAAGGACCGCAATTTCCCCCACGACGTGGTCGATGGTGCCCTCCACCGCATCTCCTCCACTTCCCGCTCCTCCGCCCTTGAGCCCCGCCCCTCCAACCGCCACCAGGACAGAACCCCACTGGTCCTCACCTACCACCCCACCAATCTCCATGTACAGCGCATCATCCGCCGTCACTTCCGCCACCTCCAAACAGACCTCAGCACCAAGGATATATTTCCCTCCCCTCCCCTATCAGCTTTCCGTAGAGACCACTCCCTCCGCGACTCCCTTGTCAGATCCACACCCCCCACCGACCCAACCTCCACTCCCGGCACCTTCCCTTGCAACCGCAGGAGGTGCAACACTTGCGCCCACACCTCCCCCCTCACTTCTCTCCAAGGCCCCAAAGGAAACTTCCATATCCGCCACAGATTCACCTGCACCTCCACCCACATCATCTACTGCATCCGCTGCAGCCGGTGTGGCCTCCTCTATATTGGGGAGACAGGCCGCCTACTTGCGGAGCGATTCAGAGAGCACCTCTGGGCCACCCGGACCAACCAACCCAACCAACCTGTAGCACAGCATTTCAACTCCCCCTCCCACTCCACCGAGGATATGCAGGTCATTGGACTCATCCACCGCCAAACCACAACAACCCGACGGTCGGAGGAGGAGCGTCTTATCTTCCGACTGGGAACCCTCCAACCGCAGGGGATGAACTTGGACTTCACCAGTTTCTTCATCCCCCCTCCCCCCACCTTGTCTCAGCCGGATCCCTCCAGCCCGGCACCGCCTTCCTGACCTGCAGTCTTCTTCTTGACCTCTCCGCCTCCATCCTACTCCGACCTATCACCCTCACCTTGACCTCTTTCCACCTATCACATTTCCAACGCCCCTCCTCCAAGTCCCTCCTCCCTACCTTTTATCTTGTCCTGCTGAACACTCTCTGCTCATTCCTGAAGAAGGGCCTGTGCCCGAAACGTCGAATCTCCTGTTCCCTGGATGCTGCCTGACCTGCTGTGCTGTTCCAGCAATAAAGTTTCAACTTTGATCTCCAGCATCTGCAGACCTCACGTTCTCCTGGTCTCACCAATCCCCATGCCCATAGTGTCTAGGGATGTGCATGTAGGGTGGATTGGCCATGGGAGGTACAGGGTTATGGAGATGGGGTGAGGTGGCAAAGGTCTGGGTGGGATGTTCTTCAGAGGGTTGATGCAGACTCGATGGGCTGAGTAGCCTGCTTCCACACTACAGGGATTCTATGAAGTATGTAGACCAAAGCTGCCTTTAAGGAGGGAGTTCCAGGTTAAACAACCTACATTCCGATTTGTTCATGGAGCTGTTGCTATTAATCAAGAAAGGGTAAGGGGCCCCCCAGGATGTATTCATGGTTAAAAATTTGATGTGGTGCAAAGCATTACATTTTATGTGGCATTCTTAAAAATTTTGTCATGAACCATGTGCATATCTTTGGCCAATTGCAATCTCTGTAACTTATACTTGTTCCTGATTCTATGTGATATAAGGTGGCTTCAGCAGAGGTAAAGGCAAGCTATTCAGAACCATTGCCTAACTGCTGTGCTTGCCAATGCTCTGTCAGCTTAGATTTAAATGGACAGCGGGTTGCACAATTGTTTTCACTACCTTTCTGAGACATTGGGACAGTCACAGTGTACCCATTGTGAGCACAAAGACTGCTGCTATTGTTTCCAACTGTGAACCTATTATGCCATCACCCCAGTAACACAATCTAAGCCTTCCTTTGATTGCAAACAATCAAAACACCATGTTACTGCCAAGCAGATTTCACAACAGATTACATGATGCCATTTATTTTTACCTTAAATACACAGGGTGGAATTTTCTCCTCTCTAACTGGCATAGGCTATAGTAAGAATCTCAAAATTGAGGAAAACATTTCAGGACTTTCCCCTTTAGCATCCAACTTTAAAATCATGCTACCCTAAAGCAGTACCTACCATGCGTCTATGCACTTGCCCATCTCTTTCTACACCACTTCCTATTCTCCTCTGTTTCCACAAGAAACTAGACACACAAATTCCTGGCATTGAAGTTAACATGATTATCAATAGCTGAAGCTCGCTCCTTACTTGTCTGGGCTTTGGGCCTTCATCCAACTGAGACTTCACCATCATGCCCCTGCATGCTCTGTGGGCATCATCCATCATCCACACAATTTGGCATTGACAAACCATTGGCCTCAACATATCAGCAAGCCTGCTTTCGGTTCAACTCTCACACCACTTCAGGCCTTGGAGCTCAAGGACACATAAAACTTGCATGCTTCTGTCAGATCACTTGGCACACAGGGGCAACATGCATCTCATTGCATCTCTACAGGCTTCATCTGTTAGCACCCACTCACTTTTGCTTAGTAAAGGCCATCTTCTTGCGGCTGACATTGTGTTTTTACACACAAAATCTCCAGTGCTCAGTTATAAACTGCCAATGTCTGTAGCCGATGTTATTTTTCGAGTACATTGGGAGACAAAGGCTATATCTGTCATGTTCAGAACAATGAACTATAAAAGAGCTGGATATGTCACTTTCTGCCACCATGCTGTGTCAATGCCACATCTCCAGCAGTTTGCCTAACAAACACACTACACTGCATGAGTTTCAAGCCAATAGCCAAGTCTTAAAGTCAAATCATACCAGTCCTCAGTGATGTTAAAGGGGACTACAATTAGGAGTTATCATCATTTCTATCAAGGGGCTCATCCTATTACAGGAAATAGGATTGCCATGGTCAGTCAGAAGCCTGGTCCTACAAAGGTCCAATAATTGAGCCATGACCAGCAATGTAGGTTGGGTACAAACTGGGAATTACAGGCATGACAGTCAAGCTGTTATAGAAACACCAATGTGAGGCTGTCCCCACAAGTCAGTCTGGGGCTGGGCAATTGTAAGTCCTATAGGTTTTAGCAGTACGGTCAGGACATCTATCAAGGTGAAGTCCATAGAGTCCTGGAGATGTGGGAAACTCAAGTGTAGGGATGGATTTCATTTGACGAGGTCACTAAGGGAATATCTATGGGCGGCATGGTGGCACAGTGGTTAGCACTGCTGCTTCACAGTGCCAGAGACCTGGGTTCAATTCCCACCTCAGGCAACTGTCTGTGTGGAGTTTGCACATTCTCCCCGTGTCTGCGGGGGTTTGCTCCGGTTTCCTCCCACAGTCCAAAAATGGCAGGTTAGGTGAATTGGCTGTGCTAAATTGCCTGTAATGTTAGGTGAAAGGGTAAATGTAGTGGAATGGGTCTGGGTGGGTTGCTCTTCAGAGGGCCAGTTTGGACTTGTTGGGCCAAAGGGCCTGTTTCCACACTGTAAGTAATCTAATCTAACCTACAGTGAAAGGGGGCAATTCAATAGAGAAGGGTGAAAACTTATAGAGCAGAAGTGAATGGCATGGGTTGCCCAATGGAAGGATATATTGGTCAGCCAGGCATGGCAATTTGCAATGCATTCTTTGAGAATACCTTACGATCAACCTGAAAATATTGTCAACACAAAAGGCTTCCGCTCTACCCATATTTAAATCATGTTACCATCAAAGCCAGATTTTGGAGATTTGCACCAGATATTCTGGGAGTTGCCATGGTATTTACTCTACTAGTTCCTGTGTGTATCCAAGGTCCTCTGGTCATATGGAGTTGGCTGCAGGGAGTCAAGGGCTACCCTTTCAAACATGAATGACACTCAAATTGACACTCAAATTGACACAGAAGGAAGATAGAATGTTGCTAATGCTTCTGGCAGGATCAGAATGGAAGAGACCAAAGATCTCCTCAAAATGGGTTCTCAATGCCTGAACTGTTGTTGCAGAACCTTACATTATAGCCTACAAAGGGTGCCTCACATCATTGTGGCATGCTGTGCCTTTCTCAACTGGAGGCAACAAAAACAGTGATGTCTTGGATGTAGAAAAAATGGGGAATTGACACTAATTTTCTGAGGATGAAGTTAAGGATGATGATCAAGATATTGACCATGAGGAACAGCATAGATGGCATGATAGACCAATGCTTCTTCAAGCCCAAGAAACTAGATTGAATGGGATGAAAGTATGTACTTAGAGGTTGATTTGCTCCACATGATATCAAGAAATGGCTGAAGGCAATGGACACTGACAACACTCTGGGAATGGTACTGAAGACTCGCAACCAGACCAGCTCTGTCCTTTGCCAAGCTGTTTCAGTGCAGCTGCAATGCAGATGTCAACCAACAGGTGGAAAATTGCCTAGATATGCCCTTTGCACAAAAAGCAGAACAAATCCAGCCCAACCAATTGTCACCCTCTCGGTCTACTCTTGACCATCAGCAAAGATATGGGAGAGGTCATAATCGTGTTATCAAAGTCATACCTGCTCAGGAATAATCTGCTGATTGACACTCAGTTTGAGTTCTGCCAGAGTCACAGCTCATCACCTCATTACACCCTTGGTCAAATGATCTGAATTCCCGAAGTGAGGTGAGAGTGGGAACTGGAGAGAATATTAGATAGAAATACCAGGGTACATGAAAAGCTAGGAGACGCGAACAGCACTACAAAATAAAATGGTAAATTAATAAGTGGAGCCAGAGTAAGAGACACAGTACTGAAGTTTAAATCAGGACTTTACTGCTTTTGTACATACAGTAGAGTTAGTAAGTTTATAGAGCTACAAGACAGTCTGCTTTGTGGGATTACGGTTACGTTGTGGCAGTTATGAAGACCTAAGGTAAGACAGGGCAAAGCTGGGTGTTAGATACCTCTGGTTACAAAGTGTTCAGGAGCAGGAGTTCAAAGTTAACATTTATGGGGATTTTTTGAACCAAGGAGAAGGTTAAAATTCTGACATGGAGTGTATTGTGAAGAATATTGCCAGGAGATGGAAATATTATCACTTTAATGCTTGACAGTTATTTGCTGCATGACATCAAATAGAAGTGAAAATTATACACCAAATATGGTCTTAATATTTCCCTTACATTCCAAGGATCCACACCATCTTGATGCTGTCCACTGAACATGTCTTTTCACAATGCAAGTGTGAAAGTTAGATTCTATGAAGCCAATACGAAGATATTTGGGCTTAGATATGTAGAACTGAGGGAAAATCTCATGACATCAATATTCAAGTACGAAGACTTTTAATCATCTTCAATGTGGCTTGTAATATTAACTCACATATTATTCTGTATTAAGTCAGAAACATGTTAAGTTTTACAGTTCTTCTGTGCACCAGTTAAAGGTATAATCTCTGTATCAGTCGGATCTGGCACGACTGCAATGTTTTCAGATTGTCTAACACAATCAAATTACATGTGTGTTGCATTCATCTAGTGGTAAGGTACAATTTTATCACAGCAGGTTGTAGCAGCTGGACGCTACTTGGAATCAATGATACTTCTCAATCTTTCAGAGCAAAAAGCTCCTGTTCAGGACAGTGATCACAAAAGGAGTGAATCATAAATGGTGTGGAACTACAGGGAACTTAGTGAGAGCAGTACAAAGCTAAAATTTAACATGATTTTCTGAGCCAAAGAGAAGTTTGAAATGCTGACATAGAGTACCGATTGGAAATGCCAAGGTTCCATGGAAACATTCTTTGAGCTGTTGATAAAATGCTGGAAAATCTTTGAACACCTTCATGTGTCAATGCCATGTCATTCCACCTCCAAGGAAGGATGCCTGACCAAAAAAGTTTTGTCTATTCTCTTCATGGGTGCCACCTAATGTACTGAGTGTTTCCCATTTCTGTTTCCCATTTCCAGCATCTGCACTACTTTGCTTTTCTTCTAATAGCGTTACTTTGTCGAGAATGTGTACGAATACCTGAATTAGGTATCTCAGAGATCCTTCCTAAATCTTTTAGATCTTTTTCAGATCATCAGTTCTGTACCCAAAAGGTTATCTGAGGATAAATATAGCAAGATCTCCCTATCCTTTATTTCCTCTCACATAATTTCAGCACAGGTTGCTGAGCATTTGAGGCAAAGCTTAGTTTGTGTTGTTGAAAATGTTATGTGGGCTCAGACATATTCACAGTCTTGAGGACATTAACTAGTAGCTGGTTTCAAGCATTTGGGACTCTTGACAGTTGATTGTACTGAATCTTCTTAATTATATTTCATTCTTTACTTAATTGAAATCTTCATCATTTATTTTCCAATTAAATTGTTGACTTCTTTCAAGACACAGAATTTCAGTATCATTTTTAGACTGTGATGATGATGGATCGCTTGTATGCAGTTTCTCCTTCTACTTTTCTTCCTCCTGTTTAACACTAATTTTCCAAAAATGATACAGCTGTCTTCACAAACTGACCATTATTATGATTCGGAGATGCCGGTGTTGGACTGGGGTGTACAAAGTTAAAAATCACACAACACCAGGTTATAGTCCAACAGGTTTAATTGGAAGCACACTAGCTTTCGGAGCGACGCTCCTTCATCAGGTGATTGTCTGATGATTGTCACAATCACCTGATGAAGGAGCGTCATTCCGAAAGTTAGTGTGCTTCCAATTAAACCTGTTGGACTATAATCTGGTGTTGTGTGATTTTTAACTTTGACCATTATTATACATCTTGTGAAAGAATGTCAGCAGAGTGTCCAATTACATAAGGAATCACAACTGACTTGATCCTGTTCTCACTGGGGAAATTACCTTGAGTCTATATGTCCACACTTCACAACAGGAATTGTTGTATTAGAGGCAGGACTGGAAACCATGAGGTGTTTGGCTTGGCCTAATCAAGGGATGTTATATGAAGTGTAAATGTCTCATCAGTATCCCAAATAACAGTAAGTAATACATGATGCCTCAGTGGTTAGTGCTGCTGCCTCCCAGCACCAGGGAACCAGTTCAATTCCATCCTTGGGTGACAGTCTGTGTGGAATTTGCACATTCTCCCTATGTCTGTGTGGGTCTCTCTGAGTCCTCTAGCTTCCAAAGATGTGCAGGTTAGATGGATTGGCCATGCTAAATTGCCTGTAGCGACTAAGGATGTGCAGGCTTAGTGGATTAGCATGGGAAATGACTGGGTTGGATGATTTTTAGAGGGTTAGTATGACTTGACAGGCCAAATTGCTTGCTTCCACGCTGAAGGGATTCTAATGCAGCACTATTGAGAAATCAAATGTGAAAACCCTTATCTTTTACATCATAGCTACTGGATCTTATATAAGTTGAATTAATTGGACAAGACTAACATTATCAAATTGTCATTTTAGAATCATAGGTGAGCATCATGAAAGGGGCCAACAAAGAGAGTTTGTTTCACTGTTTCTCCAACAGTATGAAAAAACCCAAGAAATTGCATTATCTTCAGAAACTGTATCAAAATCAGGAAATACTAGAAATACTCAGGAGATCAGATAGTATTTGGGAGAGAAACAGTGCTGATGTTTTGAATGAACTTTTTATCTGAACTGGGAAAATGTGAAAAGTGTAATAAGTTTTATGGAGGTGAATCAGGAGTGGTGGAGTGGGTGGAGTTTGGGGAAAGAAAGAAAAGACAAAAGGAGTGGTCAGTGATAGGGCAAATGATAGGAGATATTAGATAAAATAATGTTGGTGGGCAGAGCTAGATAAAATAATAACGAGATAAATGAAGAAAAGCTTGTTTCAGAAAAGGTATAAGTGGGAGAATAGTGAACAGTTGCTGTCAGAAAGTCAAAATGAGAAACCCAAGCTGATTATGACTGAAATGTGCAAAAGATGACAATTTGGAGGGTTCAGATTCTGGTCTGAAATTGTTGAATTCATTGTTAAGTCCAAAAGGCAGCAAAGGTTCTAGTCAAAAGATTGTCGTTCCTTCAGCTTGTTCTGAATTTCATTGGAACACCGCAGTTCATTGAGGACAGAGATGTCAGATAAAGGTGAAGAATTAAATGCCAAGCTCCCAAAAGATTGCCACATGGTCATCAAGTTCTGTGGACTGAGCAGAGATGTTCTGCAAAGTGGTCACCAGTTGTGTGACTGATCTCCTCAATGTCGAGGAGACTGCATTTTGAGCAGTGTGTATGATATGCAGCTGTAAATGCAAAGAGTGTTTGGGGCCTTGGATAGTGAAGAAAGAGGAGGGAAAAGGGTAAGTATCACATCCCTTCCATGTGCATGGCAATATGCCATAGAAAGTGGACAAGGTGTTGGAGGTGATAGTGGAATAACTAGTATGTCATGAAGTGAAGTCCCTGTGGAATGTTGAAATAGGAGGGGAGGAGAAGATGTATTTGGTAGTGACATTAAGCTGGAGGTGACAGAAATAGAGGAGTTATTTTATAAACTGTCGTTTGTAATTCCATTCCAAACTTCATGTATCGGAGAGGAATTTTATTTTTTCTGTGTCAGGTAAATTTTGCCATAGACTTGGAATGTATCCTTGGCTTTTCTACAAGGAATTGAGCAGTCTGGTTGTAAATATGTCCTGTACCTGGAAACATAACAGTTCACATCAGAGATACAGAAACGTTTCTCAGATTTATGCTCAGTAAATAACAATGCAGTGGAATTATGGTTTAGATGAGACATTTGAATGGAAGTAAACAGAGAGAAGCAAAAACAAACCCAAAAATTTCATTCACACAACAGATTATTCCATCTCTGAATAATATCTCAAAGCAGTGAGCACAAATTGTTTATTAGGTGCAAACACTGTTTAATTTTCAGACAAATGCGCCTATTAATTTGCCTACATTCAAATCTTGCAAAAGTGAATAAGATGAATGATCAGATATTCTGCTTTGGAGATGCTGGAAGGTTCCATCTTAGTTGAGACTGAAATTTAACAAACAACCTCCTAAATTAAGCTAAATCAAAATTTTAAAAGCCAAGAATATTTCAAATATATAATAGGAAAAAATAAAGTCAGAAACTCACCTGACAAGGCAAAACTCCCTTCCTATTCAATCCTAACCTCTTCTTCTGAGCAGTTGACAGGACACCAGTTAGCCAGTAAAGCTTCTCATTAAAGTAGATGTCTGCACAGGGAATCATTGTCATTTTGTTGCCAGATCAATACAATGGGATTTGTGGTGGACCAAAAGATGCCCAAAATGATCCAGTGACTTGGCTAACAAGATCAGGAGGAACAGGAATGCTCCACTAGCAAAGTCTCTCTTGCCCCAGGTTTCTTCCAGGAAAGATCCAGCCATGGAAACAGACACAAGTTTCTGGAAGATTTTGGGGTTCATTTTATCTTTAATTGTAAGACCTACATCTTACACTGAGTTTTGAGAGAGACAATCTAAAAATATACTTGTCCTAATTAGCTCTTTCTGACACAAGCATGTTTTTACAGGTCTTACAGAATTTATTAAGTGAATCATTACAAGTACAAAAGAAATAATACTGAATTAAAGCAATGGTTTTTCAATTGATCAATTGCGGAGAACAGTTCATGATATTGGTTGACTGGGCACCAGTATTTTCTGATCTGATCACTTAAGTTCAGTGTCTGGATTCGGTCTTCCTCCTTGAATCATTAAGAATGATTAGTTACTAACCTTTGCTAGCCACAACTACTTGTGCATTGTCAGAAACATCCTCAATTAAAATTGGCTTATTCATTCCTGAACAGTTCATGGTCAATCTTGGAATAGCTAAACCAAATATGACAATTCCTGGTTGGTTTCTTTAAACGCCATGGTCATCTTTCTGATATCACTTCCTCCTGTCTCATTCTTTGATATGTCAATCACCATGTTATGGTCCTTTTAGGTCATACGTAGATCTTTACAAAGATAATGTGGCACCAATATGGCCATTCATCCATCTGTTTAGAATATGTAGTATCATTCTCTAGTGATTAATTATCTTCTCAAATGTCACAATTGATACATCTAAGAAGATCAAAACAACTACAAGACGACAAAACTCACAACAAAACCTAATTCCAAAGTAATATACATACATTCATCGATGTGCTCATATTTAAGGTAAAGGCCATGTTTTTTATTTTTGTGCTTTCCAAAAAATCTGTGAACTGAAATGAAAAGTATTGCTTTAAATTAGAGATTTACAAGGTTATCTGCATGTTTTGAAAGTAAGCAACTTGATACCTGTTGTGCAGTTGTGAGTTATAACAATGTGCAGATGGACCGAAGCCAAGGCATTACTTACAAGTGAAGCTTGGTTTGTCGTCGAAGGACCAAATATCATTGACAAAGATCCTCTGCCTGCCAACAACAAGGTAATCAGTTACCAGTTCACTGAGCATATCGGCAAATCAGACCAGTAGAGAAATCAGCAGATCCGCAGCAGCCAAAAATGCTACAGTCCGCCACTTTAAACTAGACAATCTTTCCTTAAGTAGATGTTGTAAGTTGAGATTTTGAACTGGATAAGCCAGAGGCCTTATCTAAGTGAATAGCTACCCTGTATCTCTTACAAACCAGTGAAAGCATTCAGGAGAAGAACGGGAAAGGAGAAACCGACCCAACAGATTGGGTGAATATAGACTATGGGACTGTTTTCACAGTATTCCGTCTGGCCATTTTTTTTTCTCTAAATTTATATTTCTCTGTATGTCTCTATGGAGGGGAGTTTCTAACAGGTTTAGAGATTTAATTTGTTGAATTTACTTAGTTTAGTTCATTGTTTACCTGTGATTAGAATCTAATGGCCTATAATATACAGGTTTTAAGTTCAGAAACCTAGGCCATAATTTCCATAAATTTTGTTTGAAAATCTGGTAGTTTGGGGATTTTGTACATTTCTTTCAAATGTTTTAACTTTAACTTTAATGATAACTCTGGGAGTACTGAGTTCACTTTCCAGTGTGCTACTTCAGTGACTTGTGACTGTACATCATGTTTACACAAACTACTTGCCTGATCTATACTTTAAGTTGCAGAGCTAAAGCAAATCAAAATATAGCTATGGATTTCAGTAAAAGCCTTTTAATTCAAAACATTTGCAGATGTGGAAGCCTAAGTTTACAGTAGCTTACACCAGAAAAAACAGCTGTAAAATCGTGCCTCCCTTGATTATCCAATATTTTGCCTGAATAATTTGAACAGTGAGGACATTGCAATTGGTGAAGTCCTCATTGTTCAAAGTGTGCACCCTCCACAACCTTTGCAGTGCCAGGTTTTGTCCGGAACATCAGACCACCATGATACACAAATTCCTCACCGGGACATGTTACAGGTCTTCACTAGAACAATTGGGCTGTTGCCTGGGATATTTCAAACATGTCCCTAGTCAACCCCTGGAAAGATCTCTTTTACATTCTTGGCATGAGCTATCCACAAAACTCCATGGATCACAGCTCATCCTTTGTAAGTCATTAATGGTCTCTCTGGAGAGCTACAACATTCTGCTTCTTGGACATTTGGAGGGAGTTTAGGTGAGACAGTAGACTTTCTTTTCAGGATAGTCTCTTCTGTGTGTAGGTACCTGTTGACCTGCTCCCATGTACCGTATTCTGATGTGCCCACACGAAGGCTGTCTTAGTTGCTGGTTGCGAAGATGTGCCCTTACTGGTAACTAGACTTCCCTCACTCTGAGCTGCAACACCTGTTTAATGCAGGGGCTTATTCTGATTCCTCAGAATACCGAATCCAGCAGATGGCTCACCACTGACCCCCCTTCACCACAATCTCACACACACACACACCCCTCCCTAATCCACAAGCTAGCCTTGAAGCAAGTGAATGCTGACTCTCTGATGGCTTCCCAACAGGGCCAAATCTTATCTGCCTTTTCCCTGCAGTCTTGATTCACCAGGCTAGACTCTGAAACTCCATGGTATGTCATTGATTAAATTACAAATCATCATAAAATAGGACTTAATTAACTTTTCAAAATGTTAATTGGTCTCTTACAGCTTTCATGCCTAAAATCTGCTCTTGCTGGTTCCAGCCGCTGGTAAAATTGGTAAAGGTGTAGAATTTTGATGAAACACCATCTATTTGAATTTTGCATCATCCTTTGCTCAGTGAGAATCAGGCCATAGAAGCTGCAGGGAAATCTGTTTTTATGCCTGACATGTATTACCTAATTTTTCTATCAGAAATATGACAACATGGAGATCTTTATTTAACGATAGATGAGGCAGTTTGTAACTCTGCACTGTAAAAATGAATCAATTTTTATCATCATTTCAGGAGCAGGTTTGTGCTTGCAACAGTTCAGGCACTGGGGAGTGACCTGAGCTGACTGATTTATCAGGTGCACATCAGATACAGAGCACTTTGGAAGAATCAAAGCTCATGCTTTGCCAGAAATTAGTAAATCATTACTTACTAGTGCTAGAAGGTCTTGATGATCTCTCTGATGATGCAAGCCTAACATCTTGATGTCTATTGTCAATGCAAAATAGAAGGATTAGATCATGTTCCTACATGATTTAATTGTATTATTATTTCTCTCTCTTTTCAACTATGTGGAGATCCCCAATGCAGCTCTCATGGTCTCTCGGAGAATGTAGTGCACCGAGACTCAGGCATACTGCAGTTTATGTTCCTGCCTGCTCATAGTACAACAGGTGTGACACCACTAACTGGGTGTGGACCCTGGCCAAAATGCAATTTTCTTATAGTCACTGATTTTATATCAAAATTAAGAGGCAATCACTTCACATCAACACAAATGCTGTGGCATTACTACATTCCAAAACAGCAATCCATCAAATTTTATCTGTCTCCCTTTGAAAAATAATTTGGTCTCCAGTTGGGACCCAGAACTTTAACAATGTATCACAGATCAACAAGTCATCACACGGAGAGTTGTGGGTGTTAACATATCTTCTATCCTCCTATGGTATAGCATACTGCAGGTCCAGTATACGTCACCATCAAATAATGTGATTCAGATCATTTTTAACTTACTGCCAATTTTTTTATCTGGTATTTAATATTAAAAAGAAACAACAAAGAACATTGACTAGCAATTACATGGCAGCTACTTGTCTCTGTACATTTTACAGAGAGCATGTAATGTTAACCAGAATTTTCATTGTAAATTGCCTCATGGTTTCCTCTGAGAATATCCATTTCCTCCTAAACTTCTTCTGAATATCCAGCTGCTCTTAATAATAGGTTCTGTTAGTACTGTGAACCACTATATCCTACATGTACATTACTGTTGTACTGTAAGCTTGCAAAACTGGTGTCCTGGCAAATTTAGTGATGCATGGTAATATGACATGATCAGGAGAGACAGACACAATACGGTGGTGGAACTAAGTGCACATGTAAAGGTTCTCTGGGAATAGGGGGCTATATTCAGCAGATGTCTTTCACCATATGTCTCAAGTGAACTGGCATGTGTTCTCCTTTCAATACAAAACATACACCATCCCTGTCTATTCATTACTTTTACCACACACAAATTTGATTGCTACATTCTAACTGTACAGTTCTATTGTACTGATTATATGCAGCCATATGACACAAATTAATCATCAATTTCTTGAAGAATTAATCTAGATGTGCAACAGAACTTTAAAAACTAAATCGAAAGCAGGGATGTACGACTGGAGAAAGAAATAGGAAAACAACAAAAATCCCACAATTTTCCACCACTCTGCACATGTTGGAAAACAGATCAAAGCATTTGACATGAATAAAGGAAAATAAATCATAAGGCGCTTCTGTTGTTGAAGTATATCTCTTTCCACCAATCCCCATATTTGATCCATTATGAGAGATGTTGAAAAGTCTAATGACGTAACAGTGTAATGAACCACAGTAAAATAGATTCCTTACGTTCTGTTTTGTGATTCAAAGGATTTTTTTTTAGATTACATTACAGTGTGGAAACAGGCCCTTCGGCCCAACAAGTCCACACCGACCCGCCGAAGCGTAACCCACCCAGACCCATTCCCCTACATTTACCCCTTCACCTAACACTACGGGCAATTTAGCATGGCCAATTCACCTAACTTGCACATTTTTGGACTGTGGGAGGAAACCGGAGCACCCGGAGGAAACCCACGCAGACACGGGGAGAATGTGCAAACTCCACACAGAGAGTCGCCTGAGGCAGGAATTGAACCCAGGTCTCTGGCGCTGTGAGGCAGCAGTGCTAACCACTGTGCCACCGTGCCGCACCCAATTCCAAGGAAGCCCATTCAAAAGGATGGATAAACTTTAGCAACCAAAAGATGATTAAGATGATTAATTCAAATATGAACAAATTAATCTTAACTCAAATGAATAACAGATTTAATAGCAAGACCAAACACACGTCCTTGGGTCTTAAAAAATCAGACACACACACACAAACAGAAGGTGAAAGAGACACTGTATTTTTTACAAATACAAACAAAAATCTGATGCAAAATATTAACCTCTGCAATGGGAAAGAAGCCAGCCCAGATGGCATTACCTTGACAGAAACTATTGCACAGCATTGATTGGACAAACAACAAGGCTTAAGGAGAGAGTGTGGGAGAGTGAGAGAGGTGAAGAGAGAATAGAAAAGGATAGAAAAAGAGCAGAAACAAACTAATTATGACAATGTTAATCATTTCTTCCTAAGCCTTTTAACAAGAAAAAAACAACTCAAATCACTTTAACTTAAAGAAGAAAAGAAATAATTCATAATAGATAAATCTGGAGACAAGTAACGGGCAAAATAGCAGTTGAAAGGAATTAACATTTGAAGAAGACTTTGGAAACTGAGGAGATTGCTACAGAGGATATGCCAAAAGGGTGAATTAGCAATTTGTGGTGAAACACAGAAAGCAATAAACATGGAAAAGCTTAGGAAGTGCAGAAAATGTACAAGAAATTAGAAACCTGTTGGCTAGGAAGGTCAGTTTGAATCAAATCATAGTTAGATTTGAAAACATGAACAAAAAATTTGAAATCAAGTCACTGGTGTTCAAGGTATCAGTACAGTTCAGACAGGATAGAAGTTTGAGACTATGCAATGTTGGATTAAGACTGCAAAATCAAGAAGAGTTTGAACTTCAGGAAGACTAAGGAAAGGAAACTGACTATGAAAAAAATCAATAAAACTGATCCTTGAGGCAAAGTAAACATGTTCTGAAGTTTGAAACTGGTTACTATGAGACAATGGTGATGGTGAATAATGATGCTATTGTAGACAAAAGTAGTCTTGTTTACAAATATGACAGAAAAGCGAATATTGAGGCATTACACCTCTGAGAGCCTGAGAGGGAATCTAGGCGGTCGATGAAGTCAAAGCCAAAAACAGATCAATGCAACCAAGAATCAAAAATATTTATGGCAGTTAACCATTTGGACAATTCCCCATAAATACCAGGCACTCAACTTTCACTAATTTTAATCCGATAAAACTGTCAAACCACTGTGACTTTGCCCTTGGAATTTAAGAAAAACACACATGGGGAATCTTAACACCTGCAGAAGAGGCAGGTTTAAATTATTACAATTTGGAAAACTGATGACAACATAAAAAAAATAAGAACAAGGAGCAGGAATAGGCAATTGAACCCCTTAATGCTGCTCCACCATTTAATACGCTCATGGCTGATTTCACTTTAGCCCCAACTTGACATTCCTGCCCACTCTTCATTACTCTTTGACCCATTATTAATTTAAAAATCTGTTCAAAGGAACCTATTTTCAGCTTAACTTCTGCCAATTTGGAATGAACCAGGTAAAGAACTGTGGAGAGTGACTTGATAATTATATAACATATAAGCAAGGCTTTGTGCCTCAGACTTTGTCAGCAATTTTTCACCCAAACACAGACTGGGTGACTGCTTTGTAGAACTCTTCTATCCTGTCCATAGAAATGACTCTGACCTACCAGATGTTTACCGTTGCAATAAAGCATCTTGCTCCTATGCCCATACTGACAGTTCTGACCTGGGCTTGCTGCAATTTTCCAATGGAGCACAATACAAGCTCGAGGAACCTCATTTTCGGCTCTCTTGCTTCTCCTTGGATTTGTCAAAAGTACAAAAATAACCTATTTTCGAACACTTTTCAGTTCTGAAGAAGTTATACAAGACTCAAAACATTGACTGTTTTTCTCTCTCCACAAATGCTGCCAGACTCCAGCATTTTCTGCTTTGTTTGTTGTTGTGGGCCAGGAGGAATAGTCAGATTCCTGTAATATTTGATCCAAGATGAGCTTTCAGCACATATCTGTGCTATCAAAAAGGCTGATAATTTCCATCTCTGTGACATCATGCTGCCTCAGATCTTCTGCAGCTGAAATACATATCCATACCTTTGTTACTCCTAGACATCATTATTCAGCTGCACACTTCTTACCTTTACCCTCTGTAAACATGGTCATCCAAAATACTTCCACCACATCTTAATTCCCATCAAATACCTTCCATTTGTCATTCCTTTTCTCAATGACCTAGATGTGATTCTTGTTAAACAATCAATTAGCATTTAAATTCTCATTGTCATTTTCAAATCCCTCCATGACCTGTCCATCTTCTGTCTCTGTAAGCTCCTCCAACCCGACCACCTTCCAAGATTTCAGCGCTCCTTAACAGTTAGTTTCTTGAGCATCTCCAATTTTAATCATTCCATCACTGGTGACAGTCTCTTCACTTGCCTTGGCCCTAAATCCTGGAATCCTCCTTTCAACCCTTTCATGTCATTGCCTCTCTTTCCTCTTTTAGAGCGCTCTTTATCTTAACTTCCTCTCAGATTTTGTGCCATGTAGCATCTCAGAGGATCTCAGACAAGCCCTAGCTTCTCCAATTAATTCACATTTCTGAAGTCCCACATCCTTGCAAGCAGTTTTGTGAATCTTTTCTACGCACACTCTCATGCTTTACAATGTTGAGAAATGGACACAATCCTCCAGTTAAGGATGAATCAAGGTCTTATACATGTTCATCATTACCATCTTCACTTCTGCACTCTATGCCATTATTTGTAAAGCCCACAAGTCTTGTTAATTGTTTTCTCAATGTGCCACACCACTTGCAATAAGTTTGTGCAAAATGCAGCCATGTCTGTCTTCTCTTGCACCCATTTTGGAGTTATTTTCTTTATTTTGTTGCTCATCATTGTTCCTTCTAAAATGATATTTTCCTTTTTAAATTTTGTCCATCACATGTTCACCCATTCCTTCACCCTGTCTAAGTCCTCCTAAAGTCTCACATTGTCTTTCTCACAGTGACAATAGTTCTGAGTGTTTTGTCCTTTGCAAATTTTGAAATATGTTCTGGACACCAAAGTCTCTCTGTCAGAAAGAGCCCTGGGGAACCCACTATACATCCTTTCACCTGAAAAGCAACTGATTGACACTGCTCTGTTTTCTGTCACTCAGTGAACTTAATGTTCATGCTGTCACTGTTCCTTGTATTCAATGAGGATTGGTATCATACTTTGCTTTCTCAAATCTCTGTGAAGCATTTTGGAAGGTTATATACAATTAAAGGTGCTGTTAAAAAACAAGTTACTATGGATGCTGAAATCTGAAAAAAATCCACCCAGGATGCAGGAAGTTCAGCAGTTTTGGCAGCATCTGTAGAGAGAGAACAGAGTCTGATATGAACTTTCATCAGAAATCTAGTTGTTATATGGTACTGTAAAGGTGCTATATTACAGTTGTTGTTAATCAGCCTGGAGTATTATTTTTACTTCAGATTTTTTCACTTACAGTTTGCAGACTGTTTGTTGGCCATGATGGATTTCAATCTTTTATATCTTATTATCTGTCTTCTGCACTTTATGAAATATCCTAATTATGTTTCTGAATACATTCCACCCTTTTTCCTTGTACCTGGCTAAAGTGTATGCTAACGCATTACTTTTAGTTCCTGTTTATTGGTCTCAAAATACGCAATGTTGAATTTACATCTTTGTTAATAATTATCAGCTTTTCTATGACAGGCTTTGTTTGAAAGTGCAATCTATTGTGATTACTGTTACTGAATTGTTCTGTAATGTTGGGCATTTCCACCAGACCCCAGCCACTGCTTGTAGGCCAAACAAGTTACCTTTTGCTCATGGTCATGAATGAGTGATGTCTCAGCTTCCCTTGTAACCTAATGACCATTTGAACCACATAATAGTCTCTAATCATGCCTAGAAACATTGTTTTCTTAATATTCCCATTATCGTTTGTTTGCTTTTCCTTATAATTTATTTTTGAGGTCATGTTGCCCATTCTTCAACCCATCCACAAAAGCTAATGGTTAGGTGAGTGAGTGCCTGAAGAAAGGCTGCAATAATCAGTGCTGAAAGCCAAGCAAAGTTCGTAAGGCATTAAGAAATAGAACTAATAATCTGGAAGCTTGAGATGCACTGGTAATCCAAATAACAATAAAACTGTGAATCATTGAGCTGTAGCTGAAACAAGGTCAGGAACTCGCAGGTCAAACCCACCAGCTTTTGCTATCGGATCCAAGAATGGGCAAAGTATTCTCAGTCACAGATTAAAAATCACTGCAAGCATGTAAGACATCATGACAGTCTAACTTTTTATATTTAAGACCTCTCATTGACTAGTAGCTCTCATCGAGCAGGACCTCTGTCCAGGGTCATCACCTGTGGGAAGGTGTCCATTGTCCTGCCAAAGTGCCTGAGTGACACAAGATGTAATTGGCCTCAAAGAAAATCACTACACAAGTTCTTGCAGGCTGTTTCACCCGCTAATGGGACCGTCAGTACTTTGAATTTATTCTGCCGACATGTGTGCAAGATTCATAGGATTATATGTTTGCAATCAATAAAAATATTCTGTGACCATTTGAGCAAATGTACTTTCCTGCCAGCTTTTTTAAAAGTTCCTGAATTGGTTGCACATCAAATGTGCAGTATGTGCTGCTTTGCACTCCAGAAATGCCTGACAGGATATCTTTAAAATTACCATATATTAATCAATGACCATTAATGATACAAAAATTGCATCGCTTTGCATCCGTAACTGGTATATTAGTGTAATTAATGAATACTAACTCCAACTGTTACTTTCAACGTGACAAAGTCAACATTTTATTGAGAAAACCTAGTTGTCTTGCAATATCCATGACCAGAATTTGGCAAACCTAACACATTTGCTTGTTTTAATCTATGCATTTGGAAAATAAAAGGTACCTCATACTCAGTCTTTTCCACTCAACTGCCTGCTGCAGTTTACTAAAACTATTCATGTTGCTCTCTGCAGACCCATGGATTATGAGATTTTTGAGTAAGTTCTTCCGCACGAAACATCATCAGCTCCCTGAAGGCTGACATTGATAAACTGTCAGAAGAAAACCTCTCTCCGAAAAGTCAAACCATTCCTTTAGAGATGATTGGCACTTCCTGTTCTTGCCCATGTAACAAAATCAAGATGAAATATGTTTTGTTCTGGGACACAATGTTGCAACAGAACAAAAGCCTGTTTACCCTACAGTTCCAAATATTTTGAAACTAAAATTGTGAAAAGTATCGATGAAACATATGACAAACTGGAATAAAAGTGTATACAATCAATCTCACATTCCAATCAAGCTTGGACAGCCAAAATGATGAACATAATTTGACAAATAGCATTGATTGCAATGAACTCATATAACCTCAATGCTGTTATGACGGGTGAAACAGGCTGACAATAATTTGTCATTTATGCTCCACATGCTGTCTTTAATGTCTTCTGCCTTCCTGCCTTCCTAAAGAAACCATCAGAAATCATATGACCATGGCAAGGTTCAACATTCAAAGGCATTCCTCCAAATATTCCCAATTCCATAAAAAAAATTAATTCACTCATTTGCCACTGCAATTGTCCCAATATACATGACCTAAAAAGAAAATTATCACTCAAGAACCAAAACTGTTTGTTAATTCAAGTCTGTCCAATTTTCATTTGGCCTTGCACATGCATTGCGTACATAATCTTTATGCATGCAAGTTGTTTGCCTGTTCATTTGGTATCTCTTCATTAGTGGGATAATGTTACTTTTCCAGAACATGTTTTTCAGGTTGTGCTAGCAGATAAATGCAACTAGTTAGTCTCAGTACATGCTTGTTCATCCAAGTCCTGGCTTGCTGGGATAAATCTGCAAATTGAGTTAATCATTCACATGATTGTACCCCACCACTGACAATGTTGTCTCGAGTTGCTTGATGTGAATGAATATCTGCTTCTTGCTCTGTGCCCTAATACCACTAAACATCGTGTGCTGTGAGCTGCGTCGAATTCACATTCTGGGCCAGGATTTCTCTTGTCTAGAAGTGGCAGACAAGGTCACAAGTGGAAATAATCAGGTAGTTGTCAATGAGTGATACCTGCTCCTTTTCCACAATCTCAGAAATTAAGTTCTGGATTGGTAGGTCTACAAATGACCTTCCAAACCTGCCACCAATTTAAGCCGACAAGCAGTCAATTATGGGATTTATTGAGATCCTTTTCATCTGTACACATTTTCAGTTTTCCAGTTTTTATTCCACTTCTATCATTGTGCTCATCCAACTTGTACATATTGTCAAGGGATTTTTCCCTTCTTTTCCATCCACTTTATCTCATTGTCCATGACGACTGGAACTGTGGTCGACAAATGCTGAGTTGGTCTCACGCTTTCATTTACATTGAGATGATATTTACCAGGTAGACATCCAAGACCTGTGAAAGCATCTTTATAAATTTTTAGAATTTTTTTCATTTGTCAATGCTTTACAAAATTTTGCAAATTTCTTCCGGTACATGAATGGCCTGTATGGTCAACTTTTATCATCTGTAAATTCACTTTCTATGTGGCAAAGTTCAAGACCAAGCAGACAGATCAAATTCTAAACTTCAGCTGAGAGAGCTGAGAAAAATCAAATAACTGACAAAACCAGCAGTCATCGTTGTGAATCAGATTGAAGTCAGAGACCGAAGGGAATGATGTTGTGTAAAGGAGTACAACGAATGTAAATAAATAGTCGACATCATCATGAGGAAGTGGAGTAAGATCATATAACTGTTGAAGGTGATTCCGTCTCATAGCCTTATGGTAAAGGTATTTTTGACTTATGTATAGTTAATATTTCTAACATTTAAACATAAGATAACATTTTACAACATCACAAGATTCCTGAAATATTTCCCAACCTTTGTCAAGAAGTGAAGTACAGTATGGCAGGTACATCCACAATGCTACCAGGAAGGAAGTTTCAGGATTATGATCCAGCAAATACAAAGGAACAGTGAGAAAGTTCCAGGTCGGGATAGTGTGTGGTTTGGAGGAGGACTTTCCGGTCGTGGTGATTTCATGCATCTTTTATCCCTGATGCTTTTAGATGATAGAGGTCATGTGTTCGAAAGGTGCTGTTGAAGAAAACTGTTGCTACATTGCTGTAGTGCATCTTGCAGCTGATAACACACAGTTTGGCAACGGTAATGGGAGTGAATGATTAAGTTGGTGGATGGCATAATGATTAAGTATGCCACTTTGTTTTTGAATGATGTTGCAGTACTTGAGTATTGGACTATTTGCGTGTTGTTGGAGCAGAACTCACACAGTTACATGGAGAGTATTCCATCACACTCAGTGACAACTGTTGGTTGTCGGACTTTGTGAAGTCAGTAAGTGAGGAACTCTCTGGTATCTGACCTGGTCCTCCACCCACAGTTTTAAAATCCAGCTAATCCAGCGAGGTTTTTGGCCAGTGGTAACCCATAAGATGTTGATTTAGCAATGATAATGATGTTGAATGTTAAAGGGAAATGTTTAGATTAATCACAGATTAATCACAGAAGATTATTGCTGGCACTTGTGTGGTGTGAATATTCCTTGTCACTCATCAGCCCAAACCTGATTAGGACCAGGGGAAAAATGTGCAGCAGTAGGTTATTCTGTTGATCTAGCCTCCAATAGATCACTGCTCATCTTCGACTTCAACACTATTTTCCTGCATGAGCCCATATTCCTTGTAATCTTAAATATTTAGAAATCTATTGTATGTTCTCAATGAATAAACCTCCATTGCACTCATTACTGCTCTGTCTGCATAGACTGCTTAAACAGCTGAAGATTTATTTTCACCTCTGATGGCCTGGAAACGACCGAAACTAAACTGCCATTGTACTGGTATTGACCTTTGTTTCTTCTGAAGTGAACCACATTTTGGTCCTGGCAAATAGTTTTGGGCTTTTAAAACCTCAATTTTGTAAACACTTAAGTAATTATCACCCAGGTAGCTTATTGAGTTATTTAACTGAAGTCGCTTCTTATTTTTGGAAATCCTTTTTCAAACTCATGATTCAAAATGACTTTCTGACACTTTAAAAAAAATGTCATCTTCACCGTCACAAAACTAAAACTAAGAACTAATTATCTCTACTTTAGAATCCAACTTTGCAAATGTTAGTGATAAACCTTCATCACAGGAGCCCAAGCACCAGGACAGAGCCACCTGATCACATTGGCAATCATCCTGAAAGTATTTAGGATGCTGAAAATGTGAATCACCTGCCTGGACAGATTTGGGAGGGCTATCAGAATGAAGCTGAGATCACCAGAATGGGAATAGTGCTCTGTGCCTGGCAGAACATGTTAATGCAGAGAGGAATTGAATGGTTAGAATAGAAATGCACAGACGATTAGATATGCACTGAGGAGGAAGACAAAAAGGAAGATGAGGAGACTGATGTGGACAGGGTGCCAGAAGTCTGGCTGCCAGAGAAGCCCATGAGAAACTTAATCAGGCACGCTTCAAATATCCTGATCATATTGTATTCTCATGCTAAAAATATAGCCCCTTAATTCTCTATACCTTTCATGACAACCCTAGCATCATTCCTTTCCTTTCTGATATCTGAGAGGAATACCCTGCTTAAGCAGCTGTGATAAAAGTAACTAAATTGTATTAAAGTGAAATTCAAATTTTAAAATAGAGGCAGATATTTGGTATCAATTCTAAAATGTCTTTTTTTTTAAAGTCCAGGACATCATTTGGAACACTGATCTAAATACAGCATTTCCAATCAAGTGCTAAGCAAGACATGTTTGCCACTAATGGATTAAATATTTAAACTGCTGAGTTTACAAAAAACAAAAAGCCAGGTTTAGCTTTTGTCTTCACTTCAGAAGTCTGAATCAGAAGGGAGAAACGTTTTTTTCCTCAAAGCAGAATCAGGTGTTCAATCTCAGGAGACCAGTGACCTCAGCCAAAGCGTTTTTAGTTTGTCAAGCATTCAAGCTGGGAAAGTTTGTAGGGAAATTTTCAAGTCATAGAGTCATAGAGATGCACAGTATGGAAACAGACCCTTCGGTCCAACCCGTCCATGACGACCAGATATCCCAACCGAATCTAGTCCCACCTGCTAGCACCTGCCCCATATCCCTCCAAACCCTTCCTATTCATATACCCAACCAAATGCCTTTTAAATGTTGCAATTGTACCAGCCTCCACCACTTCCTGTGGCAGCTCATTCCATACACGTACCACCCTCTGCATGAAAAAGTTGCCCCTTAGGTCTCTTTTATATCTTTCCCCTCTCACCCTAAACCTATGTCCTCTAGTTTTGGACTCCCCCACCCCAGGAAAAAGACTTTGCCTATTTAACCTATCCATACACCTCACAATTTTGTAAATCTCTATAAGGTCACCCCTCAGCCTCTGATGCTTCAGGGAAAACAGCCCCAGCCTGTTCAGCCTCTCCCTATAGCTCAAATCCTCCAACCCTGGCAACATCCTTGTAAATATTTTCTGAATCTTTTCAAGTTTCACAACATCTTTCCGATAGGAAGGAGACCAGAATTGCACAACAATATTCCTAACCAATGGCCTAACCAATGTCCTGTACAGCCGCAACATGACCTCCCAACTCCTGTACTCAATATTCTGACCAATAAAAGAAGGCATACCAAACACCTTCTTCACTATCCTATCTACCTGCAACTACTTTCAAGGAACTATGAACCTGCACTCCAAGGTCTCTTTGTTCAGCAACAATCCCTAGGACCTTACCATTAAGTGTATAAGTCCTGCTAAGATTTGCTTTCCCAAAATGCAGCACCTTGAATTAAACTCCATCTGGTCAAGATCCTGTTGTAATCTGAGGTAACCTTCTTCACTGTCCACTGCACCTCCAATTTTGGTGTCGTCTGCAAACTTACTAACTGTACCTCTTATGCTCATATCCAAATCATTTATGTAAATGACAAAAAGTAGAGGACCCAGCACTGATCCTTGTGGCACTCCACTGGTCACAGGCCTCCAGTCTGAAAAGCAATGCTCCACCACCACCCTCTGTCTTCTAACTTTGGGCCAGTTCTGTATCCAAATGATTAGTTCTCCCTGTATTCCATGAGACATAACCTTGCTAATCAGTCTCCCATGGGGAACCTTGTCGAACGCCTTACTGAAGTCCATATAGATCACATATAGATCTATATAGATCCATATAGATCTGCCCTCATCAATCCTCTTTGTTACTTCTTCAAAGAACTCATCAAGTTTGTGAGGCATGATTTCCCACGCACAAAGCCATGTTGACTATCCCTAATCAGTCCTTGCCTTTCCAAATACATGTACATCCTGTCCATCAGGATTCCCTCCAACAACTTGCCCTCCACTGACGTCAGGCTCACTGGTCTATGGTTCCCTGGCTTGTCCCTACCACCCTTCTTAAACAGTGGCACCACGTTAGCCAACCTCCAGTCCTCTGGCACCACACCTGTGACTATCGATGATACAAATATCTCAGTAAGAGGCCCAGCAATCACTTCTCTCACTTCCCACAGAGTTCTCAGTACAACTGATCAGGTTCTGGGGATTTATCCACCTTTACTCGTTTCAAGACATCCAGCATTTCCTCCTCTGTAATATGGACATTTTGCAAGGTGTCACCATCTATTTCGCTACTTTCTATATCTTCCATATCCTTTTCCACAGTAAATACTGATGCAAAATACTCGTTTAGTATGTCCCCCATTTTCTGTGGCTCCACACAAAGGCCACCTTGCTGACCTTTGAGGGGCCCTATTCTCTCCCTAGTTACCTTTTGTCCTTAATGTATTTGTAAAAACTCTTTGGATTTTCCTTAATTCTATTTGCCAAAGCTATTTCATGTCCCCTTTTTGCCCTCCTGATTTCCCTCTTAAGTTTACTCCTAATTGCTTTATACTCTTCTCAGGATTCACTCGATCTATCCTGTCGATACCTTACATATGCATCCTTCTTTTTCTTAACCAAACACTCAATATCTTTAGTCATCCAGCATTCCCTATGCCTACCAGCCTTTCCTTTCACCCTAACAGGAATATACTTTCTCTGGATTCTCGTTATCTCATTTCTGAAGGCTTCCCATTTTCCAGCCGACCCTTTACCTGTGAACATCTACCCCCAAATGTTTAGGCCATCAGACTTCCAGTTTTGGGATGCTTTATTTGTTCTGAATATTTCCCATTTATCATGACTGAAGTTGGGACTTGCTGTCCGCAAGGGTCTTTAGTGGTTAGTACAACCAATAGTGTCATGGATGTTCGCATCTGCAGCAAAGGGATTTGTCAGGGTGGGATAAAGTAGGTTTTTCCCCACTTACTAATTCCCACATGAACTGTCACAGCCAGGTCAGTATTAGTGCCACTAAACCACTCTTGCTTGATGGTTGTTGAAGTTCCCCATCGAGAATACATCATTCCAGTATCTAAATGCTATCGTGGAAACTCAGACTGATGTCATGCTGAGCCTGGAAACCACTGTTCAAAGGGGCTTGCAGCATATCATGACCACCCAACTATAGTATAAGGTTTGAGGATGAACCGATTCAGGTGAGTGGCAGAGGCACCCTGGAATACTAAGCAGTTGTCCTCTCATGATGACACTATTTGCTCCTCCAGAGCACTTCAAGCAACAGAAGTATCAGGTTGAAATTTCCTGGCTGCTTGAGGGTGTTCTGTGAGATGTGAAGGTTGATATATAGTGGGGAGAGGGATCAGGATAGGAGCCGAAAGTCTTCCTGTTGCAATGGTGCATTGTCAGACACTTTTGTGGTGTAACTGCCCCATCCTGTCTTACAGGGCATTTTGTACACATCAGGACAACTTACTGCCACAAAGGGGTTTGTCTCCAGCTGGGTTCTCTATAATTCTCCTTTATGGGCACTCCATGGCCCGCAGCAACAGCTACTCCAAGTCCAAGTTCACACTGCTGCAAAAATCCCTTCCTTTCCTGTTCTGTTAGGGTCCCTGGTTGGGCCATCAGCTCTTCGGGGATGGATTGTTGCTCCAATTAACAGTCATTGATTTGATTGCTGATGGAAAATAATGCCTTTGAGCTCCACCACCGGTCAAAGAATGAGATTGTCTCCTTTTTGGCCCCATCACAGGCCTATTAATTCCTCAGATATATTCAGCTCATTGTTGCAGTATGCAAATGATCTGTGCTGTACCTGAAAGGGTTAACTGACATTACAAAATAAGCTCTACCCATCAGGATATAAAGGAGTATTCCTGGGAGGTACTAACCAGTTTCCAAGTTGTTGTTTTCTTTAACAGAATATGGCTAAAGTAGCAATTATTCTTAAATAGAGCCTGACATTTCACAGGAATCAAACATGTATCTTAGATATATTATAACTAGCACCTAAGTGATATGTAAGTGAACCTTTACTGTTTAATCGAAATCTTCCCCACATTATATCAATAGCTGAAACTAAACCCAACAAGGTGAATCAGTGGCAGCAAGTTGTGGTCCGGGATATCCAGACCACATAAGATAGTGGCAGCAGTGAGAACGTTGCCAAGTATAAGGTTCTGGCAAAGGAAGGAACCATTGTTTCCCTCTGTAAGCTGCTGCTCCATAAGATCTGCAGAAGCAGCAAAGTTCTTGATGAACATTTGCCGTCCATGTCTACGTCATGTGTTATTTTTCCAGATGACCATCCCTAGTACCTTCTGACATTTGTTACCCCCGCCAGTATGTGGTCCTGGCTTAGGGTTGTTTGAGTCAGTTCACAACCAGAATACTGGACATTGAGCTGCAACACGCACTATCTCTGGCGACTCACAGCACACAAAGCAATGTACATGCAGCCAAATACACCCTGAACCATGAGCAAGCCTGCAATCTTTGCAAACCCTTGTGTTCACTTTGTGCTTGCCTCTGGCAAGAGACAGTGACATTAAATTGTCTCTCTTGGCAGAGAGAGCCGAATTGATCTCCCTATGACAACAGTGCACTGCAAGCTGAGAGATGTGCTATTTTTTCCAACAATATCTTGGAAGCAGCCAGGTGCATGGATGTTTCCAGTCACAGCGACCTTGCCAGCCCACAGTCAACATAATCCTTGCCTTACTGCCTTACAATGAGGTTGGAATTGTCATTCTACTGTCTCACAGATTTCAGAGACGATCTGTTTAATGAAGCACAAGCCTCACAGACATTGTTTATCATAAAGTTCAGGGATGAGAATAACTTCTCAAATATCCTCTGCACACATTGACTCCCACAGAGAATCTTCCCACTGTCCTCTTCCAGCAGCTTGTGCTCTGCTTATTCTCCCAGTCCTGCTCAATGGAAGAGGATGGTATGCTGTCTACCCATGTTTGGGAGCAACTGATCTGTGCCCAAATCTTCAATTCAACACAAGTATTTCAGCATCTGCCAAGCTTATGGTTGTCTTTTAGGTCTTTCAAACTTGCTCCAACTTTACTGAAAACATACATAAAGTATAGAATTTACAGCATCATAGAACATAGAACATAGAAGAATACAGCGCAGTACAGGCCCTTCGGCCCTCGATGTTGCGCCGATCCAAGCCCACCTAACCTACACTAGCCCACTATCCTCCATATGCCTATCCAATTCCCGTTTAAATGCCCATAAAGAGGGAGAGTCCACCACTGCTACAGGCAGGGCATTCCATGAACTCACGACTCGCTGAGTAAAGAATTTACCCCTAACATCTGTCCTATACCTACCACCCCTTAATTTAAAGCTATGCCCCCTCATAATAGCTGACTCCATATATGGAAAAAGGTTCTCATGGTCAACTCTATCTAAACCCCTAATCATCTTGTACACCTCTATCAAGTCATCCCTAAACCCTCTTTTCTCCAATGAAAACAGCCCCAAGTGCCTCAGCCTTTCCTCATACGATCTTCCTACCATACCAGACAACATCCTGGTAAACCTCCTCTGCACCCATTCCAGTGCCTTCACATCCTTCCTATAGTATGGCGACCAAAACTGCACACAATACTCCAGATGCGGCCGCACCAGAGTCTTATACAACTGCAACATGACCTCAGGACTCTGGAACTCAATTCCTCTACCAATAAAAGCCAGTACGCCATATGCCTTCTTCACCGCACTATTTACCTGGGTGGCAACTTTCAGAGATCTGTGTACATGGACACCAAGATCCCTCTGCTCATCCACACTACCAAGTATCCGACCATTAGCCCAGTACCCTATCTTTTTGTTACTCATACCAAAGTGAATCACCTCACACTTACCCACATTGAACTCCATTTGCCACCTTTCTGCCCAGCTCTGCAGCTTATCTATATCCCGCTGTAACCTGACACATCCTTCCTCACTGTCAACAAATCCACCGACTTTCGTATCATCCGCAAACTTGCTTACCCAACCTTCTAGCCCCTCCTCCAGGTCATTTATAAAAATGACAAACAGCAATGGTCCCAAAACAGATCCTTGCGGAACACCGCTAGTAACTGCACTCTAAGATGAACCTTTATCATCAACTACTACCCTCTGTCTTCTTCCAGCCAGCCAATTCCTAATCCAAACCTCCAACTCACCCTCAATGCCATACTTCCATATTTTTTGCAGTAGCCTACCATGGGGAACCTTATCAAACGCCTTACTAAAATCCATATATACCACATCTACCACTTTACCCTCGTCCACCTCCTTAGTCACCTTCTCGAAGAAGTCAATAAGGTTTGTGAGGCACGACCTGCCCTTCACAAAACCGTGCTGACTATCCTTGATCACATTATTCCTATCCAGATGTTCATAAATCCTATCCCTTACAATTCTAAGACTTTGCCCACAACAGAAGTGAGACTCACCGGCCTATAGTTACTAGGGTTATCCCTACTCCTCTTCTTGAACAAGGGAACCACATTTGCTATCCTCCAGTCTTCTGGCACTATTCCTGTAGACAACGAGGACATAAAAATCAAGGCCATTGGCTCTGCAATCTCCTCCCTTGCTTCTCAGAGAATCCTAGGATAAATGCCATCAGGCCCAGGGGACTTATCTATTTTCACCCTTTCCAGAAATTCCAACACCTCTTCCCTACATACCTCAAAGCCGTCCATTCTAATTAATTGTGACTCAGTATTCACATCGGCAACAATGTCCTGTTCCTGAGTGAATACTGACGAAAAGTATTCATTCAGTGACTCCCCAATCCCTTCAGCCTCCACATGCAACTTCCCACTACTATCCTTGACTGGACCTATTCCTACCCTAGTCATTCTTTTATTCCTGACATACCTATAGAAAGCCTTTAGGTTTTCCCTAATTCTACAAACTAAGGACTTTTCATGTCCCTCCTTGCTACTCTTAGCTCTCTCTTCAGATCCTTCCTGGCTACCTTATAACTCAGCAAGGTGAAACAAACCAATAACCACCCTGTAAGTCATAGAGTATTGCAAGTTGTGGAGTCATTTCATGACATCGGATGTCATTTTCAGCACTGTGAGTCTGAGGAAAGAGGTTAGTTGGAGCATGTAGCTCCAAAATGGCATCTCTGGCAAAGCCACTGTTGTACACTACTCTGCAGGTTGGCTTGGACAGGAAGTACACATGCTCAAATATCTTATAGCGTCATACAACATGAAGGCAGACCCTTCAGTCCAACTCATCCATGCCGACCAAGTATCCCAAATTAAACTATTCCCATTTGCCTGCATTTAGCCCATATCCCTCTAAATGTTTCTCAATTATGAACCGGTCCAAATTTCTTTTAAATGTTGTCAGTGTATCTGCACATACCATTTCCTCTGGCAGTTCATTCCACATATAGAGTCATAGAGTCATAGAGATGTACAAAAGGAAACAGACCCTTCGGTCCAACGTCCATGCTGACCAGATATCCCAACCCAATCTAGTCCCATCTGCCAGCACCTGGACCATATCCCTCCAAACTCTTCCTATTCAGATACCCATCCAGATGCTTTTAAAATGTTGAAATTGTACCAGCCTCCACCACTTCCTCTGGCAGCTCATTCCATACATGTACCACCCTCTGTGTGAAAAGATTGCCCCTTCGGTCTTTTTTTATATCTTTCCCTTCTGACCCTAAACCTATGCCCTCGTTCTGGACTCCCTCACCCCAGGGAAAAAATTTTGTCTATTTATTCTATCCATGCACCTCATAATTTTATAAACCTCAATAAGGTCACCCCTCAGCCTCCGACACTCCAGTGAAAAAAGCCCCAGCCTGTTCAGCCTCTCCCTATAGCTCAAATCCTCCAACCCTGGCAACATCCTTGTAAATCTTTTCTGAACCCTTTCAAGTTTCACAACATCTTTCCGATAGGAAGGAGACCACAACTGCATGCAATATTCCAACAGTGGCCTAACCAATGTCCTGTACAGCCGCAGCATGACCTCCCAACTTCTGAACTCAGTACTCTGACCAATAAAGGAAAGCAAACTAAATGCCTTCTTCACTATTCTATCTACCTGTGACTCTACTTTCAAAGAACTATGAACCTGCACTCCAAGGTCTCTTTGTTCACCAACACTCCCTAGGACCTTACCATTAAGTGTATAAGTCCTGCTAAAATGCAGCATCTCGTATTTATCTGAATTAATCTCCATCTCCACTTCTCAGCCCATTGGCTCATCTGGTCCAGATCCTGTTGTAATCTGAGGTAACCTTCTTCCCTGTCCACTACACCTCCAATTTTGGTGTCAACTGCAAACCTACTAACTGTACCTCTTACGCTCGCATCCAAATCATTTATGTAAATGACAAAAAGTATAGGACTCAGCACCGATCCTTGTGGCACTCCACTGGTCACAGGCCTCCAGTCTGAAAAACAACCCTCCACCACCACCCTCTGCCTGCTACCTTTGAGCCAGTTCTATATCCAAATGGCTAGTTCTCCCTGTATTCCATGAGATCTAACCTTGCTAACCAGTCTCCCATGGGGAACCTTGTTGAAGGCCTGACTGAAGTCCATATAGATCACATCTACCGCTCTGCCCTCATCAATCCTCTTTGTTATTTCCTCAAAAAACTCAATCATGTTTGTGAGACGTGTTGTCCCATGCACAAAGCTATGTTGACTATCCCTAATCAGTCCTTGCCTTTCCAAATACAAGTACGTCCTGTCCCTCAGGATTCCATCCAACAACTTGCCCATCACTGACATCAGGCTCACTGGTCTATGGCTCCCTGGCTTGTCCTTACCACCCTTCTTAAACAATGGCACCACGTTAGTCAACCTCCAGTCTTCCGGCACCTCACCTGTGACTATCAATGATACAAACATCTCAGTAAGTGGGCCAGCAATCACTTCTCTAGCTTCCCATAGAGTTCTAGGGTATACCTGATCAGGTTCTGGGCATTTATCCACCTTTACCTGTTTCAAGACATCCAGCACCTCCTCCTCTGTAATCTGGACATTTTTCAAGATGTTACCATCTATTTCCCTACATTCTATATCTTCCATATCCTTTTCCACAGTAAATACTGATGCAAAATACTCGTTTAGTATCTCCCCCATTTTCTGCGGCTCCACACAAAGGCCGCCTTGCTGATCTTTGAGAGGACCTATTCTCTCCCTAGTTACCCTTTTGTCCTTAATGTATTTGTAAAAACCCTTTGGATTTTCCTTAATTCTATTTGCCAAAGCTATCTCATGTCCTTAATCACCCTCTGCTTGAAAACGTTGCCCCTCAGGTTCCTTTTAAATCCTTCTCCTCTCACCATTAAAATATGACCCCTAGTTTTGAACTGCTCTACCCTTAGGAAAATACCTTTGCCATTCACCTCATTCATGCCTTTGTTGATATTATAAACCTCCGTAAGGTTAACTGTCAATTCTCCTACACTCCAGTGAAAACCATCCTAGCCTATCCCCTCTCCTTATAGCTCAAACCTTCCAGTCCTGGCAACATCCTGGTAAATCTCTTTTGCACTCTTTCCAAAGTAACAATATCCTTCTTACAGCAGGGCAACCAGAACCATGCACTATACTCTAAAAGTGGCCTCACCAAATTCCTGTAGTCAATGGTCTGAGCAACGAAGGCATTCTTTACCACCCTGTTTACCTGTGACACAGCTTCCAAAGAACCAAGTACCCGCACCCCATGGCTGTAGCTGACACAAATATCTCTGTGAGGGACCGTGCAATTTCTTCCCTAGCTTCCCACAATGTCCTGGGATACATTTGATCAGGTCCAGGAAATTTATCCACTTTTATGCTTTTAAAACTTGCGGCACCTTTTCTTCTGTAATATAGACTGTTTTCAAGATATCAATATCTTTACAGAGATGCAAACTGTGCATTTCCCAGTGATAAGGTACATACGGCCTTCAGATACTATCTTAGGTATTTAAGGGGCCTTTCATTGATCAAAATAGAGACAGGACCGAACACAATTTCAGTTCCACTCCCTCAAGACTTAAAACTATCTGAATTCGGAGCTGGAGTAGGCTACTAGATTCCTTCCTCTAGTGTTCAATAAGATCATGACATATCAGATTATGTTCTCATATCAACATTCCTACCTCCCCTGAAAACATTCATCCCTTCTGCCTTATAAATATTCAGGGACTCTACTCACCCTGCCTTGAAAGGAGAGTTCTTAGAACTCTCAACCCTCTGTGAGAAAACAAAGTTTCATTTCCATTTTAAAAGGGGTCTTACTTATTTTTGTACATTCATTGACATCTCATTCCAGATTTTCCAACAAGACAAAACATCCTGTTCACATCAATTGTCTCTATTTTGATCAATGCAAGGCCCCTTAAATATCTACTGCAAACCCACAGACAACCTCACAATGCTACACTTCTCCAGCTTCCACCCAAAACATATTAAAACAGCCATCCCCTATGGACAAGCCCTACGCGTACAGCGGATCTGCTCAAATGAGGGGGAACGTGACGGACACCTGGAAGCACTCAGGGATGCCCTCACAAGAACGGGGTACAATGCTCAACTCATCGACCGCCAGTTCCAACGTGCCACAGCAAGGAACTGTAATGACCTCCTGCAATCGACAGGGTACCCTTCGTTGTTCAGTATTTCCCAGGAGCTGGAAAACTACGCCATGTTCTTCGTGACCTGCAACATATTATCAATGAGGATGAGCACCTCACCAAGACGTTCCCCACATCCCCACTACTTGCCTTTAAACAACCGCCAAACCTCAAACAGATCGTTGATCGTAGCAAGCTGCCCGGCTCTCAGGACAATTCCATACAACACTGTCACGGTAGGCGCTGCAAGACGTGTCAGAGTGTGGACATGGATGCCACCATTACACGTGAGGACACCTCCCACCTTGTACATGGCGGGTACTCATGTGACTCAGCCAACGTTGTCTATCTTATACGTTGCAAGCAAGGATGCCCGGAGGCATGGTACATTGGGGAAACTGAGCAAAGGCTACGACAACAGATGAATGGGCACCACACAACAATCAACAGACAGGAGGGTTCCCTCCTGGTTGGCAAACACTTCAGTGGCCCAGGACATTTGACCTCGGACCTTCGGGTGACCATCCTCCAAGGCTGACTTTGGGACAGGCAGCAGCGAAACGTTGCCGAGCAGAAGCTGATAGCTAAGTTCGGTACCCAAAGGGAGGGCCTCAACTGGGACCTTGGGTTCATATCACATTACAGGTGACCACCATTGCACTATACACACACACAGACACTCCTACACACACACACACACACAGGCACTCCTATACACATATACGCACGGACACACATATACACAGACGTGCACAGACACCCTTACAGACACACACACACTCCCACACTCACACATGCACCCCCTTACAGACTGAAGACACTCTGCACTCACTACACACACACATACGCTTTCTCACACTCACAACCCCCAACCCAGACAGACAAAGACCCACATGTACACATATATTTTGTGGGGTGAATGTGTACTTTGCTCAAAAACTGTATGCATTCATGTAGAACTCTGAGCTCAAAAACTGCATGAATTCATGTAAAACTCCGTTATCTCACTTTTTAGATTAGAATCAATCTAAACATCATGGCATAGACAGAGAACACAAGGGGCCAACCCCTTCAACATATTGTCTAGCTATCACCATTGTTAACAGCTAACCCGAGAATGCAACTTTTTAAAAAAAGGTTTTGTGATTTACACATGAAAGAAGTGAAACTATCATGTTTTCTAACAGATGAAAGGCTTAACAGACAATCAGTTTTTCAATGTATAGTTTCAGTTACATCACACTGTAAATTTTTGCTATAAATTCTGTGTGTTAGGATTGAGTCCTCCACTACCACCTGATGAAGAAGCGACGCTCCGAAAGCTAGTGTGCTTCCAATTAAACCTGTTGGACTATAACCTAGTGTTGTGTGATTTTTAACTTTGTCCACATCAACACTGTCTCAACCCCTAAGGATCTTCAATCTTCCAATCAAGTTGCCTCTTACTCTTCTGAACTCCAGTGGATTCATGACTAACCTTTTCAATTCTACTTCGTGAGAGCTGTTGGTCTCATCCATGGCCTGTGAACTCTTTTGCTCAACAGCACCACTGGGAAGGCCAAGGTTGCTGCCAGAACTACAGATACAAAAATTCCACGATCAAGAAATAAACCAGGCCACAGTTAAGAAAAGCTGTGAGAGTGTTGTCTGACAGGATCATGGGACAGAGAGGTAGATGGGTTTTGGCAGTAAGGTAGGGGTGCAGCTCTTAATGAGCCCACCATTTCCTGATGCTGAGTCCCTCAATAAGGATATGGTTGCCTTTGATTAACAAATGCTGTTTGTTAATTATTCTCCACCCCTGCTACAAGCTCACATGAGATGCAAGTTGGCCAGACAGTTATACCTGTCGTGCACACTGTAAGGCAAGGTGTCCACCTGAAGTTGGGCTCCAGAGAGGTGAATGAAATCCTTAAGCAGGCATTTATTTGCCATTTAAATACTACTGTTGGCAGAAGGCCAGAAAGGTCAGCTATAGGACTTCCCATCCTGACTTAATTGCAGTGGAGGTGGAAGCACTGCAGTGTTAACTTTTGCCATCACCTCCCTACATAAATGCCCTTCCTGCCTCCAAGCATGCAGGAAATACATTAACCTTGTTTGTCTTGTCATAAATGCAATGAACACTGCTAAACCTTTTGAGCATTTTCTGTTTTTATTTCTGATTTCTAGCAATCTCAGTATTCTGCTTTACTAAGTGAGCACTGACTAGAAGAATAAAGGATGTAACTTGACAACAAGAGTCAATTCAAATGTACATCAAGAAATACTCCAAGTGCATGGTCTCCTTCATCAAATCACAGTTGTTTAGCCCAAGGGTGTATCATGCAATTTTCATGTTCAGATGTCTAAATATACAGTAATGCAAATTCTGAACAGCACTGTACAAATCATCCTTTTTTTTCTATCACAAAGCCAATAATGTGGAACAGTGCAATATTCCAAATCTGGTCTATTTTTAAATGAAGGAACAAATCTGGATTTGGCCTGTGTATGTTATGCTGCAAACACAGTTTAATTACGTTGGGAACAGTATTGGTGTTTTATAAACTAGATTTCCTGGTAGCAGTGAGGATAGATAGTTGTCCATGTTGAAGGAGATTGAACTGTTTAAATGCCCAGGGTGGCAATTCCATGATTGTACATTTATGGCGAAACATTTTTTACACATTTGACATAGTTTTATAGCAGAGTTTGGTTATTATGTCAATAATTTACATTGGCTCAGTGGTTAGCACTGCTGCCTCACAGCACCAGGGACCCGGGTTCAATTCCCGCCTTGGGCAATTGTCTGTATGGGGTTTGCACATTCTCCCTGTGTCTGCATGGGTTTCCTCTGGGTGCTCCGGTTTCCTCCCACAGTCTGCTGCCTTAGTTTAGGAGGCCTTCAATAACGTGTCCACACTATTGCAAATCCTGAGACTTTAGTTTCAACAGGCAGCAAAATGGTGCCACTGGCACCCATGTTATAGAGCATATGGTTCTTACCTGCCACCTTTCCTGTGCTGATGAATATGTTCAGCTTTGGAATGCAGAGTGGGGCTTCTAGATGGCCAGGCCCATTCCTTTCTACCCAACTCCCATTTTTCAACTTCCAGGAAATTTGGAAAGGAGGTGTAAGTAGAATGTGAAAATGGACTGGGAAAACAATGTAAATGCAGATTACAAAAGCATCTACAATGACAGATGCCATAGTCACATAGACCTCAGCTTCTCTCCCATTAGAAAGAGAGAGAGAGAGAGAGAGATGACTGGTGGTGGTTGATCCTGACCTTCACCACACCTCAGGCAACAGGAAAGGTTGAGAAGGAGAGTCCTTCGCAGTCAGACAATATAGGAATTTAACCAACACTTGTAGCATCACTCTGTATCATACACCAACCACCCAGTCAACTGAGCTAACTGACTCAATCTATAAAAAGGAAGAAACAAGACAAATTAAGGATTGATCTTCTGGCACCAGAGAGATGAAAAGTTATAATGTGGAAATAGGAAATGGCAGAGGGAAGAAGATATACTTTGCATTTCATTTTATAATAGAAAACTCAAATTGCATTACAAAAAGGTCAAATAATAGACTAACAAGAATGATGAATTTAAAGTAATTTGTAGATTAACTAATGATTTTGGACTTTATTTATCAGCTGGGAGCTGATGTAGGCAGGGCCCAAAAATATCACGACCAGACAGGCCCTTTTCTACTGAGGGCCCTAACAGGCCGACCAGCTGGTCTTGTGAGCCATTGCTAACATTTTCTTGCCAGTGAGAAAATTATGGAGAGCAGCAAGTGACCCTTCAGTGACCATTAAGTAACTTCTTTCAAACATTGTCTCATTCACATTTGCTGCAAGAAGAACAAGCACAGCATCTCCAACCTAAACCTATTGCCAAACCTCTTCATTCCTGGAACCATTCTGGCACTTCTCCTCTGCATCCTTTTGAAGACCTTCACTTCCTTCCTCAAGTGTGGTTGTCAGAGATGAACACTGCATTCATTTTGAGACCAGAACTTTATCAAGCTTCAGCATCACCTTTCTGATTTTTAAGTCAACACTGCTGTTTATGAAACCCAAGATCTCATTTGCCTCATATAATTTCTCAATATGTCCTGAAACATTCAAAGATCTATGCACATGGGCCCCAGAGACCCTCTGCCTTTGCATACTATTGAGAACTGTGCTATGAATTATATTTTGCCCTTCCCTATCTTTTCTGTCAAAATTATCATTGTATACTTCTCCAGATTAAATTCCATCTACCTTTTGTCTGTCTGTTCTGCTACACAGGATATACATTACATCAGACATGCAGAACAGAAGCTGGTGATTCAGCCCAACATGTCCATGCCAAAGTAGCTAACCTACTTTGAGAGTTTGATTAGTGCTATCCCCATTGTTTGTCACACTTCTAAGTTTGGGGTCATTTGCAAATGTCAAAATTTTACTCTGTATTCTGATATTCAAGTCATTTATAAATGTCATTTATATTGATAAACTTCCTCCAGTCTGAGAAGCAACATTTATCATGACGTGCTGTTTGCTTCTTAAGGCAATTTTTATTTAACCAAGGTTCAGTGTCCTATTCCATGCATCTCAGTTTTGATAACGTTTTTTATGCAGTATTTTGTCAAACACTTTCTTAGACACCATCCACTGCATTCCCTACTCAAGATTTGGAATTCTGAAGAAGGATCACTGGACTCAAAATTATAACTATGTTTCTCCCTCTCCACAGATGCTGCCAGATCTGCTGAATTTCTCCAGCAGTTTTTTTTAACACCCAAATGGATACTGTCTTTGTTTCCTTAAGCGGTTCCTCCCTTTCCAACATTACAATGCCATTCCTAATTAATCCTGCCACTATACTTGCTTTTTCACTTTTCTATCTTCTCTGAAAGTTTTGAATCCTTAAGTGTTCAGCCTTCATCCTCATCCTTTTTAAGGCACTTTTCCATTATAACCTTAAAATCATATTCTGACAAAGCTTTCTGTTCGTGTTGCTCACTAATCAATTTAATTAGAATTTGTGCGCTTACATCCATACATTCCAAAGCCTACATTGTATTTCTTAGAATCCTTCACATTCTACTATCGAAGGTAGATTGACTTCTTTCTCTACTACTATCCAACATACTGGATATACAGCCGAGTCGCTCTTTCTGCACAACTCCTGCCAAATGAGATAATATATTTCTCAATCACAGTAATGAACTTTGGACATTGGTCCTAGTATTGTTGAAGAGAAATATTTTTCCTTTAAATAGTCGCTTCTTTCCCCTGAACATGTCCCACTCCCCTAAGATCCTAGCACTATGCTTCAAAACATGCATTGATCATCTGTTTCTTCCTACTGGTACTCTCCTGGCAGAGATTAAACATTAAAAATTCTAATCTTAACCTCAAACATCTGGCTGTAGGACTGCAATACATGTGCTCTTTCTGCCTTTTGTCATGATGTGCAGAATGACATCTGACTGACTTTCTACCCTCTTTGTCGTGTCTTTCAGTTCCAGAATATCTATTTTAGCTATGCATTGAGGACATTCCTATTGTTGATATTGATTTCTTGTAGATATAGGAAAGTAAGATATTGATCTGGAAATTAATTGGGGATGAATCTGTCGTGATTGTAACAAGATATACATTTGTGGGTGGCACGGTGGCACAGTGGTTAGCACTGCTGCCTCACAGCGCCAGAGACCCGGGTTCAATTCCCGCCTCAGGCAACTGACTGTGTGGAGTTTGCATGTTCTCCGCGTGTCTGCGTGGGTTTCCTCCGGGTGCTCCGGTTTCCTCCCACAGTCCAAAGATGTGTAGGTTAGGTGAATTGGCCATACTAAATTGCCTGTAGTGTTAGGTAAGGGGTAAATGTAAATGTAGGGGTTGGGGTATGGGTGACAATAGACAATAGACAATAGGTGCAGGAGTAGGCCATTCAGCCCTTCGAGCCTGCACCGCCATTCAATATAATCATGGCTGATCATTCCTAATCAGTATCCTGTTCCTGCCTTATCTCCATAACCCTTGATTCCACTATCTTTGAGAGCTCTATCCAACTCTTTCTTAAATGAATCCAGAGAGTGGGCTTCCACTGCCCTCTGGGGCATAGCATTCCACACAGCCGCCACTCTCTGGGTGAAGAAGTTTCTCCTGAGCTCTGTCCTAAATGGTCTAACCCGTATTTTTAAGCTGTGTCCTCTGGTTCGGCACTCACCCATCAGTGGAAATATGTTTCCTACTGCCAGAGTGTCCAATCCTTTCATAATCTTATACGTCTCAATCAGATCCCCTCTCAATCTTCGAAACTCAAGGGTATACAAGCCCAGTCGCTTCAGTCTTTCAGTGTAAGGTAATCCTGCCATTCCAGGAATTGACCTCGTGAACCTCCTCTGCACTCCCTCAATAGCCAGAATGTCTTTCCTCAAATTTGGAGACCAGAACTGCACACAGTACTCCAGGTGTGGACTCACCAGGGCCCTGTTCAGCTGCAGAAGCACCTCTTTGCTTCTATACTCAATTCCTCTTGTTATGAAGGCCAGCATGCTATTAGCCTTCTTCACTACCTGCTGTACCTGCATGCTTGCCTTCATTGACTGGTGTACAAGAACACCCAGATCTCTCTGTACTGCCCCTTTACATAAATTGATTCCATTGAGGTAGTAGTCTGCCTTCCTGTTCTTGCTACGAAAGTGGATAACCATACATTTATCCACATTAAACTGCATCTGCCATGCATCTGCCCACTCACCTAACTTGTCCAGGTCACCCTGTAATCTCCTAACATCCTCATCACTTTTCACCCTGCCACCCAGCTTTGTATCATCAGCAAATTTGCTGATGTTATTGCTGATACCATCTTCTATATCATTCACATATATTGTAAAAAGCTGTGGTCCCAGCACGGATCCCTGCGGTACCCCACTGGTCACTGCCTGTCATTCCGAAATGGAGCCGTTTATCACTACCCTTTGTTTCCTATTAGCCAACCAATTTTCAATCCAATCTAGTACTTTGCCCCCAATACCATGCACCCTAATTTTACTCACTAACCTCCTGTGTGGGTCTTTATCAAAAGCTTTCTGAAAGTCCAGGTACACTACATCTACTGGATTTCCCTCGTCCAACTTCATAGTTACATCCTCAAAAAATTCAAGAAGATTAGTCAAGCATGATTTCCCCTTCATAAATCCATGCTGACTCTGTCCTATCCTGTTACTACTATCCAGATGTGCAGTAATTTCATCCAGATGTGCAGGGTGGGTTGCACTTCGGCGGGTCGGTGTGGACTTGTTGGGCCGAAGGGCCTGTTTCCACACTGTAATGTAATCTAATCTAATGTAATCTAATCTAATCAGCCTCAAGGTGGACCTCATAGAATATGAGCTCCCTGATTCGGGTGGTTAATCTGGTCAAAATCAAGGAGCCGTGGTTGACAGGTTTAGACAGGAGTGTCAGGCATCCTGTTCACTCTGAGAGCTGATTCTGAGGGAGCTGCATCAGTGTCAAGGAATCTCCACATCTAAACAAAGGGTACCTTGGTAACGCGATATTGGCATCTGCGGAGTTATTTCAGCATCCACATTGTAAGTGTAAAATAGCTATGAACATATTTTAAAGGGAAGAAAAATCCAAAGAACTGCAGATGCTGGAAATCAGAAACAGGATCAGAAATTTCTGGAAAAGCTCAGCAGATCTAGTTGTATCTGTGGAGAAAAAGTAGAGTTAACATTTCAGTTCAGTGACCCTTCTTCAGAACTGGAACTGCACACATTCTATATTTGAAATGCACTGTCAGCTGTGTTATCAAAGGTCATCCAGACCACATGTTGGGAAGAGCATTGAGACCTTTATATATCAAAATACAAACGCCAGTCCTGTTTACAAAGTTTGTAGCAACTGAGCAGAGTATGATTGTGATGATGATTCTCCTTTAACCAGGTTATGCTGTCTTTAGCTTTTTTTTCCAGAGAGGTCGTAAAAGATACAGACTCTGAAAAGTCTGGGCTTGGAAAGGTTTGAGGGCAAGTTTGATTATAGCGAACAGGTACTGCCTCAGGCAAAATGTTTTAAGTTTTAAAAAACACAGTTGTACATTGAAAGGGGAGTAGCCAGTGCTCCCAGCTCAGCTTTTCTCTGGTTTGGTTTTAGCACAATAATGTGTAAAAGCTGTAGTGTATATTGCGTTACCAAGGTACCCTTTGTTTAGATGTGGAGATTCCTTGACACTGATGCAGCTCCCTCAGAATCAGCTCTCAGAGTGAACAGGATGCCTGACAATAAGCAGGTCCATGCTGACCTCTCTCTTACCTCCCTCTTGTAAGAACCTGTGTTTGATTTTACCTTTTGTGCCAAGGGGTGTTTATGGGGATTGTTGCCAGTATTGGGAACAGCATCATTAAGTTGGGATAATCTGTTGGGTTTCTGGATAGATTAAGCTATTCTGTATTCTGTTTGTGTTTCCTTCAGTAACTTTGTAACTAATTTCTGTTTTGTTTAAAACTAAGTGGGTTGACCAGCTGCATCACTCCTTAATATCCATGGTACACCTGCTTAAAACAACTAGCAAAGCTAGGGTCTGGGCCATGTTCTTGAAATGTTTTGAGAGTCTCTGGCCTGGTCCATAACAGTGATTCTGCTTTAAAGACAAAAGAAACAAATATTGGATGAAGGCTGCACATTCATCATCACCCATTCTACGTTACCATCCAAAACAAATTTATAATCCCACAGTTTTAACTCTGTTATGTATTCATCTTGTCTGCATTTTTCCAAGCTATGTTTTCTCAACCACTTTTTGCAATAAACATTGAGTCAGTTACAAAACAAATGTCTGAAAATGGTTAAACTGAAATACTTGTCACTAAACATGAAAGGAATAAGTCCAACTGCAATTCAAGCCCAATCCACCAGAGGGTGGTTTGCCATTGGCTCCCACCATTCAGTGACACATACATGATCTTGCACAGTGGTTTTCCACACAAGAACTGGTGAGTGATAACTTTCTGAGAATGACATGAAATTTTGTATAAAGGTAAGGAAATTCAATGTTTCATCTTAAACAGCCCAAAAGCAAACTTAAACTAATAATTGTGAAAATCAATCAAATTAAAAGCGAGGTATTGTTATCTCGATTCTCGACCAAGCAAACGTTCTAAATGCAGAGGCCATGGGGAAAACTGAGATCTCATGAGTGACCAACGAATGACATCCATGCACTTTTTTGTTGAAAACAGATAAAACAAGCTTACAACTGGAGAGATTACTCATTAGTGGATTAAGATTTGCAGTTGCTCTCTCACCAATTCCTCCTTGGATCAAACAATTCTGAGCACACCAACAGGCTCAGGTTTCCCAATAACCCAGTGAATCACAATTTACTCCACATTACGTTTTTCTCTGATTCATTGTATTTTAGTTCAGTATCAGTTCAATGCGGTGGGTGGAACAGATTTGGGCCAATTTATGCATTTGATTCTTCTTCAGCTTGTTGTATGCACTATCTTGCAAAATCCTTTGATAAGAAAGTGACATTTGTTAGAGATTGATTCAGCCAAAAAGATGGGTGTATTATGAAATTGTTTGTCTCCTTGAAGTGTAAAACTTATGGTAATATTGTATGATTATTGTAAAGATCTCTGACTCTATCTTGCTCTCGGATCACTTGAAGCATGAGACACTACTGAAAATACGTTGCTCAGTTGAAATCTAATAGCTAATGTTCGCCCAGATGCTGATGTACCAGTGAACATAATGTTTATTTGCGATAGTTAACTGTCATAAATGTACGGTGGATTCTTCAATAACATGATATCCATATCCAGTTTCTTGAGCTATGAGAGAAAACACAAGAATTGTTGTAGCAAGTAAAATATCCCACTGGAAACAAGATCAGTTTGTCAGCCGGGAAATTATATGAAACCTTTCGAACTAAGGTTGCAAGACTTTCTAGCTTCATTGTTCAGAGATGAGCCACAGGCAAGCCTTCAGGCTTTCTGAGGTCTCCTTGGTCAGTCTATTGGAAGAGGTCAGGATGAGCAGGGAACTTCTCTTTCTAGTGACTGAAGGATCTCACATCCAACAGGATGAGAGCAAAGTAGCACAGGATGTCAACTCCAGTTACAACTCCTGGTTTGGATAGCTTGTAACAGCTCATCCCAATGCAAAATAGCACAAACCATCTGGAGAAAAAAACATAAATATAATGAAAACTGGGCCATACCTTATTGCTGACTGCAAAATCAAGAGCAAAATCATGTATATTTTGTTTACCCTGCTGACAAATTAAATGGGTTTCTCCTTCCATGAAGTGCAATGAAATAGTGACTACTCCAATGATTTTATATTGCCATCTGTTGCAAATGTTCTGAAACTTTATTTTATTTCTGAAAAATGTAACATTGAATGGAATTATCAAATGGATACAATGCAGGAGGAGTCTACACAGCCTGTCACTTCTGTGCTGAAACAGCATGGTGCTCTCTGTTTTAGTTCTGCAGTCCTCTATGTTAAGATTTTTGGAAATAATGGTTTAATTCCCTTTTTAAGGACTGTCTTTTTATTTTGGCATTTTTTTAAATTGTGGATTGAAGTGAGAAAGAAATAATTTGAAACTGGTATTTGAAAAGGTGACTATAGATTTTGAAGCAAGCCACCTGACAGCCATTGCAAACATCGTATAAATAACTGTTTGAACAATCAGTAATGGATGTTTGCATTATAGATGATTTGGAGCTAATATATTGTCACTGCTTTTGCTGGCAACAAGATAGGTCTATAGACGAGTGATCAGTTAGCAAAGATGAATATTTCTACCTGTCAAGAACTGTTATTGGTTCTCAGGTAAATGAACAGCTTGGGTCTGGAAATAAGGTTCAGAGAGAGAAAGAAGTGTGCTCATCCTTTCTAGCTAGGAGTGGTCTCTCTGTTCTCTGCAGCCAAACTGACTGTAAACCTAGAGAAAGCCAGTTCAGTTTTCCTACAAAAATTGCTATAAGCTGTGACTTGTAATTGATAAGTTTTATAAAGGAACCAACCACTTTGTTTCTCTTACCAACCAATGGAAGCATCTGGAGAAAGATAACTGAAGCAAAATGCTGACAAGCAGAAGAGTTATAAGGATCATCCCAACAACATTAACTGGAACAAAGACGACTGACCTGAAGAAGGGCTTTCCGCAGATGTTTTCAGGCCTCCTGAGATTTTCCAACAGTTTCTGTTTTGCTACTGTTCAAACTGTCTTTCCAGTTTCTCCCCCATTGTTCTTAACGTTTTTACCCTGTCTGTTTGTCTGTATGTGAGTGTGGACTTCATAAGAGGATTAGAATTTCAGTTAGTAGTGTTGTATGCCAATGGTTTGTGACTGTTTACCTGTAGTTAGAATTTAATTACTAAAAATAAATAGTCATTTTTGTTCAGTACCGAAACTTGGTTTGTGTTTTTCATCAATCTGGGTCTGAAGGTCAGGTAAATTGGGGAACTTTGCATATCTTATAAATTTTTTAATGTTTGTGATCACTCCAGAAATAGCAGAGCTCAAGTTCCAGCACAGCACACCAGTGAATCATAATAAAATTTAGGGGTTCTTCTCAGATTGGTTTGGATTGGAAGCAGAAGCAACATGGATTGGAGTGTGGTATTGATAAGTAATTCCATACTGTATTTAAGGCATTGTGCTGGGAATTGAGAAATTGAGAGATTTGGGATAAGGCCAAAGACAATAGCTTCAGTTTATCTGATACTGAATTAGAGGAAAGTTCTGCTCCTCTAATTCTGGATGTTAGATAAACATCATGACAAGCTGGAAGCTGTGGAGCAATTTGTAGATGAAGTAGAACAAAATGTGGCTGTTTATGCTTCCAGATATTGTTGTAGAGGAGAAGCATCTAGATGTGAATGAGAAGGAGACCAAGGAGAGATCTATGGGGGACTTCAGAGCCAATGGTATAGTCATAGGAACAAGAATAGGCCATTCAGTCCCTCATTCAAGGAGATCATGGCTGATCTGTGATCTGTACCTCCATAAACCAGTCTTTGGTCTATATCCCTTAATACCTTTCCTCAACAAAAACATTATATATCTCAGATTTAAAATTAAAAATTGATTCTGCATCTGTCACCATTGTGGAAGAGAGTTGCAGACATCTATTACCCTTTGTGCGCAGAGCTGCTTCCTCACGTTTCTCCTAAGCAGTCTGGCCCTAATTCTCAAGGGGGCAAAAGTGAGGACTGCAGAGGCTGGAAACCAAAGTTTAGATCAGAGTGGTGCTGGAAAAGCACAGCAGGTCAGGCAGCATCCGAGGAGCAGGAAAATCGACGTTTCGGGCAAAAGCCCTTCATCAGGCTTTTGTCCGAAACGCCGATTTTCCTGCTCCTGGGCCTAATTCTCAGTCTATGCCCCTGGTTCTAGAATCCCCAACCAATGGAAGTAGTTTATCTTTATCATCCCTGTCTTTCTCTATTAGTATCTTGAAGACTCCAATCAGATCATCCCTTACTATTCTAAACTCGAGAGAAAACAGCCTCATTTGTATCATCCTTCTTCATAACTTAAACTCTGAAGGTCAGGTATCATTTTTATAAATCTACATTGTAATCCCTCCAAGGCCAATAGCTTCTTCCCAAGGTGTGATGCCTAGATCTGCACACTGTACTCCAAGTGGGGCCTAACCAGGTTTTGTATCACTGCAGTGTAACCCCTGCATCCTGATACTCCAGTCCTCTGGATATAAAGGCCAGCATTCCATAAGCTTTCTGGATTATTTTCTGCATCTATTCATGACATTTTAATTTTCTGTGCACCTAAGCCCCCAAGTCTCTTTGGACATCCACTGTATTTGACTTCACACCATCTAGAAAGTACTCTGATCTATCCTTTTTCAGCCTAAGATGCATAATCTCATATTTGCTCACATTGAGCTCCATCTCCCACAGTTTTGCTTAGTTTATCAATATCCCTTTGTAATTTTATGCAGTGTTATGGACCAAGCCAGACCACTCAAAACGTTCTTAAGCAAGCAGCCCAGACCATATATTTGCAATTTGTTTGGCAAGTGTATAGTGAAAATTACCAGGATTAGGTTAGCTAGGTTGACTACTAGAATTTAAAACAGACAAAAATTTATTCACAAAATTACACAATGGAACACAAAGAACAGAATAAAGAACCCCTACAGAACTCAACTTACCTAATGAGACATAATTATGTTGTCCCGAATGTACACAACAGCACACTCTCTTTAAAAACCAGTATAAATGGAACACATGCTGACAGGTTGAAGTTGAAGGGCATAAAGAGAGAGAGAGCTTCCACACAGCTCCAGGTTGAACTTTCAACCAATTCAAGATTGAACTAAAACTGCTGAGCTCAGCAAGAGAGCTGACCACTCCTCTTTCATTTTACAGGTCACTTCTAAAACATGACCACTTTGGCCTGAAGTCTCATCTGTTTACATATAAACAAAAGGCCTCTCAAAATCCTTTCCATCTCTGTACCAAACAAGACTGATTAGAGCCCGGCCTGGTTTATTGCCCCTCTGAAAACAATTAAGGACAGAGTCTCCTTGAGCCAAGGAACAGCTTTTTAGAAAAAAAAGGGACTAGCTTTGTGACAGCTATCATTTAGACTGTCTACAATGCTGCCTAAGTTTGTGTCATCAGCAAATTTCTATGCTATTATCCAAGTCGTTAATAAATGATGTGGATAAACACAGGTCCCCATAGGACACCACTGGTAATACCCTATAAATTTGAGTACTTGCCCGTCATCAGGTATGACCTTCCTACCTTGAATCCATGCTGCCTCTCCCTGATCAACTCAAAATTTTCAAGGTTTCAATTGCCCCATCCTTGACTCCACCAATTTCCCCACCACAGATGTTGGGCTAACTGCTCTAAAATTCCCTGGTATTTCCCTTGCAACTTCCTTAAGAAGCAGATGATGTGCAATTTTCCATTCCAGAATGACAACTCCTGTAAACTAGGGAATTGTGAAATATTCTAATTAGGGCATCTACAACGTACTTCCCGATGTTCTTTGTAAGGAGGAAACTTTCTAGCTACCCTGTATAGTTAAGAATGAAACAAGTTGTGGGCATTCATAACACACAAACAATCCGGTGAACTTTTGTTTGTTCCCATCAGTCTCTTTTACACCTTTCCCCTCTCACCTTGAAAATATGCCCTGTAATTCTGGACTATCCCAACCCAGGGAAAAGACCTTGTCTATTTACCCTATCCATGCTCCTCATAATTTTATAAACCTCTATAAGGTTACCCCTCAGCCTCCAACTCTCCAGGGAAAATATCCCCAGCCTGTTCAGCCCCTCTGTATAGCTCAAACCCTCCAGTCCTGGCAACATCTTTGTAAATCTTTTCTGAACCCTTTCAAGTTTCACAACATCCTTCCACTAGCAGGGAGACCAGAAGTGTTCCAATAGTGGTCTAGCCAATCTAGCCGCAATATGACCTCCCAACTCCTATACTCAATGCAGTGACCAATAAAGGAAAGCATACCAAATGCCTTCTTCATTATCCTATCTACTAGCGACTCCACTCTCAAGGTACTATGAACCTTCACCCCAAGGTCATTTTGTTCAGCAAATCTCCCCAGGACCTTACCATTAAGTGTATGAATCCTTTCCTTACCATTAAGTGTATAAATCCTCTTTGTAGACTTCACACTCTCTGCTCCTGCAGTTGCAGCTGTCCAACATCAGCCCAAGGTCCTGCCATGGGCAACATTGCTCCTGCCACCACCGGGTGAGAGACAGTCATGCTGTGCGGGGCCCACACTTCCTCCGATGCTGGACATTGACTGACGGGTCCTGGAGCCGAGTCGATTGATGAGGTCCTGGCTCATTTTTCAATGCTGTCACCTGATATTGAGCGGGAATGGAGATACGTAGGGCCCTGGTCTCCCACAAGAGGACTACAGGAGGAGGAGTCAGAGCAACCAAAACAAACACAAATGTGACCGAGCTGGAAAGACAACAATGAAGCCCTGTGGATGTGATGCAACCTGCCACATCAACAGCTGAGCCCTGTGCTTAGCAACCCATTTCCCAGCCACGTCTGTAATCAGCCCTCAAATCCGTAGGCTTCTACCTTAGTTAACAGTCTGTTCTGTGGGACTGTATTAAATGCCTTGATATAAACACCATCCATCAATATTTTCCTGTCCACTACCTTTCCAAAATGCCTTTACAAAATGTAGCACCTCCCATTTATCTAAATTAAACTCCATCTGCCTCTCCTTGGCTCATTAGCCCATATGATCAAGATCCCACTGTGCTCTGCGGTTACCTTCTTTGCTACTACATCTCTAATTTTGGTGTCACCTGCAAATATATCAACCACACCTCCTCTGTTCACATCCAAATCATTTCTAGAAATGACAAAAAGCAGTGGACCCAGCAGGGTCATTGCCAGAAATGTGAATCTTATTTCAGATCTAAAGGTTCCAGAACTGTTCCTTTCTTCGAATGCTTTCCCATATTAATCTAAAATCATCTCCTGACTTTTTAAAGGGCAGAAGTTATCCACACATGTGACCCACATCTAAGATTACACAAGGTGACTTGGAGAAGGCTTTTGCCCGAAACGGCGATTCTCCTGATCCTCGGATGCTGCCTGACCTGCCATGCGTTTCAAGCACCACACTCTCGACTCCAGCATCTGCAGTCCTCACTTTCATCTAGAAGATTAAATCCAGTCCAACCGGCTAAAAATCAAAACCGAAGGATCTGCAGATGTTGGAAATCAGAAACAAAAACTGAAATTGCTGGAAAGGTTCAGCAGGTCTGGCAGCATCTGCAGAGAGAAATTGGAGTTTCTGAGGAGGGGTCACTGGACCCGAAAATATGGCTCTGATTTCTCTCCCCTGATGCCGCCAGACCTACTGAGCATTTCCAGCAATTTCTGGTTTTGCAGCTAAAATTTAATACGTTTCTCTATTGGTTATGACCTCACTCTTTTATTCAAGATCTATCATATTCATAATGTTTGCATCTATTCCACTCGCCACATTTTTTTGGTATCATGCCATATCATGCAGCTTTCATGTGCTGAAAACATGACTGAGTATACAAAATATAGAAAGTTGGACAATCGGGAGTAAGCCTTAACTATTATTGGGCAATTGGGTTGATTTGGAGTGACTCTTCATACTTGCAGCTTACATCTAATGTTGCTTCAGTCAGCCATTGACTAGACCAAAGAAAGGAATAACACAGTAGATTATTCCTTCTGGGAGGATTGTCTTGAGATGGTTCAGAGGGAAGTAGGTTGCATCATGTTCATTTATGTGCTTTGTGGTTTTTTTTGGAACAGTTTTGTATTTCTGGGTCTTTGAGCAGCACCAGAAAATTAAAATGTTCCAGCCTCATCACCAAAGTCTCCCTAGTATATTGCTAAAATGTATACATTCCATTTATTCAAACAAAAATAAGTGAAATGTGTCTAAAAACAAATTCTGATTGGCCCTTTCAGTTTGTTGTATGTGGAAATTGTGTTTGCTGGTTTTCAGCTCAATTCCACTTATTATTTGACCAGGCTTGACTGAGATTTCTCTTCTAACTCATCCTTGCTATATTTAATTAAAAATCACACATGAGCGATGCTCCTTCATCAGGTGATAGTCAGGTGATGGAAGGAGCATCGCTCCGAAAGCTAGTGTGCTTCCAATTAAACCTGTTGGACTATAACCTGGTGTTGTGTGATTTTTAACTTTGTACACCCCAGTCCAACACCGGCATCTCCAAATCATTGCTATATTTATAAATCTTGGAAGAATTAGTTTAATGATTAGCTGGCTGGCACTATCAGCCTAAAAGTGCTCAATTTGTGAAGATGAAAGTGTAATGGTAATTGCTAGGATTAATAATCCAGAGTCCCAGACCAATGCTCGAGGATTGCAAAAAGGAGTCACAATGTACTCAAAACAGTATCTCTGTTTGTATCTCTTTACAGATACTACCAGGCCTGCTGAGCCGCTCGATCACTTTCTGCTTTGTTCTTATAGTGTTTGGGGATTTAGGCTTAAATCCCACCAAAGCACTTGGTGGAATTTTAAGTTATTTAATGTATTTGGAGCAAAATCCTAGTCTAAAGATGAAAGTAAAACAAGTGTGAATTGTTGTAAAGAAAAATTCTGGTCCTTTAATGTTCTTTCATGAGGAAATCTGTACTTTTTATCTGGTCTGGTCTATATGTGACTTCAGATCAACAGTAAGGTGTAAACTCTTTGATATCTTCAAACATAGTTGAGCAAATCACTCAGTTTTACCTAACAACTACAAAGTTGAAGCAAGAAATGAAACTGAATGCTCCACCCAGTATCAATGTGGGCACTGGAAATGACAATGATAAAGTCGCAAAGCCACACAGTCAACCCTGCAAAGTCCACCTTATCAACATCTGGGAGCATGTGCCACAACTGGGAGAGTGGACACAGTGATGAGTCAAGCAACGGCCTGACATAGTCATACTCAGAATCGTGCCACAAAATTTCACACTCACAATCATCGCCATCCTTAGGTATGCCCTGTCCCACTCATCAGAACTTACAGAGGTGGAGGTGAAGTGGGATACAATCAAAAGATATTGCCCTGGCAGTTTTCAACATTAACTCTGAACTCCATGAAGTCTCATGATATCAAGATCAACGTGAGCAACGATATCTCTTTCGGGAGCCGGTATAGACATGATGGGTCAAACAGCCTCCTTCTGTACTGTGAATTCCAAGGTTTTATCTTGTGCTGATTTAACAGTCCCTCTCTCCATTCTTCCCATCATTTATAAGTCAGCCTCCCCACCCTTGTTGAACTCTAGAGTCGTACAGCATGGAAAAATACCCTTTGGTCCAACTCGTTCATGCCTATCAAGTTTCTCAAACTGAATGAATTCCACTTTGCCTGCATTTGGCCCATAGCTTTCTAAACCTTTTCTCTTCATGTACCTGTCTAAATGTCTTTTAACTGTTATAACTGTACCTGCATTTATCACTTCCTCTGGCCGTTCATTCCAAACATGAACCACCCTCTGTGTGAAAAAGTTGCCCCACAAGTCCCTTTTAAATCTTTCTCATCTCACCTTAAAAATATGGTCCTTGTTTTGAACTCCCCCCCACCGCACCACTCCGACCCTAGGAAAATACCTTTGCTATTCACCTTATCTACATCCCTCATGATTTTTTAGTCTTTATAAGGTCACCCTTCAACTTCCTGTGCTCCACTGAAAGAAGACCCAGCCTATCTCAACATAAAAAACAGACAGAAGCCATTTGGACAATTTAAGTGCTCATCTGCTAACAGCAGAGGTTGTAGGGTCTATCTAGGCTTTATTCCACTTAATATTAGAGTTAGATCTTCACAACAAGAAGTCAAAAGACCTTGAACTCAATAAAATCTTCTTTCAAAGAAGGAGGGGGAAAGAGCATGGAATATATTCCAGGTGGAGAACTTCAATGCTGGCATTACCAATACAGAATGCCTCCAGTCATACATACTGGGGGTAATAATTGACCAAAACCTGAACTGGACCAGACACATAAATACTGTGACAACAAGAGCAGATCAGAGGTTTGGGACTATATGGAGAGTAACACACTTCCTGTCTACCCCACTTCTGTCGTTCATCGACAGAACTGTGACAGAATACTCATTTTTTCCTGAATGAGTAACACTCCACCAACACTCAGGTAACTCAACACTGTCCAGGACAAAACAATCCAATTACCACCAATTCATCATCACTATTGATGATCATTCCGATTCAGTATGATTGTCCTCCATCAGGACACCTATTTGTGGGTCTTTCTCTGAACTGCCTCCAATGAAACACGTTTCCTTCAATAATTGGGCCCAACCTGTTCTCAGTGTTCCAGATGTCGTCTTAACAGCATCTTGTTACAGTTACTCCTCTTGTACTCCAATTCCTAGGAAATAAGGGCCAACATTCCATCAAATTTCCTGTTAAACTGCTGCACAGTGTGCTGGTTTTCTGTATTTCATGTACAAGTGTCTCCAAGTCCCTCTTATTTCAGCTTTCTGCGTTTTTTTTTCCATTTAAATAATACTATTCTTTTGTTCTCCCTTCCAAAATGAACAATTTTATGTTTTTCTACATTATACACCATTTGTCAACCTTTTGCAGATTACTTAACCTATCAATATCTCTCTCACAGCTTGCCTTTCCACCTATTTTTGTGTCATTTACAAACTTGCAACATACATTCACTTCCTTCCTCCAAGTCATTTATAGATACAGTATTGTGAACAGTTGCAGTCACTGTACTCATCCCTGGGGAAAACCACTGGTCACAGGTCGCCAACCTGAAAAAGAACCCTTTTTCCCCACTCACTGTTTCCTATCTATGAGCCAATTCTCTATCCATGCCAATATACCATAGACTCTTATCTTATGACTAAACCTTTTATGAGGTACCTTGTCAAATGCCTTCTGGAAGTCCAAAAACAACATATCTACTGGACCGTCTTTATCCATTCTGGTTGAGACTTCTTCGAAAACTCAAATCAATTAGTCAGACACAATTTCCCTTCAATGAGGCTGTGCTGACACCGTTTGATTAGATTATGATTATACAAATGTGCTGCTATTGCTTCCTTCTTATTTGATTCCAACATTTTCCACCAATAGATGTGTTGCAAATTGGCTGATAGTCACCCACTTTTGCATTCCTTCCTTTATGAATAGGGCTTTCACATTGGCAGTTTCCAATCCTCTGATATTTTTCCAGAAAATTACAGCCTATACATCTGTGATCTCTATAGCTATCTCTGTGGTAATATCTTCCCCTTGCCTGGATGAATCTTATTCAAAAAATTTGACATTATTCAGGACAAAGAAGCTCCCTTGGTTAGCACCATATCCAAAAAAATGCACTTTCTGTGCTCCTATACAGAGCAACAGCAGTGTGTACCACCTATAAAACGCACTGTAAATTTTCACTAAAGTTCCTTTAATCACATCATGATCTCTTTCATCGAGAAGTACACTAGCAGCAAAAAAATAGAAATACCACAACTGCAACTTCCCTCTAAGCCATTCATCATCCTGACTTGGAAATATATTGCCATTCTTTCATGTTGACAGGTCTAAATTCTGGAACACCTTCCCTTGTAGTATTGTGGATCTATCTGCACCAAATGGATTGCAACAGTTCAAGAAAGCAGTCCCCATCACCCTCTTGAGGGCAACAAAGGATGGGCATTAAATGCTGGCCAAGCCAACAATGCCCACATGCCACAAGTGAGTGAAAAAACTTTAACAATACTTGCTTTACAGAAGCTCTCAGGCAACAGTAAAAGAAATATGAGTTAAGAGCATGAACTTTAAGACTCAAATTGGTTTTGCAACTGAATAGTTACCAAATTTGTTTTCTTATGTTTAATTGCAGCTTTTGGTTTAAAAGCTTACAAAACAAACCATGCAAAACAAATTGACATGGCACCACATCCAAAAACATTCACACCCTCCAACAATGTAGCAGTAGTGTGTTGTAACCACAAGATGCACTGCAGAAATTCACAAAGACTCCTTCAATAGTACCTTCCAAACCCATGGTCACTACCATCCAGAAGGACATGGGAACTCTGCCTGCAAGCTCCTCTCCAAATGACTCACCATCTGATTTGGAAATATGTTGCTATCCCTTCACTGTGATTCAGCTCACCGCCATTTTCTTAAAGGCAACTACTAATGGACACCAAATGCTGACCTGACCAGCAAAACCCACATCCTCAAATGAATTTTTTAATATAAAAACAGTATTTGCTTTGTGCTGCTCAGAAAGATTGGAGCTCAGGGAAATTTCAATGGTAACTTAGTAACTTTGTCTGCAAAAAAAACCCAGAATTCTGTTCTTGAGTAGGTGCTAAATGGCAGTCTCAAGAATCACAGTCTCATGGAAGATGAGTCAACGATCAGAACATGAACAGTTTAACAGGAAGTGTGATAGAATGACTTTTAATGGAGTTTCAAAGTCAGAACCTCATAATGAAATCTTTGAAAAATAAGATTTTGTGGTCCATTATATCGTTATTATTGTACTTTAGGTGGCTGGTTGCTGAGAAATCCATGACATCTGAGTTGACCACCTTTACTAATTGATTGCTCTGTGGAGTGCTCAACCATAGTTTGTCTGTTACCCACTAGGACAGTTCGAGACAAAAACACTGCAGATGCTGGAATCCAAAGTAGTCAGGCAGGAGGCTGGAAGAACACAGCAAGCCAGGCAACATCAGGAGGTGGAGAGGTCAACATTTCAGGTGTAACCTTTCTTCAGGTCCTTCATTGACTTCTCCACCTCCTAATGCTGCCTGGTTTGTTGTGTTCGTCCTGCCTCTTACCTGTCTACCCCATAGGACAATGGCATAGGGATAACGTGACTGGACTAGAGGCCCAGATTCTAAATTTATTATTTGATGAGTTTGACATCAAAGTGAGTCACAGTAATGGTGACCATCAACTGTAGTTAAAACTCACTTTGTTCATTTTCTTAATTGGTATTTGTATTGAAAATGACAATTTTAAAGATTTTTTACAAAATTACAAAAATAATACAAACTAATGTATTCCACTTTGCAATATGATAACAACACCAATATAAAATTAAATAAATAAAACAAAGATAAAAAAACAACTAACTACTAATCTATTCAACAAACAACCAAAACATAAAATAGGATATCATACATTACTAACAGTAAACAACAAAGTAATTAAATAACTAAATACATGCTCAAAATAGATTTACACCCAGGGGCGGTGTGTTCGCTGTTCTTGTGGGCGGCACGGTGGCACAGTGGTTAGCACTGCTGCCTCACAGCGCCAGAGACCCGGGTTCAATTCCCGTCTCAGGCGACTGACTGTGTGGAGTTTGCACGTTCTCCCCGTGTCTGCATGGGTTTCCTCCAGGTGCTCCGGTTTCCTCCCACAGTCCAAAGATGTGCAGGTCAGGTCATGCTAAATTGCCCGTAGTGTTAGGTAAGGGGTACATGTAGGGGTATGGGTGGGTTGCGCTTCGGCGGGGCGGTGTGGACTTGTTGGGCCGAAGGGCCTGTTTTCACACTGTAAGTAATCTAATCTAATCTAATCTAATCATAATAGAACCTGTATTTATATGGGATTCCTGCTCCCAAGGGCCCCCGAACCAGACAGAACCATTACCACAGCTAAACAAAAGCCCTAGACAATATGGCTGAAATGTCTGTGTCGATGTAGTTCAAAAAGGGCTGCCATATTTTATAAAATAATTCCGTTTTTTGGTGCACCATGTTCATGAGGGCATCGATGGAGATATATTCCATTACTATCCTGTGCCAGTTTGAAAGTCCTGGGGGGCTTTTGGATATCCAATTCACTAAAATATTTTTGCTCACACAAAAGGAGGGGATAGTAAATAATTTCCTCCCATATCCATCCAGGGAAGGAAAATTTGGAGAGCCTAAAAGTAGGGACGCTGGATCCAATTCAATCTCCTTACCCAAAATCTCTGTCAAGGCATTTGCTACTCTATCTCAATACATACAGATCTTACGGCATATCCATAGACAGTGTGTGAGAGAGCCAACTTCTATTTTACATTTAGGACACATTGGGGATACTCCTGCCTTGATCTTCGTGAGTTGTTCAGGTGCCATATGAGCCCTGTGAAGTATCTTTAATTGAGTAGCCTGAGTTCTGTTACAAATAGAGATGTTTTGTGCATTTTCCCAGACATCCTTCCACATTTCTAAAGAGATTTCCAACCCTAATTCTTGATTTGAGGTTTTATATAATCGTTCCATGTCCTTCGAGACCTTATTGTAGAGAATGATAAAGAGTACTGACCAAGGGTGGCCCCATCAGCCATAGCACTCTCCTTTCCCTATCCGATTTGTATGGATTGACTATAAGTGTGATCTTCTTTTGTATGAAGTCTCATATTTGAAAATACTGAAAGAGATCCTTGATAGGCAGTCAAAACTTCTGGCGCAACTGCTCAAAGGACATCGTAACCTCCCCATCGAACAGGTCTCCCAAACAGGAGATACCTCTGGACTCCCAAGTTTTAAATGTAGCATCCGTCAGCCCTGGCTGAAATCCCAATGTTCCCACTCTGGGGGTATAAGGGGAGGTTTTTTGCAAGTTGTCCTCATCTTGTTGCATTATCCTCCAGGCTTCAATTGTATTTATTAAAATAGGGTTTTACAATAGTCCGTAATAACTCTCATCTTGTCCATAAATAATAGATTGATGAGGGGACATTTTGCTTGGGAGGTGTCAATATCTAACCAGATTGATTGTGGATCACAAGAGACCCAATCAGCTACATAGGATAATATGGAGCTCAATTGATACCTCCTGAAGTCTGGAAAGCCCAGTCCTCCCCTTGCCTGTGAGAGCTCCAGCTTGTCTAATTTGATAAGGGGCTGTCTATGATTCCAAATAAAGGAGCCGAGCCAGCCATAGAGCTTACACAACGCCTGTCTCAGCAGCATCAAGGGGAGCATTCTCATAAGATATAAAAGACAAGGTAAGATATTCACTTTAAATAGGCTACTCTGCCTAGCCAGGATATTGGGAGATCTCCTCAATGCTGAAAGTCCTGCCTTATTTTCTCTAATAAGTGTATGTAATTGGCTTTATACAGCTGACCAAATACTGGAGTAATAAAATACCTAAGTACAGAAAACCTTGTAGTGACCAGCGGAAGGGAAAACAAGATCCGTCCTGTAAATTGAATATACTGGCAAGGCCTTCTAAGGCATGGCCTCCGATTTCATAAAATTGATTTTGTAATTGAGAACATACCGAATAGATTGACCACTTGAATTAAGCAGAGTACGGATGTCAAAGGATCACTTAAGAAGAGGAGGACATCATCCGCATAGAGAGTAATTTTGTGCTTGTCCAATCCAACCCTCGGAGCCGTTATATTAGGGTCAGTTTGTATAGCTTCTGCTAGTGGTTCAATTGCTAACGTAAATAATAACGGTGAGAGAGGACATCCCTAGCGACAGCCTCTGCCAACGCTAGAGCTATCCGAACTTAAACTGTTGGCGTTCACCGCTGCTTTGGGGTCATTTTCTAATACTGAAACCCTTTTAATAAAGACCTCTCCACACCTAACCGTTCCAGTGTATAAAAAAGATATGGCCATTCTACCCAATCAAATGCCTTCTCTGCATCTAGGGAGACAACGAAACCCGGTATTGTTCCCTGTTGACAGGCTTGTATCATATTTAAGACCCTTCTAATGTTATTAGTTGACCTCCAACCCTTGATAAACCCCGCCTGGTCCTCTTTTATAATGAATGGTAAAACCCTCTCCAGTCTTAATGCTAACATTCTTGAAAGAATTTTAAGATCCACATTTAACAAGGATATGGGTCTATATGATGAGCAATCTTCTGGGGCCTTTCCCTTCTTAAGAATGAGAGAAATATTTGCTTCTCTCAACGAAGGCGGGAGGCTGCCCTGACTGTGAGAGTAATTGTACACATTTATGAGTGGCCCGGCCAGCTCCCCTATAAATTCTTTATAGAACTCAACCTGGAATCTGTCTGGCCCAGGTGCTTTGCCACTCTGAAGCTGCCTAACGACGTCCTGTACTTCCTGGGTTGTCAGGGAGCATTCAAGATCGACACCTGCTCCAAGGTTAGGCCCTGGAAGGACCAAATTTTTAAAGAAAGACTCCATCTTCCCAGTTCTATCCTCACAGTTCTGCAACTTATACAATTCAAAATAGAACTTTCTAAAGGCTGTATTGATCTTTTTACGATCACAAGTCAGGGTACCAGCACTTTCTCTAATGGCTTGGGGAGCCTTTCCCTTTCTGGCAAGGTATGCTAGATACCGGCCAGGCTTATCACCATATCTCTGCTTCGCAAATAATATTTCCCTCTTTGCTGTTTGGGTAAGTGTGGTATTCAAGGCTGCCATAAGGGCTGTGATCCACTGTAGCTTAGTAATGGAGGGCCTATCAACATATGCAATTTCAACTGCCTTCAATGAGTCTCGAGCAGGCACTGTTGCTCTCCCTTTTGTCTTTTCCAGGTCGCAGAATATGAGATAATCAAGCCTTGCACGTATGCCTTAGTGGTCTCCCACATCATCGATGGGTTACTAGCCGTACCTGAGTTGATATCCAGAAGGTTTTGAATTCCTGCGAAAAATACTTTATCAATTTGCTATCCTTTAATAAGAAAGGATCCATAAGCCAATGTCGGGAACCTATCCCATCATCCCTAGTCTTGACTTCCATATGTACTGCGGCATGATCAGAAATAGCTATATTACCTATTTTACAAGACAGTATTGAATTCAAATGGGTCGAAGGGACAAAAAACATATCAATTCTGGTTTGGCACTTGTGTAAATTAGAATAGAAAGTAAAGTCTCTACCCTGGGGATAAAGGCACCACCACACAGCCACTTGCCCTAGCTCCTTGTTCAGATCTGCCAGTTGCCTAGATCCCAGAGATATACCCGCAGTGCTCCTAGGTATCCTATCCATCTCTGGGTCAGTAAAACAGTTAAAATCTCCCCCTATAGTTATATGGCGGATCCTGAAAGCCATTAACTTAGAGAACACTTCCGTTACAAATTTAAAACGGTGTGCTGGGGGACAATAAATATTCAAAATCCTGTATCCTATCCGTATATTAGGGCTTTGATCAATATATACCATCCGGACTCATGTTTTATCTGGCTTAACATTTGGAAAGGGAGATTCTTCTGAATAAGAATGGCTACACCCCTACTTTTTGAGCTGAAAGATGAAAAGAACACCTGGCCAAACCCACCCTGAAGTAGCTTCGAGTGTTCCTTATCAAGTAGATGTGTCTCCTGTAAAATAGCTACATCAACCCTTTCTTTTTTAAGACTTGATAATATCTTTTTCCTTTTGATTGGCGAATGGCTCCCCTTGACATTCCAGGTGCACCACCGAAGCGAATGGCTAGCCATGGTCGTCCAGACAGGCCTAAGACCCCCCAGGAGGAAGAACCCCACCCAAAAGACATTGAATAAAAACTATTGAAAATTCACATATAAAAAAATTTTTAAAACAATTAAATCAACACAATTAAGAACTACTCCTAAGTAAAAATAACACTAAACATATTTGAAAGGAGATTTTCTCCCTTGCTCCCAGGATGCATTACTACCTACCAATAACCCCACCATAACCTCTCCCAGCTAGGGCCATGCCCTCAGCCCAGGCATTACAAAATGGAGTAAATAAATTTGTGTCTCATAAAACAGAAGTTAAATGTGAATGACACACCCCTCCCCCCACACCATCACCTGGATACATTTAATAAAACAATACAAAATAGAAATATAGAAAGTTACAAAATTACAATCCCAGCAAGTATTAGGCAACTAAATAAGGAAAAAGAAAGAAAACTCCACTCAGAAAAAACCTCCCCCACGAATCAGATAAGCCGCACGAGCTATAAAAAGGAGACCAAAGAAAGAATAAAGAACAAGCCCCCACCCCACTCCCAGGGAAAGATGGGTAAAAGAGAGATGGAGAAAGAAAGAAGGGTCAACAAAGGGGGGGGTGGGGAGAGGAAAAATAAAGTGGTTATCCATACAGTTCTACTCCCACAGTCTATTTGAGAGCATCTAGGAACTCTTTTACGTTCTCCGGTGATCCAAAGTTATATACGGATCCTCCACAGCTGAAGCGCAGCGTTGCTGATATCGCATGGAATATTGAATATTTAAGTCTCTCAAATGCTTCTTCACCTCGTCAAATGCCCTCCTCTTGCGGACCATGACTGGAGAGAAGTCTGAAACTGCATTATCTTGGAGCCCTTGTACATCATGACTCTGGAGGCCTCTAGGAGTATTTGTTTTTCCTTATAACATTGAAGTCAGACTAGAACCAGGCGGGGATGCTGGTCTGACCCGGGCCTGTGTACAGCAATCCGGTGGGCCTGCTCCACTCGCACCAGCCCAGTTCCAACTCCAACTTCAATAATTGTTGCTCCGAGAAACCCACAAGCTGGTCTTCCTCCTCCATTTGGGAAGGCCCAGCAACTGAATGTTTTTCTGACGACCTCGATTTTTCAGGTCGTCGATGTGCTCCTTCAGGGTCCGGACTCACAGCTCTAGAGCACGGACCTGACCCACAGATGACTCAGCAGCAGTCTTCGAGGTCGCGGCTCGTTGCTCGTGGCCCTCCAACACGCTGTCCAAGTTTTTCAATCTGTCGGTCATGCTGCAGAAGTATGACCAAGATGACTCCCACCTGGACCGGGCCTCCTCGATGGACATATCAATCTTCTCCTGGAGCTTGACAATCTCGGAGATCAGGTTCACCTCTGCAGGCAAGTCCCCCATGGTGGCCGCGGGCATCCCTGCTGCTGCAGGAGCGAGTGGGGGAGGGGTCCCTGCCTGTTATGAGCTGCGGGAGTTTTTGCCATTAGTCATTTTTTAAAAAGTACTAAACTGTTAAAGTTTCATGCAAAATGACTAAGAGTGCCGGGCAAAAGTTATTTTGAATCGTTTAAAAGGTGAGGTGAAGGTGGGTGCCCCACCTTGCCCGAGTCTTAGGCAGACCACTGCAGACTCAGACCTACGGGGTCGCCGCCATCTTGGATCTCCCCCTCACTTTGTTCATTAATGTCTATGAGAGAAAGAAAACTGCTGTCCTTCTCAGCTCCATATTCAGAGTCAATTTCTCTGAAATGACATGGAAAACCATTCAGTTTAAGGGCAACCGGTGAATAGATAACAAATGCTTGTCATGTCAACCAATCACACATTCCATGAAAGAACAAAAAATGAATAATCAATGTTAATTCTAGATGTTAAAGTATGATGTATGTATTTAAGACGTTCTATTGTTCTTCTAACTTAGTTTTGCAGAAATTAATTATTTATTTCCATCAGAAACCTGGCTGACTTATTTGCAGTCTCTTGTATTTATCAATGATAAAATCACCTATCTCTTTAAATGAAAATATATGGTAATGATTTTGTCTAACCTTCCTAATTGGATCATAATATCATCAACAAACTTTAAAAATATGTTATTTTAAAAAATCTATTCCATTTTGAATTGTATAATAGACATAGCTGTCATGTCCGATATATAAAGTAGTTTTTCAAGCCCAGGTAGGTTTTCCATGATTGATTAGAGCTTAATAAAGCCCTTATTCACAAAGTATTGGCTTTTCAGGAGGATTTACAGTGGGGCTAATAATGTAAGAAACAAACCTTGATTGAAAATCAAGCAATTTCTAGATTTCCAACTGCAACAATGAATCCAAAAAACTTCTGGATATCGATGTTTAATTCCTCATTTGCAAACACCAGAGTTTGCAGTCAATAATTACGGCAAATATTAACAATCATGACAATTATAAAATTTGAGCCATTGCCATACTCCCCAGGTGAGGTGATACACTCGGGATGGAAGATGCATATTAGAAGTTGAGGGCATGGAGATGAGGGATAAGGATGTTAAAAAAATCCATTTTGTCAAACTATAAACCTGAAAATAACTTTGCATTACAACCTTTGACTTGACATACAGCATTTGTAACACAACTAAGTGTTCCAAGGAGTATCACAGAGACATTAGAAAAAGCAACGACCCAATAAAATGAGACTGAGGTGGAATTAGTATTTGTAACTAGGATTATTATTCTTATAGTGATTACATTGCTCAAAACCTTAAATTAAGAAAAATTCAAAGCCTGTTTTTGTAGATATTTTTATTGAGAGATAAGATTTTAATTTTTTTACAAAATTACAAAATCACTACAAAATAGTATAACAGCCTTATAATATAATGACAACAACAGTAAACAAACTGCTACTCTACTCCACAAACCACTGAGGAGAGAGAGAAAGAAACCTACAAAACCTGCAATTCAATAAATAGCTAAAAAGAAACTACATTAAACAAAGTTAAACCAAGGTAAATTAAATTCTATTCAGTTAAGTCACTGCACTCAGCGCAATACCACCAAAGCTCCCCACCACCGGGAGCATCAGTAGGCAAACCCATTTTGTTCAGGGTTCTTCCTCCCCAGGGGCCCCTGGACCACCAGACATAGTCCTCATGACTACATAAAGGCCCTGACCAATATAGCCGACAAGTCTGCGTCTATATAATCCAGAAAGAGCCACCATGTTCTATAAAACATTTCTGTTTTCTGGTGCACCATTCTCGTAAGGAAGTCCGGGGGATGTGCTCCATAAGTAATCTACATTAGCCCGAGAGTCCTGGGGGATTCTCTGACACCCAGCTCATTAGAATGTTCTTCCTCACACAAAATGAAAGAATAGTAAACAGTTTCTTCCCATGCTCATCCAAAGAAGGAAGATTTGGCAAATCCAAGAGGAGGGACATCGGAGGGGCAATTGAATTTAACCTCAGTTCCTATGATCCCTTTCAAAACACTCACTATAGCACCCCAATACCTACAAAGCTTGTGGCATGACCACAAGCAATGAGTAAGAGTGCCAACATCTGTTTTACAAATGGAGCACATTGGGGATGCTCCTGTCTTAAATTTCGCAAGCCGCTCTGTGGAGCCCTGTGGAGTATCTTCAATTGCATAGCCTGTGTCCTGATACAATTCAAAATCTTCCTTACGTTCTCCCAAATATCCTCCCACATCTCAATGAGATTTCCACCCCCAATTCTTGACTCCATATTCTGCATAGCCGCTCAATATCCTTTGAAACATTACCCCCTCACAAATGATAGAGGGTGCTGACCAAGAGACCGCCCGTACACCAAAGCACTCTCCCCTCCATATCTGACATACAGTGACTAACCATCAATGTAGTCTTTTTCTGTATAAAGTCCATAATCTGAAAGCAATGAAAGAGGTCCCTCCAGATAGCTCATATTTCTGACTCAGCTGCTCGAAAGACACCATGACAAATAAATCTCCCACACAGGAGACTCTTCTAGACTCCCAGAGCTTAAAGCCAGAGTCCATTGACCCCTGCTGGAATCCTAACATTCCCACTATGGGAGTGAAAGGGAAGTTTTTTGTAAGTTGCCCTCACCTTGTCACATCATTCTCCATGCTTAATCATGTTAAGGACAGTTGGGTTTCTGCAATAGTCAAAGCATATTTTTTAATGTTGAATAATTTTGAAACAAATCATAGAAATTATTTCAATATCTCAACAACCCTGTTATTTTAACATACAGAAATATATGAGTTTGTGTGATATTATAGAAATCAGTTTGATAAGGAAAGAGAAAGAATGCAATTAAGTCCAAATCTAGAGTGCAAGGTGTGCAGATGAAATATGCATGCACACTTCATTTTATGCCGCAAATTAAGGAATTCCTTTCTGAATGTCTGGCTGCACAGAATGTCGGGTTGTCACATGGCAGCATCATGATTTGTTTCATTGCCACTTCGAGCCAAAAATCATCTGCTAGATTCTGAGTAAAATTCCAGTGTTTCTCTGTTTTATGTATGTTCTTGTTTTGATGTTCTGCAGTGGAGTGTTGGCATTGCAATGATTCAAAGAAATCTACTCACATGGGATTCAAGTAAACAGAACTTGTGAGTCTTAACTGCTAGGATGCTGAGATAAGCCTTTTCAGTGGCATCTGCTTTCCTTGGCCACCAAGGAGTCATTTTATGAAGTAGCAAGAATGTATGATGTTACAAAAGATTGATGTGGTTGCTTCAGTGCAACAATTATATAACTGTTTTTGGCTCATGAATTTTCTCTGCTCCTTTGCTGTAGGTATTCTCTTCAACCTGACATAAATAGCCATTTTTCAAGTGTGAATCTTGACATTGATTACCAGCAAGTTAGTAAATGGTGGTGATAATATCAGAACCAGATTTGTTATTACCTAATTTCTTTTTCATTAAGTCCTGGAATATGAGTGTTGCTGGCAAGGCCAGCATTAATTGACTGCCCCTAATTGCCCTTGAGAATAATACTTTCTTAAGTCATTGCAGTCCATCTGGTCTAAGTATACTCTCAGTGCTGTTGGGAAGAGACTTCCAGTTAATTGCCTCAGTGCCAGTGATATAATTGTGAGCGGCACGATGGCACAGTGGTTAGCACTGCTGCCTCACAGCGTGGAGACCTGGGTTCAATTCCCGACTTAGGCGACTGACTGTGTGGAGTTTGCACATTCTCCCTGTGTCTGTGTGGGTTTCCTCCGGGTGCTCCGGTTTCCTCCCACAGTCCAAAGATGTGCACGTCAGGTGAATTGGCCATGCTAAATTGCCTGTAGTGTTAGATAAGGGGTAAATGTAGGGGTATGGTTGGGTTGCGCTTCGGCGGGTTGGTGTGGACTTGTTGGGTCGAAGGGCCTGTTTCCACACTGTAATGTAATCTAATCTAATCTAATCTTCATGTCAGGATGGTGTGTGGCCTTGAAGGCAAACTTGCAAGTGATCATGTTTTAATTCATTTGGGGCCATTGCCTTTCTAAGTGATAGAAGTTCTAGGTTTTCAACGTGATTTCAAATGCATGGACACTTCCAGTCTGAATCAAATCAATGAATAATTTCCCCATTGCTACATTAATTCACCTTACTGCTATCCTCTTTCAGATCAAATTAACGCAATGGGCTTCCTAATTAACGTATGGGCTTCCTAATCTGTATTGCTGAATTATTGAAATTTAGTGAACCATTGAAAAAGATAAATCTTTCAAGAAAACAGCTTCAATTAGCAAAAATAGCAATCACTTATAAGTGAAACAAGACACAAGAGAGAACAACTGGAGAGAACTGAAAATAGGGTAGTTTAGGCCTACTTGCCAGCTCTCAGGTGCATTTGAAGAAGGGTGAGGAAGGGAATGAAAATCTGGAGGAAGCAGTGTTCCCACTGTGCCTGATCAGTGTGGGTGCATGTCTACATAAACGGTACTCTGTTTGGGCCTCATTCTGTGATGAATGTTAGATGTACACAGACATACGAAAATATTACCCAATACACATGTTGAAAAAAATTATGCATGAACAAAATGGTGATAATTCTAATCTCTCCCACTTTGAACAGTCTCTGTCTGCTCATTTCATCCATTATCTCAAATGAATTTATGTTATTTTTTGACTTTTGTGAGAGTTTCTATTGTCAGTGTTTGTGATATCCCAGCTGTCCTCGGGAGATGTCACTTCCACGTGAGTGCTAGATCAGAGCCAAATACTCATCTTTCAGAATTAATATCTCTGCTGGATCGATTACCTGTCGGGTACATCAAGCTTGAACAGAAACTGATTCGTGTTTTGGGACCCAATAGCACTTGATATCAATAACAATGGCTTGTATAGATGTTCACATTCTGATGGCAAAGTAGGCAAGAACTTTATTAATCCAACAAATTGTTGCAATGCGTCTGTGTCTGCGTGTTGCTGCATCTTTGCTACACCTTTGAAACATGTCATTTCTAAGTGAACTCATTTTACTGTCAGAATATGACCAACGTACTTGACTTCAGGGACTTCAATTGCATCTTTTTCTTTTTGTCCCATTATTTTATCTTATCATACCTTTTCTTCTGCTGTTCTGTGATGGCTTCTTCTTCTGTTTTTACTTGATCACCATCAATTGCCTGCTCCTCAGAAAATGATTTCTTCGTATTTTTCACCTTTCTTTCAATTGTTAGGACCCTCTGATTCAGCAGACTTACAATTCCTCTAACCCATCTTTCAGGCTCAACTTGAAGGCAGTTGAAACTCTCCTCAGAAAAGTTAGTCTCACATGACCGTCGATGATGTTCACAAGAAAGACAGCGAGAAAGTGAGGACTACAGATGTTGGAGATCAGAGTCGAAGAGCGTGCTGCTGGAAAAGCACAGCCGGTCAGGCAGCATCCGAGGAGCAGGACAGTTAATGTTTTGAGCATAAGCTCTTCATCATTCCTGATGAGGAGCCTATGCTCGAAACGTTGACTCTTTCTCTCATGCTGCCTGACTAGCTTTGCTTTTCCAGCACCACACTCTTCAACGCATGAGAGAGACATTCAAGATCTGGAAGAAAACATTGTAATTTTCTTGGACCTGTTCAGCAATCAATGTCCTCAAGAACTGTGAAACAATACAAATCTCTCCTGGCATGTTAGAGGGTTACCAGTCTAGCTTTCGTCCAGCAGACTTGTTTCAGCAGGATTTTGGTTCATATGCATTTCTGGATCTTCATTCTTCCCATTGCATTCAGTTCTCAGCTTTATTTTTCCAGTTGAGCTGAGTTTCATTCCATCATGTAGCCTCAAATGTACCTACAAAGGTTCCGATTGCAACTCACGATCTTGAACCACTCCATTCAGGTCTGTGAAGTTCACGATGTTGCATGAAGTGATGCTTTCCTTCTGTACTTATCATTTTAACATTCACAAACCACTTCTCACCTTTAAATCCAACATGTGTTTTATCTAAGTCCAGCTGACATCTCTCCTGCAGCCACCTTTCTTCCTTTTCTTCTTTCAAACAGTTGCATGCAAGAAGTCTTTCACTTCTTCCAGTTAGAACAAAGTCCCCACAGTGGACTTTTGTGTTGCCTGCACAATATTGAAATCCTGCTCATGAGTCTTGGTTGTTCCATTGGCTTTTCTACAAATATTTCTTCCTTTTTTTCAAATACATTGCTCTTGTATGGTTTTATTCCATTCTTAGCAATCTCATATCGTTTCACACTGAGAACAAAAAAAAATTCTATTTCTGTCATACAACTCCTTTCAGTTCCACAGCAGCAAGAAGTGGAAAATTCACAATCTCCTGATTCATCCAGTGTCGTTGCAGACCACAATTTTAATTCTTCTTTGCTGGCATTTTACAGAACTCGGATTCCTGTACATGGCTCTGAAAATTCACTCAGCCTCAGCTTGAAACTTCTCCCACCATGTGAATGGCTGCCACAAATTAAAACTAAAGCAATTACAGGAGAGGCAGAGGTGACATGACTACAGCAAGCTAACTCATACACTATGGTCAACTGTCTTTTTCAAAAACAATCATTCTCTTTGTCTCATGAAGGACCAAACTTATGTTGAGGGTAAGGGACATCAGGCATTGGCAGCCTTCAGTAACTCACCCAGGTATACATAAGACCATAAGACTATGAGATAAAGAGGCAGAATTAGTCCATTTGGCGCATTGGGTCTGTTCAACCATTCCACTATGGCTGACGTGTCCTCAATCCCATTCTCCTGCCTTCTGCCCATAACCCTTGATCCCCAGACGAATCAAGAACCTATCTATCTCAGTCTAAACACACTCAGTGATTTGGCCTCCACAGCCTTCTGTGACAAGGAGTTCCACAGATTCACCAGCCTCTGACTGAAGAAATTCCTCATCATCTCAGTTCTAAAGGGTCATTACTCTACTCTGAGGCTGTGCCTTTGTGTCCTAGTCTCTCCTACTCGTCAAAGCATCTTCTCTATGTCCACTCTATCCAGGCCTCTCAGTATTCTGTAAGTGTAAAGAGATCTTTCCCCTCATCTTTCTAAACTCGATCAAGTACAGACCCGGAGTCCTCAACTGCTCCTCATATGACAAGTATTTCATTCCTGGGATCATTCTTCCTTAGATACAGGACCAAAAACTGTTCACAATCTTTCAAGTATAGTCTGACCAGAGTCTTGTATGGTCTCAGCAGTACATCTCTGCTCTTGTATTCTAGTTGTCTCGGAATGAATGCTAACATTGCATTTGCCTTCCTAACTGCCAAATGAACCTGTATGTTAACTTTAAGAGAATTCTGAACTCGAACCCCAGTCCCTTTAAGCTTCAAGTTTCTGAAGGCTTTCCTCATTCAACCAATAGTCTATACCTCTATTCTTCCTACCATTGAGCACAACCTCACAGTTCCCACATTGTATTGCAGCTGCTACTTCTTTGCACACTCTCTTTGTTTATCTAAGTCCTTCTGCAGTGTCTCTGTTTCCTCAATATTTATCCAACCCTCTGCCTTTGTGTGTGTCATCTGCAAACCTAGCAACAATGCTCAGTTCCTTCATCCAGATTATTAATGTATAACATGAATAGGTGTGGTCCCTGTGAAACACCACTAGTTATCGGCAGTCATCCTGAAAAAGACCTCTTTATCCCCACTCTCTGCTCTCTCCCAATCAGCCAATTCTCTCTATACCCGTACCTTGCCCCTAACACTATTAGCAGTCATCTTATTTAGCAATCTCCTGTGTGACACCTTGTTGAAGACCTTCTGGAAATCTAAGTAGATTATGTCCAATGGCTATCCTTTGTCTCACTAGCTTGTTACTGCCTCAGAAAATTCAAAGAAATTTGTCAGGCGTGATCTCCCCTTGATGAAGCTGTGCTGACTCAGCCCTGTTTTACCACGCACTTCCAAGTACTCTGCGATCTTATCCTGAATAATAGACGATAAAAACGTAGCAGTAACTGAGATCAGGCCAACCAACCTATAATTTCCCAACCCTGCTCCTCTCCCTTCTAACAGGGGTGTTATATTACTATTTCCCAGTCCTCTGGGACCCTCCCTGACTCCAGTGATCCCTGAAAGATCATCATTGCTGCCGCCACAATTATCTCAGCCATCTCCTACAGAACTCTGGGATGTTGTCCATCTGATCTGGTGATGTATCCACATTTAAACCTTTCAGCTTCCTCGGTACCTTTCTTTCCTTAATGATGGCCACTAATTCCCTCATTCAAGATCTGGACCTTTCTTTCCTACTTTAAGCTGCTGCTTAAAAACTTGACTCTTTGACAAAGCTTTTAGTCCTCTGTCCTAATTTCTGCCTCCAGAGCTTGCTGTCAAATTTTGCTTGATAACACTTTGATTAAGCACTTACAGATGTTTTATGAACTCAGCCACAAGAAACAAAAAACTTACAAACCAGCTACATTCAGAAGCATGTCCCTTATCTGAACAGATAAATGTATTGTGTGGCCAAACTTGTTTCCACGTTTGGGTAGTGCTAACACACATAATTCAAATTCACAAAGTTCTGTTTAAACTTTGGAATCAGTTATTTCAGCCCATAATGTCATCTGATTCAAGGGTGTTTAATGAGCTTGACTGTTCAGTTGGAACAGATTCAAATCACTTTACAACTTCAAAGAGATCAAATCAGGCCAATTAGATCCTACAGTTACTGAAAATAAAAGTGAATAACAGCATTGAAGAATTGCTGTTAGTTCTGAAATATATCAAATGAGTGTTTATGTTTAAAAGCACAATTTAGTTTCATTATTTTCGGATTTCTGTTTCTGCTAAAGTAACTTCAAGCAGTTTATATCACAGGACATGAGTACAGTGTATTGTATATCTGCATAGTCCAGCCAAGAGCCAAAGTGTCCAGGAAGGGGTGGTTGACTAACAAAGTTGAAGGGAGAGGAAAAATGCTGATGGAGGCAAGGGAGCAGTCTGCCCAGATTACCCAGCACTCTCCCTGCTCACTGATCAGGCCTCATCAGAAAACCCCTCCTACTCCCTCCATATCCCTGGATCCCATCTTCCCGTCAGGGATTCTCTTTCCCCTCTACAGAACTCCTGATCCCCTCCTGGACTATCCCACCTCTTCCCATGAGACTTCAAGGCAGAAATCCAGGTCCCATCCCAAAATCCATTTGCCTCTCCCTGAACACCTGCATGGCCCAACCCTTCTCTACAGACCCTCCTTTGCCCCTGATCTCCAGATCCCACACTAGCCATCCACCCTCCCAGACACCTACCTGGATCTGTGCTGGACCCAAAACTCTGGGCTCGGGCGATCACCACAGAATGCAATACCAGAGCATTGCCCCTTGCTGCACATTAGCCTGAGTGTCTGGATTTACTGACAGCCCACAGCCCTCTCACTTCCCCAACCCCAACTATTTACTAATTGGAATCAAGAGGATAGGTGTTCCAGACACTGGTGCTCCCTCATGGTTGTCTATGCACATGTACCATGCCTGGTCATCATTATACATTCACAATAACATAGAGTGCAGACACCAGCTAAGTTGGAACAGTGGAGAGGAGACCTGTCACACAATCTGAAGAATTCAGGACAAATGGCACCCAAAGACCACACGTCGAGGACAAGGGGCATAAAACCAAATTCCAGAACAACCCCAGAAACTCCAGCACATTTGATGACACTTCTGGCTGCATTCCCAGCTTTCCTGCCTTCACTGTTGGTGGTTGCACCTCCAGCTGTCTGGGCCCGAAACTCTGTAATACTCTACGTAAACCTCTCCAACTCTTTACAACATTAAGGCATTCCTAAAATATGCCTTTTTAATGAAACGACTGGTCACCTTAAGTGTTTTAGGGTCATAATTCATTTTATAATGTCCCTATGATGTTTGTGGAATCTTTTCAATTATAAAGGTGCTAAATAAATATCTTGTTGGATTGTATTGCAAAGTACAAAATCAAGGCCATAATAATGTTATTGTCTAAGGCTTTAATGAGACTTGGGGTTGGACATTGTTTCCCTTTATAGTGCATCCACCTCAAGAAGCACATTATGACAATTGAAAAGGTACACAGAAATACAATGATGAATACAAGCGGAAGATTTTAGTAACAGTAAGCTGGTGAAATAACAATGACTGGACAAAAATGGATTAATTACGGAAAGCCACTATGGATTCGTGGTAGGCTCATCATGTCTAATCGAATAGATCAATTTATTTGACAAGGTTATGTTTGTAGAATGTTTGTGATAGCTCCTATGCACTGGGACGGCAGTCAAATCTCAGGAGGTTGCAGATTTCAGCAGTGACTTATTTGAAAAGATTGAGCTTCCTACTTCGACATGTCACTCGAACTGAACCTCTTCCTCTACATACTACGTTGAGGTTTTCACCTCCTTCTGGCTGGAGCTGTGTCCCAATTCCCTCTGGCTCCATGAAACAGGAGTTGGACTAACATGTTCAGACATTGCAGCCCTGTAAAAATATCAAGCACTTTTGCAGTGTGCAGTATGTTCCATAACTTTGCAGAGTTGTTCAATAACTTAGGAACTTGCCATCAACAACAAAGGAAAGAGTTGGAGAACATCAGTCCCTGGATCAGGTTGAGGAATTCTGGATTGATGTAGTGAAAGATCAATGCTGCCAGCAGTATATGTGATTGTACAGCCAATTTTCGACAAATGCTTTCAGCATCGAGGAGTAAATCCTTTTACAGTAACTAGAAAGCTGTGGTTGACCATTTACACTGTCCACTGTGAACCTGTAAACACATAATACATTTCACACATTTAGCAAAGGGCTTTTCCAAATTTTTGCGACCGAGGCGAAAGAGAACTGAAAGTATGCATAAAATTTATCCTCAACACAGAAGTCGGAAAAGATTTCCATAATTATTGAAAGCACTTACGTTGTGTTGAATTAAAATTTCTTACCTGCACACCTATCTGATTTTATTTTGTGTGGACACTTACTCCTCTGTGACCTGTAACAACATTGGGGTTTTGTGAGGCTGGTCTCTGGAACACACTTGATTAAACCTTTAAAGACTGAGGTGACACTTGTCTTAACAAAGTGAATGTCTATTCAAGGTTTGCTTTTGGTGACAGGTCACTTGCTTGTCCCACACTTACCATGTCCAGCCCAAACATTGATTCCTGCATTGGCCTCAGAGGGACCTGCATTAGAAGTAAATTATTTTGTTTTAAGAAAAATGTGGCATCCATTCCGAATTATTGTAGTTCACTTGTAACTCGCAGTGGTATCAATAACCTATGTGACAACAGATTGAATAATTCTGATTAAGCTGTGAAATCCTTGAGCTATGATGTTATCAAAGGTTCATGCAAGGTTTGGGTGGAAGCAGTCATGGCTGCAACTCTAGGAGAAATCCTTAGAAACTTATTGTGCCATCTTATTGCCACAGAAACCCTCTGGACAATCCTCTATACAGGGATGTTCTGCCTACCCTAAATATTCTTTACATTGCAGTACAGTTGCAGGTCATGAATTCCTAATTCCTAATTCCAACACATAAAAAACCTGCCATTTATACAAGATCCCTTTAAACCATAACTTGGGATCATCTGTGTCAATTTGCAAGGGGACCGAAGCTTAGCATTCATTCAAAAGTCAGTAACACTGACTGTGCATCACTCGCTCCGGAATGGACAAACAAACCAGCCAAGAATATGTGCTCACATCTCTGGAATGGGAGTTGAACCATAACCTTTTGATTCAGAGGCAAATGTTTGCTACAGTGATTCAGTCACCTGTGCCTTCACAGATAATATCTAGTTAGAGACCAAAAATCTATAGATGCTGGAATGCAAAGTAGACAAGCAGAAGGCTGGAAGAGCCAGGCAGCATCAGGTGGTGGAGAAGTTGGCATTTCAGGTATAACCCTTCTTCAGGAATGGAGGTTGGGGTAGGAGGAGCTGTGAATAAAGCGGGGGGGAAGGAATATGTGTTGGGAGAGAGGCGGAGTGGTGTGGTGGTGATACAGGTGGTAGGTATAACCTGGTGGATCGATAGGAAGAATGAATCTGGTTGGTAGCTGGAAGGAGAGGTCAGTTGGAGGGATGGAAGGGAGAAAGGAGGGCTGGAAAGGGAGTTGAGAGATGGGTGGGCAGGTTATTTGAAATTGGAGAACTTAACTTTGAGTCGTCCGGGCTGTAGGGTGCCCAGGTCAAAGGTGAGGTGTTGTTCCTCCAATTTGGGGTCTGATTCACTGTGGCAATGGAGGAAACCGAGGATGGACATGTCAGAGAGGAAGTGGGAAGAGGAGTTAAAATGGGTGATGACTGGGAGGTGAGGCTTGCCCTACAGGCCCAGCTGAAATGGCAAGCCTGCCCTCCCAGTCAACATTGAGTTCTCCAATTTTAAACAACCTTCCCACCCATCACCTGACTCTCTTTCCAGCCCCACAACTGCCTTCCATCCCTCTGACTGATCCCTCCTTCCAGTTACCAACTGGATCCATTCCTCCTAACGATTTAACAGGTCGTACCTACCACCTGTATTCACTACCTCACCACTCCCCCTTTCCCCACCCTTAACCCTTCCCTTCTTCCCTTTATAGCTCCTCCTATCACTACTTCCATTTCTGAAGAAGGGCTATACCTGAAATGTCGACTTCTCAACCTCCTGATGCTGACTGACTTGACATGTTCTTCCAGCCTCTTGCTTGTCTCCATAGATAACACAACATGCAATTCTAAACCTTTCAAAGGCTGGGCCATTGAGATCTTGGATTAGTGGGTACACAATTGATGGCCAGTTTTTCACTATCATTACTGAGGGAGTTGATTCCTCCTTACCCCCTCACAGTTTCCCCTGTTCAAAGATTGTGTGCTGCTTCACCTGGTCACATACTCCTTTGTTACATTATGCACATTGTGAGTGTACATGAGTTGCCAATCGAATGATTAAAGTTCTTTACAGAACTGGTGAACGAGAATAGGAGTAACCAAACTATTCAATAGTTCCTGCTTTCTCTCTATGAAACATACAAAGATTATTCATTTTAAATGGGTTCATTTTCATCTTACAATTAATATTGATGTTTGCATTCATTAACAACTAGAACTTGTTAACTCCCCTCCAAACTTTTACACCTCTCATTTCCTCCCTTGTACATTGAGGAATGGGAGAGCTTCCTCTTTATTCTTACTTAAGGGCCTAATAGTCATCAATCTGTTTGCTGTTGTTTCCTTTTGAAGACAAAATGGAAAAAATAGTGAAAGACTTTATACAGAGCCTTTCATGACTACAGGATATTGCAATCTACATTACTGCCAATTAATGATTTAATTGAACTAAGTTGAAATGTTTGACCTGATCTCATCAGTTCCCAGTTAATTTTTCTTCGTTGGTTGGCAAGTATTTATTGCTGATCCTGGATTGTCCTTGAGAAGTTGGGAGGAGCTGCCCTCTTGAAACATTGTCGTCCATGTTCCTATACATCTGCTGGGAAGAAAGACACACCAATACCAGTATTCTCAACCAGGCCAAGATCCCCAGCATCGAGCACTGACCACCTTTGATCGACTATAACAGGTTGGGCATGTTGTCTGCATGACCGACATGAGACTCCACAAGCAGCTGCTCTACTCTCAGCTTCGGAGTAAGGAGAAATGGTGGACAGAGGAAGCGCTTCAGTGACACCCTCAAGGCCTCACTGGTAAATCACTGACCCTAGACTGCCCAAAGTGGTGGAGAAGCATCCAAGAAGTCTTCGAAACCTTGACACTTGCTGTTGGGAAAAAGCACAAGCTAGGTGAAAACAGCGAAAGGATTGTGCTGCCATACTAATGCCCCACCCACCCCTTCCCAGGACCACCTTCTGCCCCAAATCTACATTAGTCTGTCCAGCTGCTGACGGATTCACCCTGAGAGTAGAAGAGAGTCATCTTCATCTACGATAGACCACCAATGAATGAGGGTAGGTACACCACAGTGTTTTTCAAGAGAGAGCTCCAATATTTTAACCTTATTACAGTGAAGGAACAATGATATATTTTCAAGTCAGGATAATGCAAAGCTTAAAGAGGAACCTACAGGTGGTGGTGTTCTCATTTAGCTACTGCACTTATTCTTTCAGGTGGTAGAGGTCAAGGGTTTGCAAGGCACTGTCAGTTATTGCAATGCATTTTGTGGGTTGGACATATTGGTGCCACTGTGCATTGCTTGTGGATGAACTGAGTGTTGAAGGTGGTGAATATGGTCCAATCAAGTGGCTTCTTTATCCTGAAAGATGCTTCCTGAGTATTATTGAAACTGCATTCATCCAGGCAAATGGAGAATATTCTATCACATTCCTGACAATAGACTTACTATGAAGAGTTAGAAGATTATTTGTCTCTGCAGAATTTCCAACCTAGTAGCCACAGTCTTCATTTGGCTGATCCAATTCAGTTTCTGGTTGGTGGTAACCCCAATCTGTTGTTAGTGAGACTACAGTGATGATATCATAGTGAATATCAAGTGTGATGGTTGTATTCTGTGCTGTTGGAAATTATCAGTGCCTGGCACTTGGGTCGTTCAAATGTGACTTACTTCTTATTAGCTCAAACTTGTGTATTGTCAAAGTCTCGCTGCCTTTGGACATGGATTGTATCAGTATCTGAAGAGCCATGAGAGCTGATGAATATTGTGCAACGTGAGCAAATGTTCACAACCCTGATGAATTGAAAGCCATTGATGAAGCAGATGAAGATGGTAAGCCTCAGATACTGCCCTGAGGAAAACCTGCAGAGATGTTCTGAGGTGATTAACCTCCAACAACCCCCACCAAATTCCTTTGTACTCAGTATGACTCCACCTAGCAAGGAGTTATCCCCTGATTCCCATTGTCAATAATTTTATGAGACACTTGTATTTCCAAACTGTGGAAGGCCTTTAAAACTGACTGGGTCACAATGAATACTTTTTAATTGCTAAAGAAAAAATAAGAAGGTCATCCCAAGACTGGGAGAGCATGACTGCAGAGGTTCAAGGGTGTAACTGGCCAAGACAAGGCACAGTGTTCAAGTCTGCACAACTGGACTTAAAGAGCTTCATATCAGGCATATTTCAGAAGAGAGGATGTGAGATGCTTAGATCTCAAATGTTCATGTTCTCTCAAGTAAATTTTGGTACTGCTGTCTCCCAGCTGCAGGTCAGGACCCATCAGTCTCCTTTATACATCTCTCAATCCCCTTGTGCCTGATACAAATGTCACCACATTCTTTTTTTAATTATATCAATGTCTCTGGAAAGGCCAGCATCTGTTCCCCAACCCCAACTGCTCTGAAAAGGCGGTCTTTTGTGTTTTTCTCTTGAATGGGTGCACTCCATGTGCTTTTGGTAAATTCACAGTGCTGTTCAGGAAGGAGTTGCAGGTTATTGACCTAGCCAGTCTGAAGGAATGTTGATCTAAGTTCCAAATTGAAATAGTATGTGACTTAGAGGGAAAATTGCAGACAGTAGTATTTCCAAGCACCTGCTGCCCTCAATCTTTAAGGCAGTAGAGTTTGTAAGTATCAAGGGTGCTGTCAATAGCAACTGAGTGAGTTGATACAGTGGATCTTGGATACACAGCTGCCACTGTGCCAGTGGCATGGGCATTGAATGTTTCAGATAGTCGGAGGAATGTGGATCAAGCACGCTGCTTTGTTCTGGATTGTTTTGTGCTGCTTGAATGTTATTGGAAAAGCACTCACCAGATGAGTGGACAATATTTGATTATCAACATAATTTATGCCTTTGAAGATGTTGGACAGACACTAAGAATTCTGGATGAGACTTTCTTGTCACAGAATTCCTAGGCTCTGACCTCCTCTTGTAGCAATAGTATTTATGTGGGTCATCTAGCTAAGTTTGTGGTCAATAGTAACTCACAGTGGAGTTGATAGTGGAGGATTCAGCAATGATAATGCCAGTGAATTTTAAGAGTGGATGGTTAGATTCCCTCTTGTTAAAGATGGTCATTAGCTGTCAGTTGTGTGGCTCAGAACACTCATTTTGCCACAGAATGTGATTGATGCCAAAACATTAACTGTTTTCAAGAAGGAATTAGATATAATTCTTCGGGTTAAAGGAATAAAAGGGTATACAGAGAAAGTGTGAACAGGAATTGGATGATCAGCTGTAGTTGTTATTGAATGGCGGACCACGCCTGAAGGGCTTACACCTGCTCCAATTTGCTAAGTTTTAGTTTGTCACTTCTCAGCCCAAATCCGAACATCATTCAGATCTTCCTGTATAGAGACAAGGAAAGCTTCAAAATCAATGGGGTTGCGAATGGAACTGAAACTGCAATTTCTGTTTTTGTTTCAGATCACCAGCCTCCACAGTTCTTTGTTTTATCATATCCTTGAATATTGAGCTCCATGTCTTGGTCACTCTGCAACTATGTCACTGTAATAACTATCCAGTCATTTGATTATATCTACTTGGGCTGTCCACTCATCTACTAGAACTACTGTGTGCATTTAGCGTTGACTTTTGTTTACCATCTTTATGTTCTCTGGTTCAAATTTCTGCTGCACTCCTCAGCATATATTTTCTTTGCCTTCCTGTCACACCTTGATGATCATTTGCCTCTTCTCTACTCTGCCCCTCTGCTCTCTCATTTCTTTTTATTTTATTTTAAACTTCCCTTCAATAGAACACCACCCACCCCACTAATTAGTTTAAAGCCCAATCTTCAATCTAATTCAGCCATTTGCCAGGATACTGGTCCCAACATGATTCAAATGAAGCTATCACAACAGAACAGGTCTCTTTCCTCAGTATTTGTACCAATGCCTTGGGAATCAGACCTATTTCTCCCACAGCAAAGTTTGAACTTTGCATTTACCACTCTACTCAAATATACTCAACATGTGACTCCAGTAGTAATCTGGAGATTATTGTTTTAATTTCTGCTTTTAATTTAGCCTGAGCTAATCTGTCAACAGCACGTCTTTCCTCATCCTACCCATATCATTCTACTTCCATGAACTATGACAACTGGATGCTTCCCATCCATTCCAAGTGCCTGTCCAACTAAAAGAGATGTTGTGAACGTTTGCACCAGGCAGGCAACATAACCATCAATACTCTCTTTTGCTTTTTCATCAGTACTCTCAGTCTTTTCTGCAGAGAACAGTATCTATTCCACTGACTTGTCTTTTCTCTGACCACTTCAATGGCACTCTGTTCCCTGATGCTGTGGTCAGTTTGCTCATCCTCTCTGCCAAGAAGGACAATAGCAGCAGATACTTGGGAAGACCACCAAGTTCCCCTCTCTCACTATCAACTCTCAGCATCCTGACATGGAAATGTATCACTATTTTTAGTGTCATTGAACCCAAATCCTGGAATTCCCTCTCCCTAAGGGCATTGTGGGTCTACTTACAGCACATGGAACACAGCAGTTCAAGAAGGCAACTGATCACCACCGTCTCAAGGGCAACAAGATATGAGCAATAGAAAGGCAAAACAACTGTGGATGCTGGAAATTGGAAATGAAAACAGAAATTGCTGGTAGCATCTGTGAAGAGAAATCAGAGTTAATGTTTTGGGTCCAGCGGTGCTTCTTAAAAAAAATGCTTGCCAGCCAGTGATGCTCAAGTTCCACAAATTCTTAAAAAAACAAACTAATAAGTGATGCAAAAACCTGCGGAGGAGAAAATAATAGGTTTTGTCGATTAGACACCAGTCTCGGTTCCTTATTATCAGATATTTTGTTGCCATAACTTCTATCTTCCTATTGATTGAAAAGTTAAAAGTTAATTATGTAAACCATTGAAATCTGCTTTGCTGATTTTTTTTTGCACTTCTTTAATTTCCACATTTCATAAATCAATTAATTGATTATTGTCTGAATTCAGAGGGCATGGTTTTGTTCTTCTCTGATCCAAACAAATAGGAAAGGGAGAGAGCTTCTGTCATCAATGGTGAGAAATTAACATTATCAATGTATTCTGTTCAACCACTGGGCAATTCCTCATTCCCAAATAATGTATAAAGTCACACGCTGTTTTTCAAGGAAGTATGAACACATTTATTGAAGTAATCTTTGGTTAAGTCCAAAAGAAATATCTGGGGAAGACTGGAAATCATAACAATCACATCACATCATAAGTGCCTATTATCATGAAATGTGTTGGAGGAAAATACAAGTTCATGCCATGAATACTCACAACATAAAATTGTTGCATTTTATCAAATGTTAATATAACAATTCACATTTGATGATATAACTTCCTCTAATTGACTGTTAATCCTTTAAATACGGTAAAAGAAAGGATATTTCTCAAATTATGCAAATCCTTTTCTGTATATCTATACTAGAGATTTTCTATAAATGCCTGACAGTGTTTGTTATAAGGTATGTAGAACAGTGACATTTTCAGAAATAAAGATTGCTCCTTAGTTCATATTATCATATAAATGGGATATAAACTAATCTTGTTATGAATTTAAATTTGCTGCAGAATTACTGCAGTCCTTCATGAATTTAATGATTTGATCTATAACGTTAAGCATTATCATGGATCAAAAATTCAAACTTAGAAATGGTTGAGATTACGCATGCCATAATTTCCCTAATATGTTAACAATCTCATGTTTGTGCACACTTATAGCTAAACAAATCTCACTTCCTGAGTGAAGATATCTGACCAAGAAAGAAAGAGACAGAACATGCTGTACTGATCACACACCGACTGCAGACTTCTGTCTTATTCTATAAATCCCAAAAAGTGTATCAAACTGATAGAAATGAAAGGAGAGAGAAAGAACTCATTGGGGTCTGAGCAACATAGGTAATTTTGATTTGATTTGATTTATTACTGTCACATGTACCAAGATACAGTTAAAAGTATTGTATTGTGTGCTAACCAGACAAATCAGACCTTACAAAATTGCATAGGGTAATAGACCAGAATGGAGAATATCGTGTTATAGCTACAGAGAATGTACAAAGAAAGATCAATTCTAATATAGGAAATGTCTGTTCATAAGTCTGATAACAGCAGGGAAGAAGCTATTCTTAAATCTGTTGATATGTGTTTCAAACTTTTGTATCTTCTGTCCAATGGTAGAGGGTGGAAGAGAGTATAATTGGAGTGGGAGGAGTCTTTGATTATGTTAGCTGCTTTCCCAAGGCAGCGGGAAGTGTAGATGGAGTCAACAGGAGCAAGCTGGTTTTAGTGATGGTATGGGCACAGCAGTTGCCATACCAAGCTGTGGTGCATCCAGATAGGATGTTTCTTATGGTGCATCTATAAAAATTGGTACGAGTCATTGTGGACATGTCGAATTTCCTTAGCCTTCTGAGGAAGTGGAGGCATTGGTCTGCTTTCTTTGGCAAATGCGTGAAAGGATTGGGTGACAAGTACAGTGAGGCCCATCTCAAAGTGGCTAATATCTTGCTCCAGGTTTTATACTTTTCACAAGTAGCACGGCAAGATTCTTGTTAAGCAGCAGCAAGCTGTCAATCAATGGGGATTAACGGTAGTTAAACATCTTATTAACATCATATTAACATTAAAATTCAGTGACTCAAGCTACCAACATGCCAAACAAACTCGACAAAGAAACTAGAGTGAGTATCAACTTGTTGCTTGATCTAAGCAACCTTTCTGTTGGAAACCAGGCACCAGCATCACAGGATATTCTCCATGGGTGCCAGCAATGTGCTCTCTACATCCACAGCCATTGGCATCTGACATGTACCAGCCTCTAATCACCCTCATAGCACATCACTGATTCAGTTTGAGAGAGTTTCTACACTTTGATGCTTCATTCCAAGCTGCATTGCCAACTAACATCGTCATGCTGCAGCAAGCACACTTTGTAATCAGGTTTATGTGCCCAGCTCATGGGCTGGATCATGCCCTATCTACACGGTCCAGACTTGGTATAATGGCACTCACTGACTCTGAGCCACTCCTAAATGCTCACAGTAGCCATGCATTGCACTACCTTGCCTTGCCAGTTTGCACTTGCTCCTCAGCCAGAGCTACAAGGTTCGGAATACTTTTTACCTCCTCCATCCATTTAGTTTTTCCCTCATCACAGTCCAAGGGCCTAGACACATCTCCCAGGTGATGCAGTAAGTTACCAATAATTCATTCAATCTAGTCTATTGTATTCGCTGCTGAAAGTGAGGTCTCCTCTATCCTGGAGAGACTGGGTGACCGCTTTGCGGAACACTTCTGTTTTGTCCAGAAAAATGATCCCAAGCTTCTACTTACCTGCCACTTCAACACACCACCATGTGGTCCGATGTCACATTTCTGTGTCAAGACTCTTGCAGTGCATCAATAAGCTGGAGGAACAACGCCTCATCTTCCTTCAGGTTCCTCACAACCCTCAGGATTCAACATTGAGTTTTACAATTTCAGACCATGAAGAGCTTCTTCCATATTCATTCCTCCACACCCTAGGTCCTGGTCTGTGTGGGCAGCTCCCAGTGCAGACAACACATTTTCAACACTTCACATTTACTGCTAGCACCCATTCAGTGTTTATCTCTTTTAAGAGAATAAGACCATAAGACATAAGAGTGGAAGTATGGCCATTCAACCCATCGGGTCCAGTCTGCCATTCAATCATGGCTGATGTGCATTTCAATGCCTCTTACCTGGACTCTCCCCCTAGTCCTTAATTCCTTGCGAGATCAAGAATTTATCAATCTCTGCCTTGAGGACATTTAACATCCCGGCCTCCACTGCACTCTGTGGCATTGAATTCCACAGGCCCACCACTCTCTGGCTGAAGAAATGTCTCCTCACTTCCGTTCTAAATTGACACCCTCTAATTCTAAGGCTGTGCCCATGGGTCGTAGTATCCCTGCCTAAAGGAAACAAATTCCTAGCATCCACACTTTCTAAGCCATGCTTCTAGCTCTTCTAGCTGATCATTAGCAATCCCTTTTGTCTGCTTTTCTTTTCTCTCTGGGCAGCATCTTCATCGATTTGATATACTACCTACCTTCCCCCAACCCCAGCCCCATCATCAACATGAATACTACTATTTTCCAGCTGCGTTCAATTCTGACAAATGTCACTGGACTCAAAATGTTAACTCTGCTTTTCGCGCCAGAGATGCTGCCACATTTGCTGATTTATGCTAGAATTCTTTTTCTGTCCAACAGTATTCTTGTGTTGCCATTCCATTTAGTGCTGACACAAAGCCAGGAAATTTGTTATGGCTGCCAGGAGGCCTCATCAAGCTAAGGTGGATCGGCTTCACTCAATGGGTCCCAGTACTGTACGTCAAGGGCAGATTCTGACAGCAGCCCAGAACCTGCTTGAGGCAGTCAGTCAGGATCCATTCCTCACAAGGGTGGTGGAGCCAAATGACGGGGATCCCATTACTTGTCTTGAAACTTTCTGAGCTCAAGGTGGGTGATACAGCCATTACTTTTGGTACAGGTTGAAAGGTATCTCAAGTGAGTGAATAGGCATCAGACTCATTCTCCCGACATTCAAACTTAAATTTCTCGGTCTCTGGTTTTGTACTCCACCTTCAACGGCAAATAATTTTCTAAGCACTCCCTCACTAATTCCCAGCTGCCTTTCCAATTCTTTACCTGTTCTCAAAATCAGCACTTCCAATTTAAACCTTCTTAAAATCAGCCCTTCATGTCTCAAATTACCCACAACTCTTTCTTAAACAACTTCACAACGAGTTTTATATTATAATTTTGATTTTTGTATCTTTTGATAGAATGTTGCATGCAATTATTGTTAGAAACCCAGAGAATCAAATGTCATATTTAACAAATATCAATGATTTGCATATTATTAACACGATTAATACAATATAACTTCTTAGAAACTTCACAGGAGTGCTATCAAACAAGTCTTGGTACACAAACAGATACTAGGACAATGAATAAAAAGCTTCAGTCAAAGATTTAGATTTTAAGCAACATCTTAGTGGAGGAGAAAGAAGTGGAAAGTTCTTTTAAGACTGAACTTTACAGCCTAGAATCTCAAGCAACTGAAAACAAGGCCACACCTTGAACTGATCAAAAGAGGGAATGTGCAATAGATTAGAGATTTGGAGGACTGCAGACATCTCTGAGGCTTGTACAGTTGGAGTAGATTACAAAGGTAGGGATTAGTAAACCACAAGTGGATTCAAAAACAAGAATGAGAATTTTAAAATGGAAACATCGCTACACCAGCAGCAATTCTAGATCAGTGAGAAGAGGAATCATGATTGTTGTTTCGATGAACTAAAGTTGACAGAGGATGGATAACAGCAGATCAGGTGAGTGTTGTAATAGTCTTCTTGAGTTCTCTGCATGAATACAGCTCCTGGACAATTTTTGAGTGGTGCTGGACATTGTGCAATCATCAGCGAACATCCCCACTTTTGACCTTAGGATGAAGGGAACATCATTGATGGAACAGCTGAGGATAGCTGAGCTGAGGACACTACCCTGAGGAACTCCTGCAGAGATGTACTGGAGCTGAAATGACTGACTTCCAGCAAACACAGTCATCCTCCTATATAGCAGGTGTGACTCAAACCAGTGGAGAGTTTGCCCTGTGAACCACATTAATTCACACCTTGTGAAGGCTCCTTGATGCTACACTTAGTCAATTGCTGCCTTGATATCAAGAGCTGTTACTTTCTCCTCACCTCTGAAGTTCTGCTATTTTTGTCCATGTTGAACCAAGGCTGTAATGATGTCAGGAGCTGAGCCCTGGTGGAACCCAAACTGGACGTCACTGAGTAGGTTATTGCTGAGCAGTGGCTGCTTGATAGCACTGTTGGTGACACTATCCATTACTTTGCTGCTTGGAACTGGCCTGAGTTGAATTTGAGGAGACTGAAAGAAAGCGCAAATAAAAGAGTGCAGATAGATTTACAAGAATCGTTCCCGGGATGAGAAACTTCAGTTCTGAGGAGAGGTTGGAACAGTTCTCTTTGGAGGGAAGAAAGCTGAAAGGAGATCTGATATAAAAAAATCTAAAGTCATGAGAGGTGTGCATAGTGGAAATAGGGAGAAACCATTTCCCTACATAAAAGTATTTAGAAGGAGAGGATACAAGTTTCCAGTGATTTGCAATGGTATCAAATTTGATGTGAGATAAAACCTTTTTCATTCTACTAGTGGTTTGGGTATGGAATGTACAGCCTAGAAGGATGGTGGAGGCAATTCAATTAAGCCATTCAAGATATCATTTGGAATGATTATTTGAATTGATTAGTACATAAGGGTATGGGTAAAAGGGGGGAGAAAGGCACACAAAGTCATACATAGTTTAATTTATTAAGGACTTGAGAAGCTGGTTGGAGATCTTGTCTGATTTGGTGGCTTTGTCAGAAAATTCGAAATCTGAATCATGGGTTATTTGCATCTTTTCTCTCTTGTAATGTCTGCAGAAAGCATAGCAACACCAGGTGTACCGCAACAGGAAAAATGAGTATGGGTAGCACAAAAGAAAATATGTAATTCCAAATCAGGTGCAGGAGCATTGGAAGCTAGGGATATATTTGCAAACATTGTTGAAGACAGCAAATCTTATGAAAGTGGTTAACAAGGCATATGGGTCCCTGGGGTTTATAAACAGAGATATCGAACACAATCTAAAGTTAGTAATTACAATGAATATTTGTAAACAATGAGTTGTCCTCAACTTGAACATTATGTCCAATTTTGGTCATCATGTTTTAGAAATGATGTGAAGTTTTTACAGAAGGTTCAGAAAAGTTTGACAAGAGTTCAGGATGACGGACTTCAGTTTGTGGATAACTTGGAGAAGCTGGAATTATTTGCTTCAGAAATGAGAAGATTGAGAGGAGATTTAAAAAAGGTATTCAAAAATATGAGGGGTCTAAACTGAATAGAGAGAAATTTTTCTGATTCGGACAAGAGGGAAGAAAACAGAGACACCATTTTCAGGTGAATTGCAAAATAACCAAGGCAGTGAGGAAGTGGTGGCAAAATGGTTGTGTCACTGGTCTAATACAGTACAAGCCCAGGCTAATGAATGACTTATTATTGTCACTTGCACTTTACAGTGAATAATACAGCAAAATACAGTGAAAAGCTTCAACTGTCGCCACAATGTGGTGTCACTTTGAACAGTTTAAGAATAAGAAGAGTTAAAAGGTATAACTGAAAGCAAATCCTCCAGCGCCTCGCCTGTGCTGGACCCACCTACTTAAGAGTGACCACTGTTTAGAGGTATCTCTTCAGCACTGGGTTAACCTTGCTGAATCCCATGCTAAACCTAGCTTGAGCTCACAACCAGGAACCCCCGGCTCCGCTGCTGCCTTTATGATGCTATGGGCATAACATGCAGCTGCTGCCTTTCCAGCACCAGGAGTCCCCGCTTTGGGCCTATTGCAACCAGGACCCTGGCTCTGCTGCCAGGCCTGGCAGCTGCCAAGAGTCCAGCTTCAGCTGCAGATGTCGCCTTGCCAGCTCCGTCGCCTTGAGGAGTCTGCTGCTTCTATTGCCACCTGCGATTGCTGGAGAAGCTCTGCCACTGCTGCCATTGGCCCCGAACACCGGGATATCCTTGATGCTGCTGCTGCTGCTGCTGCCTCTAATCGCTGAGAGGCTGCTGCACTGATGCTATCATCCAATCCGCCAAAGAAAAACAGAAGGAAAGAAAAAAATAAGAAGAGCAGAAGTAAAAAGAAAATTAAAAGAAAGAAAGCAGGTGAGAGCATATGAGTCCCAGGCAAGACCCGTATGCAGTTCTGTTACTCTGCTGCCATCTTGATAATTAGTTCAGAAGTTTGAATCTCACAGATTCAATTAATCTGGACTTTTTTAAAATAGAAAACTAGCCTCAAATAACCATAGCTGATTGTCATAAAAACTCATCTGACACACAAATAGGAAAAGGAAATCTGGCCCCATTCGCTCATCTGACCCAAGTTTGACTGGAGAACCAAAACATTTTTCTTTTTAAAAACTGGAATGTACTGCTTGAGAGGGTTGCAGAGGTGAATTTAAATGTGACTTCACATGCACCTCAAGGAGGAAACATTTGTGAGGATTAGGAATATCTGTATTTCTCTTGCAGAGAGCTGGTCCAGGCAAGTCTCCTGTGATTTTAACTGCTCTATAAAATTTATGAATAAAGACCGTGAGAGGACATTGAACCAACTGTACAAAGAGATCTATTCACTTAAACAAGAGCACAAAGATATGGACTTAGAATCATAGAGATATACAGCACGGAAACAGACCCTTTTGGGTGGCATGGTGGCTCAGTATTTAGCACTGCTGCCTCACAGCATCAGGGTCCCAGATTTGATTCCAGCTTTGGGTGACTGTGTGGAGTTTACACATTCTCCCCGTGTCTACGTGGGTTTGCTCTGGTTTCCTCCCACAGTCCAAAGTTGTGCAGGTTAGGTGAATTGGCCATGCTAAATTATCCATGGTGTTAGGTGCATTAGTCACAGGGAAATGGGTCTGGGTGGGTTCCTCTTCGGAGGGTCGGTGTGGACTGGTTGGGCCAAAGGGCCTATTTACACGTTGTAGGGAATCTAATCTAACCTTTGGTCCAACTCTTCCATGCAGACCAGATATCCTAACATAATCTCATCCCATTTTCCAGCACTTGGCCCATATCCCTCTAAACCCTTCCTATTCGTATATCCATCCAGATGCCTTTCAAATGTTGTAATTGTACCAGCCTCCACAACTTCCTCTGGCAGCTCAATCCATACATGTACCACTCTTTGCATGAAGAAGTTGCCCCTTAGGACCCTTATAAATTTTCCCCTCTCAATCTCAACCTTTGCCCTCCAGTTCTGGACTCCCCCATCTCTGGAAAAAGATCTTGTCTATTTACCCTATCCATGCCCCTCATGATTTTATAATGATGTGGAGGAGCTGATGTTGGACTGGGGAGGACAAAGTTAAAAGTCATACGACACTACATTATAGTCCAAAAGGTTTATTTGGAAGCACTAGCTTTAGGAGTGCTGCTCCTTCATCAGATGGTTGTGGAGTATAAGATCATTAGACACAAAATTTATAGCAAAAGATTACAGTGTCACACAACTGAAATGATATATTGAACAAACCTGGATTGTTGAGTCTTTCATCTTTTAGAATTCGTTGCAGGTTTTGGTTCATTAATATGTAAATCCCAGAACTTCTTTGAAGTAACTTTCTCGTGAGGTGACATCTCAGCTCAGACAATGCATTAAAGATGTGAGGTCAGAGCTTGTCTGGATCCCAGTCTTGAGCCAGACTGATTCTACTTCGAAAGTGGAATTTACAAAATATTAAATGGATTGACACTCTGCATTGATAATAAAGCCCATAGAAAGAAAGGTTTTGTAAGATCAAATCATGCTTATTTGTTTGTGAAGGCACGTATCCCCTCTTTGGGTAAAACCTTGCTGCTATTCAGTGGCATTTTAAATAATGTATACGCCTGCATTTACAGCCCACTACTCGTGAGAAGGTGATGAGAAGCTGCATTCCATTTGGGTCGATGGAGCTCCAGGATTTTGCCTCAATTGCAGAATAAAATATTTCCAAGTCAGTTTGAGGACTGGCATGTACAGATGTTGGTCTTGCCATGTATTTGCTACCCCTCTCCTTGAAGATGGTAGTGAAAAGTTTGCTGGGTCAATGACATTTACCTAAAATATTTCATTTAATTATATTTGGGCAGCAAATACCGCATCATACACCGGGGATTTTACCAGGGAAAGGAGTGTGCGGAAGGTATATTGGATGAGAGTGAGGAGAAGGATGTGAACCGGCGTTCGCGGTAGATAAGCCGAGTCGCTCATCAACAGAGGACACCACAAGCTCAGCCTTTCAGCCAGTCTCTGGTGGATCTTGTTTCCTGGTGCAAGTGGGTGCTTGGGGAGCTGTGCTTCGGTCCTCCGGCCGGGGGAGGCGCTAGCTGTGTCACTGTGCCATCCTGGTGTGTGTGTGTGTGTGTGGGCGGCGCGCCGCGGCCTCTCTCCGTCTCCTTGCAGTGGGACAGCACAGCATAGCACTATATGGCAAAGTGAAAGTTAGGTCTCTGTGGCGGTAAAGTTTAGTCGTTTGGAAGCGGACTGTCGCGCGGTGCCCTGCCTCGCACTAAGTTGGGGGCAGCCGCCCTGCGCTCCAAAATGCCCAGACGGTGAGTTCCTGCTCCTGCGGCCGGGTTTCAGTCGCGTCCGGTCGCAGGCCGCGATGCCTGGAGCTGCTGGTGACCAGGAAGCCGGGCAGCGGGCACGATGTGCCGGTTAATTGCTGTGGACACGCTGCAGGATGAGGTCGGGGCCCGCGCAGAGCTGCGTGTGATCCCAGCCCTGTGCTGCTGATAGTCAGGGGCCTGACTCAGGCTGAGGGCCCGAGCGCAGTTAGTCTTCCTTCGCTGTCGTTGTCCGCAGATTGATGCTGGTCTCTGAAAAATATTGGTGATTTCCAATCTGGGTATAGGTTTAAAATTTCTGGTTTCAAGTCCCTGCCCCTAACTTCGAGGGTCGCACCGCTTTTATTTCTTCTGTAAAGTTTGTGTTTATAAAATATGTTTCTGACATTCAAGTTAGCATGATCACGCCTGTCCTTCAAAGATTCTGAGATTTAATTTTTTCCCTAGATTTACCTTTTTTATTTGACTTTTCCTTTTCTAGAGGTAATCCACTCATTCGATTTAAGTTGGGTGAAATGACTTTGCAAAGCTTTTACAGTGAAATTGTTAGTATCGTTTGCTGTAACTTGTGGCTGGAAATTATTTATGTTGAGCAGAGTAGTAGAACAAACTATTGATTTCATATCATTCATGCTTTAAAAAATACATATTTCAGGAAATACTGAAGTTAATTTAGTGGTAAGTGAATGTCTGTTAATAAACTTTTCAATCTGTGTTTTTGCATGTTTCTAACTAGTAGTGTCCAAGATGTTGAATGAGAACCAATTTTATCAGATCTGGCTGATTACAAATGTACCTGTTTTGATGTTTGTGTATTTAATTGTGAATTTAATTGGAAAAAAAGAAGTGGCATCATTTAAGTGTTCTGAACAGGTTCCAGATTTAATACATAATGTGCAGGGTTACCTGAACTTGTTAGGCAGTTGGGATATTGTAATTTGTTTCCCTAGCTTTTCTTCAGAAGAGTAAATCTATCTCTCCACAAGATTGCAGGAGATAAGAACAGGAGAAGATCATATGTTGATTATTACAATAATCAACTCATTACAATTGTGGCTGATATTAGGCTTCAACTCCACTTTTTTGCCTGGTTACCAGATTTCTTTGTTCTCTGACAGTTCAAAAATTAGCCTATCCCAGTCTGACATGTAGTCAGCATTTGATCATCCACAGATCTCAATGGCACAATTCCAAGATTTACAGGCCTTTGAGTCAAAATGTTTTTCACCTCCATCTTAAATGACTATCTCCTTATCTTAAGAGTCAAGAGTGTGGTGCTGGAAAGCATCAGGAATCAGGGCTTTTGCCTGAAATGTCGATTTTTTTTTTTTCCCTGCTCCTCGGATGCTGCCTGACCTGTGCTTTTCCAGCACCACACTCTTGACTCTAATCTCCAGCATCTGCAGTACTCATTCTCACCTTTTATCTTAAGAATCTACCTTGGTGATTTAGCTTCTCCAGTTGGTGGAGACAACCTTTGTGGCAAACTTGTCAAGCTTGTTCTGGATCTTGGTATGTTTTGATGAGATCTCCTCTCATTCTTTGAAATTCCAAAGGCACAGAAGGTCATTCAGCCTGTCATCCCAGGGATCAATCTAGTTAACCTTCACTTGACTGCCTTTAGTCAAACCTTAGACATGGAAATGGAAACTACATTGCATCCCAGTTGTGTTTCAGCAAAGTACTTTACAATTCTAGTAAGATTTTGTTATTCCTGTACACTGTCTTCGTTTAAAGAAGGCTAAGTTACCATTTGCCTTTCTCATTGCTTGCTGTATTTTTATGCTCACTTGGTGCATTCCTTGTAAAGAGCATGCTCAAATCTCTGCGTGAAGGTCTTTTGAGCCCATGACCTGGGTAACATGTTAGTGCATGAATTATTGGTGATACTGTCTTTTAGGTGAGATTTTATTCTGAGGCCCCATCTCTCCTCTTGGATCAATCAAAAAGATATCTGACATTATTTGAAGAAAGGAATATTCTCCCAGTGTCTTGAACAACATTAATTCCTCAACCAACATGATTAAAAATCAGACTATCTTACAAGCATTATTGCCCTTTGTTTTTGTAAAATATTTCTGGTTTTTTATTTGGTTGACCAAAGGAAGAAGCTTCATTTCTTGACATTACACCCTAACTGCAAACTTATTCAGTTATTGAGCAACCTGTCTACATCTATCTAGCTGCTCTGTAACTCCTTGAGCTCACATTTACAACTAGCTCAGTGTCATCAGCAAACGTAGATACCTTACTGTTTGTATCTTCAGCTGAATGATGAATATAGATTGTAATAGCTGAGACCGCAATGTTGATTACTGCAACATTCCCCAAGTCATAGCCTGGCAACTTGAAATTGCTGTCTTTATACAGTGCAATGCTGAAGGTGTATTGTTCATCTCCATTCACTACTTGCCCATGAATCAGTCATCTATCCATGATCATATTTTTGTCCCAGTTCAACTTGCCTGTTTTATTTTTGTGAGACTTTATTGAATGCCATTTGGAAATCCAGGTATATGATATCCACTACTTACCTATATCACTAGTTGCATCCTCAAAATCTCGAATAAAGTTTCCACTTGTAACCAAATGCCTTCTTCAGCTCCACATGAAATATTCTGACTTGGCCTTGATATTCTTCCACGAAGTGTGGTCTGCAATGCTCACTGCCAAGTCTTAGCATGTGAATTTGCAGTATGTTAAGAGTTATTGAATGATCTTAAGACATGAAATATGATTCTGAAAACTGTGATTATTTTATTGATTGGTAGTGAGTGTCCCATGGTGTTTGTTACAGTAAACCAGTGAATCTTTTATCATTCACTCTTTGCACATCCCTATTTTTGTGGCTGCTGTACGACTGTGTACTTGTCATTGCCCTCAAGCATATCCTTGAATTGTACACCAATCAGGCTTCTGAAACCTCACAGGACCAAGAGCTGTACTCGGTACACCAGACCTTTGAGAATGGTGACTATTGGCTTGAGGTGAAAGGCTGGAGACCTGGTCATTGTTTACAGAGGGGCAGGCACACTAACAATGCAGTGACCCGAAACTGATCAACTGGCTGGTCTGATCTCAAGACTATGGGTGCTGGAAGAGCACAGCAATTGATGCTGCCTGAATTGCTGTGCTCTTCCAGCACCACTGATCCAGAATCTGGTTTCCAGCATCTGCAGTCATTGTTTTTACCTCGTTGACCTCAAGACTAACCCAGCAATCAGAAATTGAATTATGCTTTAGATGGTATGTCCCCTGAAAGATGTTCAATATGTATTCGTGGTCCTTTTTGCCGGGAAGTTGAGTTTTCAACTCATTCTTGTTGAAATATTCCAAATGAAATTATGTTAGGCTAAGCTTTGCTTATGTGTCATTGGGTTGACTGTTGAACTTAGAATTGAGAGATTTGAGTCCATGACCCAGGTGGCATGTTAGTGTATGAATAATGGCATGAGGACATTGGTGATATTGTCTTTTGGGTGAGATCTTATTCTGATGCCCCATCTCACCTTTTGGATCAATCAAAAAGATCTCTGACATTATTTGAAGAAAGGAATGTTCTCCCAGTGTCTTGAACAATATTAATTCGTCAACCAACATGATTAAAAATCGGACTTTGTTTTTGGCTCTTAACATATGCAAATTGATTGCCAGATTTTCTGTCGAAACGTAATCTTTGTACTTTCTAAACAGTTTATTGACTAAGAAGTACTTTGGGATGTACTGACAAATAAATATCTATGAAAGGGACTAGAAGAAATTACTTTTCACACTATCCAGGAAGAGTTTTCTTGTGCTTTTAGTTTGATTGTAAACTGTTGGACACTAGTGCACTTGTATTACCATTGCAGATAATTTCTATTTGTACACTGAATGTTAGTGAGCATCACCAGCTCGGCCAGCATTTTATGCCCATCCCTAATTCCCATGGATTCTAAATCGTAGTATTTCATTGGGGGATTTTCACACTGACAGTGCTCTGATGAAAAGAGTAATAGGATTTTGACCCAGCAATAGTGAAGAATCATCAATTTCATTTCAAGGAGGAGAACCTGGAAGTGATGGTGCTCCCATGCCTCTGCTGCCCTTATCCTTCTCATTGGTGAATATCGCAGGTTTGGAAGGTGCTGTAGGAGGAGCTATTGTGAAATTTTCAGATTTTGAACCTATGTCTCTCTGGTTTCTCGTGTGTTGATGTGCACATTTGTTAAACAGCTCAAAATACCAAATCAATGTCTGACTGTATTCAGATGGATTTTAATTTGCCTTTTTTTTGTGATGTTTACCTTAGGTTCATGTCAAAACTGGGAACATGGGTTCCACAATTGTTTGAGAACAAAAGTTATTCAAGTACTAAGCATGGATTGCCAAACAGTATTGAAGGGGGATGAGAGGATTGGAAACAAGATTAAAAATTGTTTAGAAAGGCGTGGGCAAAGAGCAGGAATAAACAGAAGTTTTTCAAGTGCTGGAAGTGCTTTCAGTTCTGTCACTACTTCCGATAATTGTTCAAATCAATGATTTAGATTTCATTCTAAAGGAGGAATCTGAAGTTTGTGGCTCCAGTGTCATGTACAGTTCTTGAAGATACAATTTGAGGCTAGTTTTTCCCATTTGAATTATGTCAACATAAAAGTGAATTTGAAGAACATATTCAAGAAATGCAGTTTATTTTCGCAGGGACTAACAGACGAATCCTTAAGCTGCAATTTCAATTGCAAGTTATTATTTTATGAAAAAGTTACTATGCTGTAAACCAGTTTGAGGGTAAGTTGTATCATGATTAGAGATAATGCATTTGGTTCGCAGTATGGTTTTGTGATTAATCAGTATTGTTTCTAATATAACTGAGATGAATTATTTTGAATGTGATGATAGATACTATATTCAAATCATGAGTGTCAAAAACTGCCTTAATTCCTTGCATCATAACTTAGTTTGTTTTCAAGTGACTTTATTGACAGTGGTAATTAATGAAATCAAAAATGCCATGATTTAGAGTTGGATTTATTTTAATTTCTAATGTTATTGATTCACAAATTTAATCCATATATTTTGTTTATTATTGGAAGTAAGTTATGTATTCAACCAGGCACTCGGGGCAATTTTCCAAGATGTTGTTTCTGAAATGCTGTATTTTCCGCTTGCAGCACCCAGTAGTTATTATTTTGGGCTCATCAGATTAAAAGGCTGTTGACCCTGTTCTGGAAGGAGGTTCGACAGAATTGACTTCAAAATGTCTGGAGGGTTTTGCAGTGCTACTCTTCTCTGGCCGTAATCCTGTCTATATCTTGATGAAATGGCAATAAAAGAATTCAGTACCCACAGTATTGTCATACCTTACCGACATGTAAAAATGCCTATGTTTAATTTGGTGGTATCCTGTCAGGAAAATAGAAATGAAATAGCACAAAATCATAGAATAGGTACAGTGCAAGAGATCCTTTTGGCCCATTGTGTTTGCACTGGCTGGCTGAGCATTTTAAACTTGGTGCATTCTCCTCATCGTCCTGCAGATAGTTTCAATTTAAATAATCATCCAATGCCCTCTTGAATGCCTCCACCACACTTCCAGCTGTTGTGAGAAAATAATTTTCTTGCCTTGCGTTTTACATTTTTGCATAACATTTACAAATTGTGCTGTCTGTTCTTGATCCATTGAGTGAGAAGTGTCTCTTCATTTTGTGCATACCCCGCGTGATTTGTGATAACTTATATCAAATCTCCTCTTAGCCCCCTCAAGGAAAAACAATCGCACTTTCTCCAATCTTTTCTCATGACTGAAGTCTCTCACTGTTGGAACCATTCTTGTAAGCACCTTCTTCACACTCTCCAATGCATTCAGATCATTCTCAGAACTTTACATCATACTCCAAAGTCTTGTGTAAATTCATTTTAAGTTCCTGATCTTGTACTCTATGCCCACTATTTATGACATCTAGAATCCTGTATGCTTTCTTATTTGAATTTTTTCAGTGTTGTTCAAAAGTTTTTAACTCTATGCCTTGAAATAGTAAATGAAGAGGTATAAACAAGCAGGTTGTGGATTACACCTTAGAAAGAAAGCATTAAAAATGTTCAGCACTGAGTGAGGAATGCCTCCAGGCCGTGAGACACAAGAGCAGCAGGAGACCATTTGGCTCTTTTGAGTCTGCTCCAACATTCAGTGAGATTATGTCTGATTTGATGATCCTGAACTCCACTTTTCAGCCTTTTACCCATAACCCCTGATTCTCTTCCTGATTAAAAATGTTTATATCAGCCTCAGAATATACTGAATGACCAAGCATCCACAGCACTCTGAGGTAAAGAATTCCACAGACTGTCCCAGCTCCAGGAAAGTATGCAGAACCTGCTCCTGCTGCAGACGATGGGGTTGATGTCACGGAGGTTCTAAAGGAGGTGAAGGGCCAGCAAGCCTCGCTCTTTGCCTCGGAGGCCTCCAAGATAATCTTCCGGCCCAGGGTCCGCTCAGTGGAGCAGGACGAGATGTGCTCATGTTTCTTCCAGAAGGTGCACAAAGCTCCGTGCTCAGCAGCCTGAAGGAAGAAGATGGCTCGATAACGTCATCTCAGGCTGACATCATGAGGATCAGCAAATCATTCTATGCTAGTCTGTATGACGCGAAGCCGACCGACAGCACAGCCTCCCAGTCGTTCCTGTCCTCTATCACGGAGGTCTTAGATGACAGAACACGGGAGAGGCTGGACCAGCCGCTGTCTCTGGACGAGCTGACCAAGGCCCTCGAGTCCTTCGAAAAGAATAAAACTCCCGGAAACGATGGCTTATCGGTCGAGCTTTATTCTGCTCTGTGGAACTTGATTGGCCAGGACCTCCTGGAGGTGTATGTCAGTATGCTTCGGGCAGGTACCATGAGTGAATCCATGAGGAAAGGCATAATCACCCTCATCTACAAGTGGAAGGGGGAGAGGGAGGAACTCAGAAATTGGAGACCAATCTCACTCTTGAATGCGGATTTCAAAATTCTGTCAAAGGTAATCGCCAACCGGGTCAGGTCTGCTCTGGGGTCGGTGATTCACTCTGCAATTGGATCAGACTGCTCTACACCAACATTGTCAGTGGAGTCTCAATCATTGGGTAGGAATCAGATAGCTTCTCAGTCAGATCTGGAGTCAGGCAGGGCTGCCCTCTCTCTCCTGCCTTGTTTGTGTGCTGCATAGAGCCATTTGCCGAGTCCATCAGGAAGGATGTGAGCCTGAGAGGGGTGACTATTCCTGGCAGTGGGGGCCTGCAGGTTAAGGTCTCCCTGTACATGGATGACGTCGCCGTTTTCTGCTCGGATCCGCTGTCTGTGCACAGACTCATGTGCATATGTGACCAGTTCAAACGGGCCTAGGGGGCCAAGGTAAACCGAGGCAAGAGCGAGGCCATGCTCTTCGGGAACTGGGCCAACCAATCCTCAATCCCCTTCACCATCAGGACCAACCACCTGAAGATGCTGAGTATTTGGTTCGGGGGTGCTGGGGTGTGCACCAAGTCTTGGGGAGGGACTTATCAGCAAAGTGAGGCAGAAACTGGGCAGATAAAAGCTACGGTCGCTCTCCATCGCGGGGAAAAAACCTGGTCATCAGGTGTGAGGCATTGTCATTGCTGTTATACGTGGCACAGATCTGGCCTATTCCCAGAACCTGTGCAGCTGCAGTCACCCAGGCCATCTTCCAATTTATGTAGAGATCAAAGATGGACCGGGTCCGAAGGGACTCGATGTATAAAGATCTGGGCAACAGGGGAAAAAACACACCCAATGCCACCCTCACCCTGATGGCCATTGCTGTGTGTGGATCCCCGGTTCGCAGACACCAAGTGTCACTATGTACTGAGGTTCTACCTGTCCCCGGTGTTGCTAAGGATGGGCCTAGCCTCGCTGCGGCGGAACGCTCCGAGTAGTTGGACTGTTCCATTTCACCTGTCCTTCGTGGAGAAGTTTATGAAGAAAAACACCTTTGCCCACAAGTCCATCAGGAAGTGGTCAGCACGTAGTGTCCTTGAGCCCTTTCGGGAAAAGGAGAGGGCGGATCCTATCGGGTGGTTCCCTGAGCAGACTGTCAAAGTCATTTGGCAGAATGCCTCATTGCCAGAACTTTCCAACAAGCACCAAGACATGGCTTGACTGGTGGTGAGAAGGGCTCTGCCTGTGAGATCCTTTATGCACACCCGGACACTCAGCCGCACCGCATGCTGCCCTCTAAGCAGCTGCGGGGGGGACGAGACTGTCACACACCTCCTTCTGGAATGTGTCTATGCAGAAGAAGTCTGGAGAGGAATGCAGTGGTGTTTGTCAAGGTTCGTCCCGAGCAGCGCCGTGATGCGTTACTCCGTGCTCTACGGTCTGTTCCCCGGGACGCACACCGAGACGAACATCAACTGTGTCTGGAGGATCATCAACTCAGTGAAGGATGCTCTCTGGGCGGTCTGAAACCTGTTGATCTTCCAGCTGAAGGAGTTCACCCTGACTGAGTGTTGCAGACTGGCACATTCCAAGGTCCAGGACTATGTGTTGAGGGACGCACTGAAGCTTGGGGCAGCTGCCGCCAAGGCGCGGTGGGGAAAGACCACTGTGTAACATCTGCCAGCCTAAGAAGAACAGGGGGCCCATGCAGTCATTTGAGCTCTGCTGATGTCTCAGCTAAATATATGGATATATGATTGATAAACGTACAGACCTGTATATACAAATGATAAATTCTTATCTCTGTATGCAAAGAAATGGAATGTTTCTGGTAACCGCCACCAGGACAGAACCCCACTGGTCCTCACCTACCACCCCACCAATCTCCATGTACAGCGTATCATCCGCCGTCATTTCCGCCACCTCCAAACGGACCCCACCACCAAGGATATATTTCCCTCTCCTCCCCTCCCCTATCAGCATTCCGTAAAGACGACTCCCTCGTCCGATCCACATCCCCCATCAACCCAACCTCCACTCCTGGAACCTTCCCCTGCAACCGCAGGAGGTGCAAGACTTGCGCCCACACATTCCCCCTCACCTCCCTCCAAGGCCCCAAAGGAAACTTCCATATCCACCACAAATTCACCTGCACCTCCACACATATCATCTATTGCATCCTCTGCACCCAATGTGGCCTCCTCTATATTGGGGAGACAGGCCGGCTACATGCGGAGCGTTTCAGAGAACACCTCTGGGACACCTGGACCAACCAACCCAACCACCCTGTGGCTCAACACTTCAACTCCCCCTCCCACTCCACCAAGGATATGCAGGTCTTTGGACTCCTCCATCGCCAGACCACAACAAAACGACGGTTGGAGGAAGAGCGCCTCATCTTCCGCCTAGGAACCCTCCAACCACAAGGGATGAACTCGGATTTCACCAGTTTCCTCATTTCCCCTCCCCCCACCTTGTCTCAGTCAAATCCATCGAACTCAGCACCGCCTTCCTAACCTGCAATCTTCTTCCTGACCTCTCCGCCCCCACCCCAGTCTGACCTTTCACTCTCACCTTGACCTCTTTCCACCTATCGCATTTCCGAAGCCCCTCCCCCAAGTCCCTCCTCCCTACCTTTTATCTTAGCCTGCTGGACACACTTTCCTCATTCCTGAAGAAGGGCTTATGCCCGAAACATCGATTCTCCTGTTCCCTGGATGCTGCCTGACCTGCAGCGCTTTTCCAGCAACACATTTTCAGCTTGTTTCTGTATGTATGGCATGACCAACTGTACAGACCATCAAAATATTTTATGAATAAAGTATATTTTTGAAATTAAAAAAAACAATTCCACAGACTGAAAGCCCTCTGGGTGGGGGGTGGGGGTGAATTTTTAAAAAAATCCTTCTCATCTGTCTTAAATGGGTGACCTGTTGGTCCTAGGTTATGCCATCTGATCCTCAACACTCCTACAAAGGGAAACAACCTCTCAGCATTGACCCTGTCAAGTCCCCTCAGAATATTATGTTTTAATAAGGTCTACTCTCATTCTTGTAAACTCCCACAAGTATAAGCTCAACCTCTGATCAAATGAAAATCCATCCCTACCTGGAATCAACCAAGTGAACACCTCCCTACTTTTATATTCTATCCTCTGAGAAATAAAGGCCAACATTTCATTTGCCTTCCCTGCTATCTGTTGAACTTGGATGATATTTTCTTGTGATTCAGACACAAGAACTCTTAAATCCCTCTGCACTGTAACTTTCTGTAATTTGTTCCACATAAGGTAATATTCAGTTCTTCTTCATGCCAAAGTACTTAACTGTACATTTTCCCACATTATATTCTATTGTCAAGTTTTTGCTTACTCAGGTTAATCTGCTTCTGCAGACTGTTTGTGCCATCCTCACCACTTGCTGTCCCACCTATTTTTGTGCCATCTTTAAACTTGGCTTTGGTACATTCACTTTTCTCATTCAAGTCATTAATATATGTGGAAATAAATGTGCCTCCAGCATTGATATCTGTGCACTCCATGAGACCTGAAACTACTGTTGCATCCCAACACTCTTCTACTGTTAGCCAATTCTGTATCCATGCTAATATACTATCCACAACACCATGGGCTCTTGCCTTTTTTGCTGTACCTTTAATGAGTGTCTTTTGAAAATCCAAATTATTACATCAGATTCCCCTTTATCCTGTTTACTACCTCTTCAAAAAAATTTTAATATGCAATTTTCACCTTTTCAGGCAATTTTGTTGTCAATGGCGTTTGTTAGTCTCATTTATGATATTAAATTTGGATAATTGAAGATTGGATGGGCATGCTAATCAAATAAAAGCTTGTTTAAATTATTAGGTGAATGTTTAAATTTAAATAAATTTGGTTCTTGATTGAATCTTTTGCTTCTTCAATCTACCTTGCTTACCTAACAATGAAAACACTTTACTTAGTAATATAGGTTGTAGACAAGGCTGAATGTCAGATTGCTTGGCTGAATAGTATTGTGATTTATTTTTTCAAAAGAATCAGTCAGTGTTTACCATGCTGTTCTATGCATGTTTTGAGGCCTCTCTCAGTTGCCTATGGAAATGAAATACAAGATGTACCTGTTGATTGGATATGAACATATTTCCAAATAGGTACATCGGTTTTGCACTGGAATATCAAAATTAAGTCTGTCTGGGCATGAGGTTTCTTTTGCAACAAAATCACAGCATTCAGAATTAACTTCACCTTCGTGACAGATGAGCACAAAACGTATATGTCATTTCTACATTAACTTGCAAAATTGTTCTCTTTTGAGATGGTATCTTGTAATTTATCAAAGCCTCATTTGATTTTATGCTGAGCATTTTAAGTGGAGGTGTAAAGCTTAGATGCCAGTGGTTAGAGTGATTTCAGAAGGTTTGGGCAATCCTTTGGACCCCCAATTGAGTGAAGCATTATGAAACAGTAAATAATTTGATAACATCCTTGGAGTTGTAACATTTCATGTCTACATTCTCATGCCTTCTAAACCTCAGTCTGCTTCTTTTTGTGCTTTCAGTGTGAATATTTTAAGTAACTTTTAACTTGGATAGTGAAAATGTTATTGGCAAACCCGAAGAAAATTAGTTGAATATTAGGGACAAAAACCATCTGTTTATCGATAGACCATAAGATATGGAAGCAGACGTAGGTCATTCAGCCCATCCAGTCTGCTCTGCCATTTGATCCTGGCTGATTATATTTCTCAACCTCATTCTCCTGCCTTCTCCCTGTAATGCCTGAACCCTGTACTAATCAAGGAACTATCTATATCTTAATTACACTTAATGACTTGACCTCCACAGCTTTCTGTAGCAATGAGTTCCAGATTCACGACCCTCTGTGTTAAGTTCTTTTTTAACCCCTGAGATCCTGACGCACTTGATGCAACTGCAACACACCAACTTTTGTGAACAAGCAAAATTTATTAAGCACTGTACACTGCAAGCTTTGGAGAAACCTTGAACACTTCACCATGCTTACAAGGCATGTCCAGGGAAGCTGTTTGAGCAAAGGAACAGTCCTTCCTCTATATAAAATCTTTACATCACAGTCAGTAATGCTCACAAGGCAACCCCCAATCACTCCCTCGCAGTCACATGTACTCAAGATACATTGCAGTGACCACCTCACCTCCACAAACAAGTGAAATGCAAATCATCCCTTAATGGCCAGATCTGTTGTGAATTGTATTTTTTTTTAACTACAGAGAGTAGTCAGAATTCCAATTATATTTTCATTGATTTCTGAATCGGGGATGAAAATGTAAATCGCTCTATTGGCAAAGAAATGGTTATGTCAATGGCTCTGGATAATAGGAGATGATAAGATAATTTCTTACAATTTACCTGTTAGTCAAGGCATCCCACCCTAGCCTCGGGACATCCAATTTCCTGCAGGTCAGCAGAGCAAGTTAACTTTTTAATATCACACCTGGCTGAAGAAATTCTTCCTCACTTCAGTTCCGAAGGGTTGTCCCTTCACTCTGAGACTGTGTCCTTGGGTCCTAGCATCTCTTGCGAGTGGAAACATCTCCATGTCAACTCTGTCCAGGCCCCTCAATATTCTCCAAGTTTCAATGTGATCCTCCTTATCCCTCTAAACTGTATTGAGTACCGACACAGAACCCTCAACCACTTGTTATCTGACCAACAAAAGTAGAAGTTGCTGGAAAATCCCAGCAAGTCTGGCAGCATCTATGGAGAGAAAGCAGAGTTGATGTTTCAGGTCCAGTGACCCTTCTTCAGAATGGTCTGTTTCTGTTTTTGTTTCAGGTTTCCAGCATCTGCCATTCTTATGGTTTTTGTTTCCTGATATGACCAAGTCCTTCATTCCCAGGATCATTCTTGTGAACCTGCTCCAAACCCCTCCAAAGCTAGCACATCCTTCCTTACATACAGGCCCGAAACCAATCGCAATATTCCAAATGCGGTGTGACCGGACTCTTGGACAGCCTCAGCAACATATCCCTACTCTAGTATTATAGCCGCCCCGAAATTAATGCCGATGTTGCATTTGCCATCCTAACCACCAACTGAACCTGTATGTTAACCTTAAGAGGATCCTGAACGAGGAAGTTGTTGTTGCTTCAGATTTCTGAAGCCTTTCTGCATTTCGAAAATAGTCTACGCCTCTGTTCTCCTTCCAAGCATAACCTCACACTTGGCCACGTTGTATTCCATCTGCTATTGCATTCCACACTTGGTGAGCCTGTTCAAGTCGTTCTGTGGCCTCCCTACTTTCTCAACACTACCTGTGCCTCCACCTATTTTTGTGTCATCTGCAAACTTAGCAACAATGCTGTCAGTTTCTTTTGTATCAGATAAATACTTGTTGTCCTAAGAGTGATTCCTGCGGAATTCCGATAGTCACCAGCTGCCATCCTGAAAAAGACTCCTGTATCCCCAGTCTCTATCTTCTACCAGTCAGCCTCTATCCATGCCAGTACCTGCCGAGGTCTAATCTTATTTCGCAGCCTCCTGTGTGGCACCTTGTTGAAGGCCTTCTGGAAATCACACTGATATCCATTGGCTCTCCTTTGTCTGACTTAGTTGTTATTCAAAGAATTCTAACAAATTTGTCAGTTACAGATTTGTCAGTTGTGACCTCCCCTTGACGAAGTCATGCTGACTCAGCCCTGTTTTACCATGCACTTGCAAATACTTTGCAATCTTATCCTTAATAATGACTCTATTTCGCATCTGCCTCTCTCCATTAGGCATTTTCCAGTCTTCTGAGACTGTTCCTAACTCTAGTGATTTCTGAAAGATGCCTTCACAATTTCCTCAATATTTCCTTCAGAATCGAGTCAGAGTGATGTATCTATTTTACACCTTTCAGCTTCCCCAGCACACCAACTTAGTGATGGCTACTACATTCATCTCTACCAGCTGATTCTTTTGAAGTTCTGGTATACTACTGGTGTCTTCTACCATGTAGGCTGATGGAAAGTACCAATTCAGTTCCTAAGCCATTTATTTGTTCCTCATTACCACTTCCCAAGCCTCGTTTTCCATTCATCTGTTGCGCACTCTTGCCTCTCTCTGACCTTTCATATAACAAAAAAAGTCCAGCAATTTTCTTCGTATTACTTGCCAGCCTACCTTCCTATTTCATCATCTCCCCACCTCTTGCTTTTTCAGTTGCTCCCCACTGGTTTTCAAAGACTTTGAAATCCCCTCTCTTTCCAGTAATCTTTACTGCTTGATATGCTTTTTCTTTTTCTGTTATGCTCTCCTTGACTTTTTTTTTGTCAACCATGGTTGCCTTGTCCTTCCAATAGTGTGTGTCTTCTTCCTTAGGATGAATTTCTGTTGTGCCGCCTCAATTGTCCCAGAAGCATCTGTGATTGCTGCTCCATCTTCCCTTCTCGGCTCCCCTTCCAATCAACCCTGGCCAGCTCTTCCCATGTGTTTGTAGTTACCTTTACTCGAGTGTAATACTTTTGCATCTGATTCAAACTTGTCCTTTTCAAACCTTTGGAGTTCAAAGAAAAAGGAGAACAAGGAACAGACCCTTCAGCCCATCAAGACTGCACCAATGCAACGTCTTTCTAAACTAAAAACCATTTGCCTCTACCCAGTCCATATCCCACTGGTAACTGCTTTGTCAAAAATCTTGTCACAATGCCTCATAAACATTGCTCTTGTATCTGCTTCCGTCACTACGTCTGGCAGCACATTCCAGGCACTGACCACCCCATGTGTAAAAAAAATAACTGTCTCTCGTGTCCTTTAAACTTAGCCCCTTTTGCCTTCAACGTATGTTCCCTCGTAATTGACATTTCTACCCTGTGAAGAAAGACTCCAATCCATTCTATCCATACCTGTCCATAATTTTTGTAAACCTCTATCAGGTTGCCTCACATTCTAGAATGTTCGAGTGAAATCAAATCAACTTTGTCCAATCTCTCCTCTTAACTAATCCCTTCCAAACCAGGTAACATCTGAGTAAACTATTTCTCCCCAATGCCTCCACCATTTGATAGTGTGGCAACCAGAACTGTACGTAGTATTCCAAATGTGTTCGAAAGTTCTATACAACTGAAACATGACTGCTAACTTTTATACTCTGTGCTCTGACCGATGAAGGCAAGCATGCTATGTACCTTCTTAATCATCTTATCCACTTGGAGTGTGACTTTCAGGAATCTGTGGACCTTACACCTAGATTACTCTGTTGTTGATGTGACTAAAGTTTCTACCATTTTCTTTACTTCCTTCTTGCATTAGATCTTCCAAAATGCATCAACTTGGATTTGTCCACATTAAACACCATCTGCCATTTCTCTGCCCAAGTCTCCAGCCTATCTTTATCCTGCTGTATCCTCTAGCAGTCATGCTCACTATCTATAGTTCACCCTAATCTTTCTGTTGGCAGCAGACTTCCTAATCAAGCCACCTACATTCTCCTCCAAATCATTCATAAATATTTCAAACAACCGGCAGTCATCAGTCCCAGCACTGATGCCTGCGGAACACCACTGATCATAGATCTCCAGTCAGAAAAACAGCTTTCCACCACTACTGTCTTCTACGGCTCGCCCAATTCTGTATCCATTTTAGCAGCTGACTGTGGATCCCTTGTGACTTTAGATTTTGTATCAGTTTGTCATGAGTGACCATGTCAAAGGCCTTGTTAAAGTTCATGTAGACAACGTCCATTGCTCTGGCCTCATTGATCATCTTTGCCATTTTTTTGAGAAAGTGACAATGAAAGTTTGTGAAGCATGACCTTCCCTGCAAAAAGTCATGCTTCCTATCGCTAAAATGTCCATAGTTTCCCAAATGTGAGTAAACTCCATCCCTAAGAATCTTTTCCAAAAGTTTCTTTATCACTGACGTAGGCTTGCAAGCCTGTAATTTGCCAGGTTCTCCATGTTGCCCTTCTTTAACAAAGGAACACTGTTGACTATTCTTCAGTCCTATAGGACCTCTCGTGTAACTAAACAGGATACAAAGATTTTGTACAACGACCCAGCAACTTCCTCACCTGTCTCGCTCTGCGTTCTTGGATAGATCCCATCAGGTCCTAGAACTTGTTTACCTTAATACATCTATAAATCATGCAACACCACCTCAGTTTTTATCTTGACGTGCTCCAATATAACCAAATTCCCCTCCTGAGTCTCTCCATCCACCGTGTCCTTCTCTCTTATGAATACCAATGCAAAGTTGAAGACCTCACCTGCTTCTGGGTTGACGTATAAATTCCCTCCTTTGTCCCTGAGTGGACCTACCCTTCCCCTAGCTACCTTTGCTCCTTACATATGTATAAAATGCCTTGGCTTTTTCTTCAGTTCTGATTGCCAAAGGCATTTCATGGTTCCTTTTTGCCCTCCTAATTCCCTCGTTGAGTTATTTCCTGACAGAAATTGAACCCAGATCAACAGTTTCAAAGGCAGTTTGTTGCTATACCATCTCTTTCACCTGAAGCTCCCAAATCAACTCTGTCTTGTTACACATCACCAAATCCAGAATTGCCTGTTCCTCAATGGGCTCCAGCACAAGCTCCACCAAAAAAAAACCTCATCAACATTGCACAAACTCATTTTCTTTGGGATCCACTGCCATCCTGATTTTCTCTGTCCAACTGCATATTCAGTTCCCATGATTACTGCCATAGTGAATTTTAATGCATGACTTTACTGTCTCCTGATTTATTTTCTTTTCCACATGCTGACTACTGCAAGGAAGCCTGGAAATAACTCTTATAATGGTCTTTTTATTCCTGTGTGGTTCCTCACCTGTACCCACACAGATTTTATGCTATCTTGCTCTTGATTTGATGTAATTTCTTTCTAACAAGGCAACCACCCGTCAATCTGCCAATCCTTTCGATAGGACCCATGTTAGTGGGTATTTAGTTTGCGGCCTTGATCACCTTGCAATCATGTCTCTGTGATGCCCCTATCATATCTGCCAATTTCAATCTGTACTACAAATGTCTATTTTATTATACCTTTTGGAATGAACTAAGTGGGCTGAGAAGCATTCAACTAATCTGTGAACTCTGGAGCAGAAGATTAGGAAAAGAGCATCTTAAAAATGTGTAGGTCAAAAAGAGGCCATTTAGTTGACGGTGTCTGCACTGTTTTTGAATTGGGTCAATACAGACTGTTCTCAGAGCTATGTTTTCACATTCCTTCAAATGATTGATCTGTTGATCACTTTAAAATAGTAGCGTGTACATACAGAATGTACTAGTCTTATGTATTAACAAGTTTCTACTGAAGAAAGTATTTCCTAATTTAACTTGTGCTCCTTGACAATTCTAAACTGACCCCTCAATACCTTATTCAGAAAAAGTAATTTCCTGTTCCATTTTCCAGATTATTTTTTAATTTCCAAAGAATTGTAAGCCTTCTGTACTTATTTATTAGTTACAGATTCTCTTTTTCTTAAAAACAAGGCGATGTTCTTATCAGCTATTCAGAGATGTTTTACACAGCTCTGGAACAGGTGGGACCTGGGCCTGAGTCTCCTGGCTTCCAGGTAGGGATACTATCACTGTGCTAAAAAAGCCAGCAAGGATCTCCTTTGCTCCTATGATAAATTGGTAATATTCAAGCATTCTCTAAACCTTTATCCTTTTCTAAAAGTACCTTATCTACATATTGTTTCTCCTTGAAACTTTATTCAAGGTTTCTTTCAATACCTCATTGGACAGTGCTTTCTGAGGCAGTTCCGAATTCCACTTCAAAGATGTTATCCTGCTGATGCTCCACTTTCAAAGACACCAAGTGACCATAGATGTACATGATTTTTTTGGAATAAAGCAATATTGATTTTTGAGGCAACTTATGAATTGTTTCAGATGTTGTTCATTTCTCCTCACCCTTTGAGATCGATCATGATGTTGTTGCTAATGCAGGGTGAGAACAACCAGATGCTTTTGTTGTACATTTTACAGGGCAGATTGCATTATTTGACTCCTTTTGGTTTTGCTTCCTTTCATGTATGCCTTATTAGAAGGAATCTGCGTGCTTCAAAATTGGGTCAAATATTCAAGTTTGAGAATTTGCGAAAACGGATTGTTTTGTTAAATCTCTATTTTGGCTGGAATTAAATAGGTAAAGGGGAATGTTTTACTCCTGTATGTTAAATTGTCATTGTTCACTTTTACAAGTAAGTTACCATGCCGACTAGGTTTCCCGGGCTAGATTGGTCTAACTTGTCTGTCCTTGTCTCTCTGGACCTTTGCTGTTCATGTGCCTTTCCAAATATATTTTAAATTTACCACTTTCTCTGGCATGTCATTTCCTGTGGTCTGCAACAGTAGCAGACTGGCCAACTTTAAGGGCATTTAAATGATCATTGGTTAGGCATGTAGACGAGAATGGAATAGCGTAGATTAGATGGGCTACAGATTGGGTTCACAGCTTGGTGCAACATTGAGGGCCGAAGGGCCTGTACTGCGCTGTTATGTTCTATGTTTTAAAAATTAGCAATCTGTTGCAGTTTACATGCCTTGTTTAGGCCCTCCTGAAATATCTTAAATCTTAACGAACTCTCATTTAATTTCTAACTTGTGTTTTTGGGTAACTTTAGATTAGATTAGATTACTTTACAGTGTGGAAACAGGCCCTTCGCCCAACAAGTCCACACCGACCCGCCGAAGTGCAACCCACCCAGACCCATTCCCCTACATTTACCCCTGCACCTAACACTACGGGCAATTTAGCATGGCCAATTCACCTGACCTGCACATTTTTGGACTGTGGGAGGAAACGGGAGCACCCGGAGGAAACCCACGCAAACACGGGGAGAATGTGCAAACTCCACACAGTCAGTCGCCTGAGGCGGGAATTGAACCCAGGTCTCTGGCGCTGTGAGGCAACAGTGCTAACCACTGTGCCACCGTGCCGCCCAAAACTGAAAATTCAGTTACTCTTACCAAAATAGAAAATTAGTGAATCATTGTATGATCATTATGGCAAGATAATGTACATGATGTTGATAATGTATAAATGTTGATTTTAGAAATTGCACTTGACTCCATGCTGTCAAAATTATAATTTATTTTAGTTACATTTTTAGAAGATTTTTTCCAAATTGGTAGTGATGATTTCTTCATTGTCAGCAAACTGCTTCCACCTTGATCTTTTCCATCAGAGTTAACTACTTTTTGCTTTTCTTCTAAACAGTCTTGCTCCTTACTGATATATGGAAGAGAGAGTGAGGACTGCAGATGCTGAAGGTCAGAGTCGAGAGTGTATTGATTGAAAAGTACAGCAGGACAGGTAGCAACTGAGGAGCAGGAGAATTGACGTTTTGGGCATAAGCCCTTCATCAGGAATCGTCATCAGGCTTATGCCCAAAACGTCAATTCTCCTGCTCCTCAGCTGCTACCAGCAACACCGTGCTTGTCATTGTTTAGCTTTGTATTGCAAAGCAACTGAATTGCAAGTATATACTCCAAGTCTGCTATGTTGTTAAACAACATTGTTCAGGCATGGTCGTTGAAGGGGAAAATTTTGCTAGGCGTTTTGCATAAGGTAATTTGCAAAGGTATACAGATATTGAGATGGGTGTTGATTACCTCAACTATTCCTCAACTTTTCAATTCTGTGCCTTGCCTACTCTCTGACGTGCAGTTTTGCAGTGTCAAACCATTTTGCATGGAAGCAATTCTAACGTCGGAATGATGATTGAGTTCCCTTGTGAATGGTTACTTGATATCTTATTGTAGGTTGGAATTCTACTGAATTTTGACAATGTCACAACTTTCTTTTGCTTAATTGGTAACGTGAGGTGCATCAAAATAGATATACTTTTGATAGTATTTTCACCTTCAGAAGCTCCAAAATGGCTTCTTTTGTGATGTACATTTGAAGTGTATTTTTCATTTGTAATAAACAGTCTGTACAGAAGTGAATTTGTATGCCAGTGTTCCAGTTGGCTTTGAGATACAGCAAAATCGTGATCAGCCAAATTGGAGGGGTCAATTTTCAAATTGGTTTTGAGCAGAGATTTGGGATAGCTGAAAAAGCTCTTGCATGATCTGACTAGCCTGCAAGTGCAACCTATATCAAAATAAAACCAAATAAAAGCATAATCACACAGTAAATATGTGCAAGTGTCTTTATTTTTCAACTTGTTGGCATCTTAAAATTAATTGCCTTTGTACAGTAAAAGATTCTGAATAATGTTTGGGATTAGCTCTGGAAAAGCTGTTGGCTTTTTCTGCTTAGCATGCTGTCTTTCGGCAATCCACCATGTTGTGAATGCAGTTAAATGTATTTTCTGCCTTTTCATACTGCAGTGCAAAAGCCTAGTGCATCTCGGAGGCCTTGTTTAGGAAAGCAGGGAGGTGAACAGGCAAACATTCTCGAATTCTTCAGTGCTATCAGGGCGATAACCTTCAAGTAAAAGCAAAATAATACAAATACTAAAAATCTGAAATAAAAGTAGAAAATGCTCGAGAAACACGGGTGTGGCAGCATTTATTGAGAACTGTTCTAAAGAAGAGTCTTTTGCACTCTAAAAGTTTACTGTGTTTCTCTTTTCATCAACGCTGCCAGACCTGCTGAGTTATCCTATCTGCATGTTGGGGAGATAATCTATCTTTTCTTCCATTGATTCATTTTATCCACTTTCCTGATTGACCTCTCCAAAGTGCTTTGTTAACCTGATAGTGCTGGGTAGTACTTGGACAGAAGCATCTTGGTACCATCCATTTTGGTACACACCATGATAGTGACACAATCTTTGCTTCCCTTTTCACCATTACACCTTAACATTCTTTGCTTTCTTTTTCACCATTATCCTTAAACATTAAAGAGAATTCATAAGACATGGTAAAACAGTCTAGTTTCTTACACATCAGAGCTATCATTTTGGTGCATACCTTTTCATGGTGGTTGAGACCATGGTGCAGCCATCACTTTTGACTTGCCTAAGATTTTGTCACTCTGGTGTGCCCTAACCCTTATCCAAATTGGGTGAGTGATCATCTGATGAGCATCCATGAGTTTGGTTAATCAACAATTACCATTTTAGTTCTGAGGAAGGGTCACTGGACCTAATAGCTTAATTCTGATTTCTCTCCACAGATGCTGCCAGACCTGCTGAGCTTTTCCAGCAATTTCTGTTTTTGTTTCTGATTTCCAGCATCCGTAATTCTTTTGGTTTTTATCCTTTAGTGGATTTCCTGTTCATTTTACAGGAACAACTGATAATTTCACCATTGGGTTATCTCGGCTAAATGGCTAATTGGGGCAGTTCCATAATAAATTAGCCAGTATTCTACTTGAGTTTATTTAACGTGATGTAAAAGAACACATCTTTACCAATGCAGTTTGCAGGACTATGTGAAATTGTCTGTTTAAGTTGTGTTCAAATGGCATGACTGGGACTTGTCTCAGGAGTCAAGTCATGGATTTGAGTCTGCTTGCACTGACCCAAGACTCGTACTTAGTGCTCTGAAAGCACACAGAATTTAAGAACAAATTACTGCAGATGTGGGAAACTTTACTGAAAACCACATGCTGGAGATCACAGCGGGTCAGACAGCATCCGTGGAGAGAGAGCAACCTAATGTTTCGAGTTTAGTTGATCACTTAACCTGAATGTTGGGCATCTTTTCTGCATCAGCACCCTACACCACTACCCCGACCCCCACCCCCCACCCCCAAAATTATAACATGAATGCTGTCCCCTCCACACTTCACTTCACTTCAGCTCTGATGAAGAGTCACCTAGAATAAAAACGTTTGTACTGCAATCAGTTTTGCAATCTTAAATTCCATCTGTTGGAAATCAAATTAAATTCACTCTGGTTAGGGCCTTTATAGTTGGCTGAAAGATGACATACATGGAGACATAATTTGTAAGAAATGATTTTCCATTTGTATGTTGACTGTACTTCACTTGAAAGCAGTCCTGAGGCATAAGCTCATGGGCTGAAACTCCAACCCAAGATTTGAGCACGTAACTTAGGTTTCCACAGTTCTGCAGTACTGTAGAGATGTTGCACTGTCCAGTGTGTAGTCTTTTGGATGGAACATCAAGCCAACTCCTCTACTTGATATAAAAGATCCTGCAGCACTCTTTGAAGAATAACAATTTACATGGTGTGGTGACAATATTTATCTGTTTGCCAACTTGCGCAAAAATAGATTATTAATTGATTTCAAGGTTGTTGGTCTCTGTTCGAACGTGGAGAAATGAGGCAGTGCTTAAAGAGCTGCATCAGATTAGAAGTGCTTGGGGACGTTTTAAGACAGTAAAGTTGCTCATAATGTTTTATGATACAATGTGTTGTGTCCTCACTGAATGATGCACTTGATTTGGAAATCCCCATCTCAAATTTGTGTGTTTCGGTCCTTCATTCAGAAACTGAAAGATCGTGAATTGGAAAAAAAAGAATTGAAAAAGTGCCACATGAGTACAGAGAACGGAACATCATTGCATTTTCATGTCTTTATTAGTTAAATATTCAAATCCTTGAACAGAAACTGGAGTTAGAATGACTGTGCATTTTTATTTAATTTAATATGACACATGCATTATTATCGACAATAATTTGGTTTGAAACATCATCTTAACAAGGTATTGTCTTTTCAAGATTGGCAAGATATTGTGGTAAAATGCAGAAGTGGCACAATTAGGTATTATCCCTGACAGTGGTTGTTCTGTAATCACCTTATACAAATATTATTAGATCAAGTTTATGTATTGCAGGTGCTCACTTCTCGACTATGATTTGCTGTTTGGATGTAAGGACATATGCAATTGGCTTTTATTAGGTTCTTGACTACAATTGCACCCTCAACAGAAAGCCGGTGCAGATAACTAGTTTTACCTTTTAGCTGTATTAAAATAATTTTTCTTAGAGGCATTTTAGTGAAGGTGTTTTTCAACATAGTGTACATTATCAGCGCTCTGTGCAGCAATTCAGTAAGTCCCATTCCTCGATTGTATTCTTGAATTCCTCCATTTTTCCTCAGGTGACCATCCAAATTTCTTTTGAAATCATTAATAATTACGGCTTCCACTAACCTTATGATAGGTAGCAAGTTGCACGTCATTGCCACCAGCTGCATTTTAAAAAAAACATTCTTACCAGTGTGTCTACTTGACTTTTTCTATCAGCTAATTGAACAACTTTTCTTTGACCTTAAAAGAACTTGCTATAATCGTGGAAAGCACTTGCTAATCTTCAAAAATCTTTTTTGCTCCAAAAAAAATCTCCATGTAGAATAACCTTTTGTAACTAAATTCTGTTATTGCTCGAACTATTCTGGTGAATACACTTCAGAAAGTGCAGTGACCAGAGCTAGGTGCATTATTCAAAAGTTGTGGCCCAAGCAGCCCTTTCTAACAGTTCAGCATAGCATCCTGCTTTTGGATTTAATGCCTCTACTCAACAAATCCGTGGTGAGACTACTTTGCTTGCACTTTCTTAGAATGTCGTGCCATCTTAAAGGAGGTTTGCACCTGGAAACTTTTTTTGTACTAACAGACTCTCTAGAATTGTGTTAACATTACTTCCATTGTATCTTCTTTCAAAATGCATCACAGACACTTAACTGTATTAAATTTCATTTGTCCTGTATCTGCTCATTCTTCCAACCAAACTACAACCTTTTGCAATTGATGGGTATCCTTCTTAGCATATGCTACACCTCCAAGTTTCCTTTCTTGTGATCTGCTTTACAAGTCAAACATGTAAGTGTTATGATCCGAGCTTATGTAATTATTGGAGAGATTGGATCCCTTAATAGGACCTCTTATTATGAGGTGGTCTTCCATGGATTTTTAGGAAGAAAGGAGAACTTTTCTTGGCCAAAAGTTTAAAAATTCATATTTTGAAATATATACTTACTTGTATATAAATTCCACAACTTAGATCACTGCAAAACCGTAATCCTGACACTGCATCTTGTGGAGCTCCAAAATGTCTGCCATGGTTGCTGTTTTCTGTCAGTAAGGTTGCTTTCCTTAACCAATAAATATGATTTCACAAGTCTCAATTTTGTTAACTTACCTTTTTAATATGTCAATTTGTTTCAAATCCATATTGGAAAGATTTAAAAGGGAACGAAGGGGCAACTTTTTCACAGACAGGGTAGTGCATGTATGGAATGAGTTGCCAAAGGAAGTGGTGGAGGCTGGTACAATTCCAACATTTAAAAGCTATCTGGATGGATATATGAATAGGAAGGGTTCTGAGAAATATAGGCCACATGCTGGCAAATGGGACTAAATTAGGTTAGGACATCTGTTAAGCATGGATGAGTTGGACTGAGGGGTCATTGAGTCATAGAAATGTGCTATACATCTCTATGACTCAATGACTGTAAGTGCTTGTTGACCCTCAACCCTGGTACCATCACTGACGTTAACCTGTAGTCTGTAGACTGGCATCCTTAACCCTTTCGAGAAAAGATAAGTAAGGAAAAGAAAAGGGAGGTGTGTTGGCAGTACTCATTTGATACTGACATCCTTCCTCAACCTCTCTGGGCACTTGTATCCATGAATACCAAGTGCCTAACCCTCACCATTTTTAACCCTCATATCCCCTATTGCTACAGCACCATATTCTCACAAGGCTATTTATGACTGTAACTTATCAATGTTATTAATCAGACTTTGTGCGCTCTCTTAGATACATTCTTCACCTTGCTTTGTGTTCTTCGTTGTCTTTATTGGTCTCCTTCTGTCTAATATGATTGTGCCTTGTTTACAACTATTCAATGTTGTTGCTTCTTTATATACTTTATTTCTGTTTTCTGCTTCACAAGGTTCATGCCCACCTCCAAGGCAATTCAACCCTCTCCAGCTGCATTAATGTAGCTCCCAATGGTGACATGGGTTCCAGCCCTGTGGAGATGAAAGCGTCCCTGTTGCCCCAGGAAAGATCACAATGCTCAAAAACTTGCACCACCCCTCACCCAATGTATTCTTTCATGCTCACACCTCAAATCATGCCTTGAATTATGATTTGATGTGGTCATACTTTGCACTTCTACTTTGAATATTTGAGTAATCCAGAGACGATTACCTTTTTGACATACTGGCTTTTTAAGTTCCTGAGTTCCTGAAATCGAACCATACGTTACTAATATATGTCATCAGCACTGATGTGTGTCAGAACCTTTGCCTCCGTTCTTTGCCCATGCAAAAGTGCCTGAACCTTAGCTGTGATATCTTTTATCCTGACATCAGGGAGGCAACATAGCATGCAGGGTAGGGATATTTTTAATCAACTTGTTCAGAAATGTTATGATACACCAGTGGAGTGTGTGGGAGTTGAACCGAGGCGTTCTGGCCCAGCGATAAGACAGCCACTACTGTGCCACAAGAGCCCTGAGCTTGCAGGAGTTGGGCATTTCTTTAACATCGGTATCATTTACTCACCCAACTAAGGAGCCCCAATAACAGCTTTTTGACTCATTTTCACTCTTCCTTCAGATGCAGTCCCTTCTCTGTTGGTGCCATGTTCCTCAAGACATTCCTTCAAGTTGTCCACAGTCTTAAATCTGTGGTCAGCAAGGTTTTGCAAAGAATTCTGAGGGGGTAGGATTGACTATTTGGAAAAGCATAGCGTGATTAAAGCGTGGCTTTGTGAGGTGCAGGTTGTGCTAACTAATCTTATTGAGTTCTTCGAGGACGTGACAACACAGGTCGACTAAGGTTGAGCAGTAGATGTGGTGTATGTGGACTTCAGCAAGGCATTTAATAAGGTTCCCCATGGTAGGCTCACTCATAAAGTGAGGAGGTATGGAATACAGGGAGATTTGCCTATCTGGATTCAGAATTGGTTGGCTGACAGAAGGCAAAGAGTGGTTGTAGATGCAAAGTATTCTGCCTGGAGGTCAATGTTGAGTGGTGTCCTGCAAGGCTCTGTTTTTAGGCCTTTGCTCTTTGTAGTTTTTATAAATGACTTGGATGAGGAGATTGCAGGGTGGGTTAGTAAATTTGCAAATGACACAAAGATTGGAGGGTGCCATTGATAGTATTGAGGGCTCTTGCATGCTGCAGTGTGACATAGACAGGATGCAGAGCTGAGCTGAGAAAGGGCAGATGGAGTTCAACCTGGATAAATACGAAGTGATGCATTTTGGAAGGTCGAACTTGAATGCTGAATATAGGATTAAAGACAGAATTCTTGGCAGTGTGGAGGAACAGAGGGACCTTGGTGGTCAAGTGCATAGATCCTGTCAAGTTGCCACCCAAGTGGGTGGGATTGTTAAGAAAGCATACGGTGTTTTGACTTTCATTAACAGGGGGATCGAGTTTAAGAGCTGTGAAGTTTTGCTACAGCTCTACAGGTTCGTGGTGAGACCACACTTGGGGTATTGTGTCCAGTTCTGGTTGCCTTACTATAGGAAAGATACAGAGGCTTTGGAGAGGGTGCAAAGAAGGTTTACATGGATGCTGCCCGGACTGGAGGGCCTGTCTTCTGAAAAGAGGTTGACTGAGCTTGGACTTTTCTCTCTGGAGAGATGGAGAAAGAGAGGTGACCGGATGGAGGTATCTAAGATAATGAGAGACATGGATAGAGTCAATAGCCAGAGACTTCTCCCCAGGACAGGAATGAATGGGATGAAGGGTCATACCTCTAAGGTATAGAGGAGCATCAGAGGTAGGTTATTTACGCAGAGAGTAGTGAATGCATTGAATGCGTTGTCAGCAGTGGTGGTGGAAGCAGAGTCATTAGGGGCATTTAACTGTCTGCTGGATATGTTCATGGACAGCAGTGAATTGAGGGATGGGCGTCAATTAGATTACTTATTTTACATTCTGATTAATCCCGGCGTGACATCGAAGACCGAAAGACCTGTTCTGTGCTGTACTTCTCTACGTTCTGTTATCACTCCCTCCATTCTCCACACATTTACTTGTTCCACCAGTCTCCAGTGCTGAAAGTGTAAAATTCACTTGTGGATCCGTCTTGTTCTATTTCTGTTTCCATGTCTCCTTGGAACCTGATGGTGGTGCTATGTTACCACTTTGGACATAAAAGCAAGTTCACAATGGCATTGTTTGCATCTACAAATATTGGTATCACTGTGCTGTTGTAATCAGTAAAGTATGTCAGTGATCCTCCTTTATGTACAAATAATTTTAATTGTTTAGGTCTATGTAAATTTGTGGCCAGGTTGATTCTGTTCAATATTGACATTTCATGTGAGCAGTTGTATTGGTTCCAACAAGGAATCCAACATTGGAAGAAAGTGATTCCCTCCCCTCGCCATTCCCCAGTCTGTATACTTGATTTCCAAGCCATGTAGCGGTTGAATTGGGAGAAATTAAAGGAATGGGTTCAGTTCATGTTATCATTTAAGTTTCGTTCTGAGTTTAAAAAAAACCCAAGGTTATTATATGTACATTTTTAGACTGGGACATATATCGTTATGTAGTGCTGTGATAGTTCTCAATATATTGAAGACTGCAGTGCTTTCCTGCAAACAAATTACTTGTCCAGTTAGTTCCTTGATTTTCTTGAAGGCAGATGCACAATGCAAAGTGCTGCAATCGGGAATAGACAAAGCTTTAACTTAATCTGCTTTGTTATTGTCCGATTAAACTGATTTTTGTCAGGGCAGGACACGAGAATCCGTTGTACATTTTCAGTGGTGCCATGGGATATTTTGTATCCATCTGAATATGTGGACAGTACCTCAGTTTATCCTTTTATCAGCAGCATGATGTCTGTGACAATGCAGTGTTCCTGCAGTACTGCACTGACTTTGTCAGTCTAGATTACATGCTAAAGTTTAGATGGGGTTTGCCCACATAAGAGCTCAGACTTGAAGAAGGCAAGAATGCTGCCATTGAGCAAAGTTGCACAATCTTGTTTATCAAAATCATTGTTTTATTGCTGATATAAGAAACGATTCTCTAGAAAAAGTATTCTGACACAAATATTTGCTTTAACTATTTTTCACGGTTCATATGTGCTGTCATTGTGTAATAGCAGTGTTCAGTCCAGTGTCATACGTCCAAATACAAGCCAAGTTTTGCATTTTATGGTTCAAAAGGAAGCTCATAATCACTCTAGTGTAGGGTTATGGGTATTAAATGGTATGTTATGATCCCACAAGTTATTTCAGCCCACTAGAGTATGCTATGTTATGTTGAGTGGTTCATTTATAGGACAATGCCTGAATTTGAGGCTGGAATCTGTCCAATTGTGTGTAGCATGCAAACAAATATATTTTTCTTGTAAAGTTTTTTTTATACACAGAGTATAAAAGACATTACATACTTTGAATTTGCTTTTGCTGTTCTTATCGACCGAGTCGCAATGTGTTTCTACTGTTCAGTTCAAATTTGGAGGGCACTGGATTAGGTCAGTATGTTATCGTAAGTTGAGTTATAATGATGTTCTCACTGATGTAATGAATACTGTTTGCTTTCTTTGAAAATTGTAGAAAAATAAACTTGGATGGGGCACCTATTCATTTGTCAGTCTGTACCTCAACACACACTTATGTTCAATTTTGGTTAAATTATGAATATCCAAGTAATCTCAAAGACAAAAGCTATAAAGATAGATCAGGATGAAAACCTGTTTTTGTGTAGTAAAGTGCTGAATTTCACAAATGTTTCACATTACAGTGAATTTACAAATTAAATATTTCCATTAAAATAGTTCAGTACTGAGGCTACGAGTATGACACTTCATTCAGTAATTCAAGCTTTATTATCCATTTGATCATGATTCAGTTAACCAGAATATAATGCTATTGTACTACATCCAAAACAAAAAGTTGATTGGAAGAAAGAAATGTTTACTGGTTTTGTCAGGATTTGTATTCTGCATGTGATATTGTTAGTATTTTATGGAACGCTCTCTTTTCTTTCTCCAGGGACAGCAGCAGTGACAGTGATTCCAGCTCATCCAGTAGCAGCAGTGGTAGCAGCAACAGCTCTTCCAGCAGCAGTTCAAGCAGTTCAAGTGGAAGCAGCAGCAGCAGTAGTAGTAGTAGCAGCAGTAGTGATAGCAGTAGCAGGAGTTCTTCTTCAAGCCCTCAGGACAAAAGAGGTAGATCACCAAGGAATTCCAGCCAAAGGAAAGAGGAAAGGCACTTGGAGAGAAGAGACAGAGTTCTTTCACATGGGGACCATCGAGCGAGAGTATCGGAGCGTGAAAGAAGGGATGAAAAGCCAACCATCAGAGAAGAGAGAAGTTCAAATCTCAAACAGTTGGGTTGGTCAAAGGAAAGACGACCAGAAATTGACAAAAGACGACGTTCTCCTGAAAGTTCTTGGAAAGAACCTTCAAGAAGCCATAGTCCCCAAGAGGTAAGAAGAAGATACAGTCCAGATTCAAGAAGCAAAATTGGGGATGATAGGAATAGAAGGCCCAGAAGAAAATCTAGTAGTCCTTCTCCCAGACATCAAAGAAGGGAATACAGGTCCAGCTCCAGAAGTCCTTATCGGTCATCAAGGAAGGAGAGTGCATCTTCAAAATTTACTAGATCAGAAAAATCTGATAGCTACAGAAGAAGTCCAGAGAGTCGGGACAAAAGAATATTGAAGGACACTCGTACAACAAGTAACAAGAGTTCTTCACAACTAGAAGAAAGTACCCGTCGAGGCCAAACGAGAAACTATAGCCCTCAGAGGTCAAGACGGTTCCATTCTAGTATTGAATCAAAACAGAAGTGTAGAGATGGCAGAAGTCGCAAATCAGATAGTTCATCTCGTAGCCCTCCCGAAGAGGATTTTAAAAGTTCAAAGAGTCCTGATTCACATTCTTCAAATGTCAGACTTGACTCCCAGAAATATAGTAAATTAGTTGAATCTGACTTGGGGAGAAGGAAAGAAGAATGTATTGTTACACAAGGAAGTGGGAATACTTCTCAAAGTCCAGACAGCCATGAACCAAGCACTCGATCATCAAGTTGTAAAAAACAACAAACTCCAGTGCACTCTGTTACAGCAGGTTCCAGAAGTAATAGCCCTGGAAGTACAAAGCAAAAATCTCCTAGTCCTTCTTCAAGAAGTCGAGCTAATGAACGTGAATGTACTCCTCTTGCGCAGCAACAAAAAATGGATGGGTCACCTTGTTCAAATGTGAGAGAATTGCAAAAGTCAGAGTCTGAAAGTCCCAGGTCATCTCATAATGAAATTACTGATTTTAAAAACAACAGAACAGTTGAGCCAGATAGTCTAGAAGAAAGTAATACCCTTACAGTGGAGAAAGTAGACCACCCAAAACCAAATTCTGACCCAGGGAAAGAAAATTGGCCTGAAAGTGTTCATTCCACAAGGGAGAGTACTCTTCCCTGCTCTGCCACAAGTTCTGTGAAAGATTTGTGTGTAGATAAGAGTAATGAGGAATCAAAACATCATGATCCTAATTTGGAGAATAGTAAAAAAGATAGGAGTAGAAACTCTTCTAAAAGCTCAAAACGAAGATCATCCAGTTCATCGTCATCATCGTCATCCTCTTCTTCATCTTCCACAAGCTCCTCTTCATCATCATCATCATCCACATCATCATCATCAACATCCAGTGAAGAGGATAATAATGATAAAGGGTCTGATTTAGAACAACATGTATCACTGCACCAGCATGAAAAAGGAGATAATTCTGAGAGTATACCTCTGCACACAAATACAAATCATGAGAGAGGAAGCCCAGATGGAAAAGAAGAGCAGCGATTTCAAGATTTAGAGTCCTCAAATGAAAAAAGGGTGCTTTGTCTTCCAGATAGTACTGGCAAGATGCCATCTCGAAGTCATAGCCCTTCAGAAGAGCAATCCCAGTGTCCAAATTCATGTGATACAATATATGGAAATTTGGTATCTGCTAAAGAAATGCATAGTGCTGATGAAGTTTCTTCAAGTGAAAAGAAACCTGATGATAAAGCTGATTCAGGCACCCCACAATCTTCTCCAGCTAGAGTTACACCCAGTTCTCAAAAAAATAAAAAGTCTCTGTCAGATACAGAAAGAACAGATGAAAGGAGCTGTCAGAAAGTCAGTCCTGAAAATAAGGAACCAGACAGCACTTTGTCATCTGATTCAACAGACGACAAGAGCCTGCAAGTCATAGAGAGCTCTGAGGTAGGAAATTCAAATATCCAGAGTCCACACGTATCCAGTCAAAGACAGCAGAGTCCAATTTTGGACAGTGGAGATGGAAAGGAACAAACCAATCTTCAGAGAAAGAGGCAAAGATCATCTTCCTCTGAAGGAATGATTGGTTCTGGCTCTGGATCTGAGAGTCCAGTGGAACCTCCTCACAAAATGACATTTAAATGTAACAGTCCTGTTCCTGATTTGACGGAGGCAGCAGAATCTTCTCGCACAGCTTCACCACAAGAGCAGGAACCTGAGGAAAAAGAAAAAAGAGCAAGGAACTTGTCAGGTATAGTGACTTACTCATTTAATGACTAATTGAACATGTGAAGCTTAGTGGGCGAAGTAATAATTGATCTTTGGGAACAATGGGGCTGAATTTGGGTTTGTATTTGAAATTACAGATATGAGAGAGAATCCGTATTTGTTTTAATTTAAACTGTCAAAAGATGAGAGCAGCAGAGGGAATTAACTATCAGTATGTATCAAATAGACATGTTTATGTTAAACACTATTAAACCTATTTGATTTTGTTTTCATTGTTATATATATTTTGGACTAAGACTGAAGCTCTGGAACTGTTATTACGAAGTGTAGGGTAGTTAATGTAACACCTCTATTGGAAAAAAAGGCAGGGAGAAAAGCTTAAATTATAGACTAGTTGGCCTGATATCAATGGTAGGAAAATGCTATTATAAAAGTCCATTATAAAAGATTTAGTAGCTGAGCACTTGGAAAACAGTGGCAGGATTGGACAGAGTCAACGTGGATTTACCAAAGGGAACTCGTGCTTGACGAATCTGCTGGAGAGTTTGAATTTGTAACTCTGAGAGTTGATGAGGGGAGCCCATGGATATGGTTTATTTGGAATTTCACAAAACCTTTGACAATGCCTCACATCTGAGATCAGTATGCAACATGGATTGGATGCATGGGATTTGGGGGTGGTGTATTGAAATGGATAGAAAACTGGAAGGCAGACAACAATCGAAGAATAAGAATAAATGGGTTTCTTTGTGAATGGCAGGCAGTGACTTTTGTGGTACCGTAAAGAACAGTGCTGGGACCTTATATATTTTAATGATTTAGATGATGAAATTAAATGTAATATCTCAAAATTTGCAGATGAAACAAAGCTGGGCAGGAGGGTGAGCTGTGAGGTCGGAGAGGTGGTGCAGAGATGTTGTAGTTTGATTTGGGCAAACTAAATGAATGGGCAAATACATTGTGTAAGTGGATAAATAAGATGTTATTTACTTTAGGAGCAAAAGCATTATCATTATACATTATAGAAGCATTATATATTACATTGATGTTTTGCGAAACAAATCATTATATATATTTTTGGCTTAGTTAGTGCCGTTCAGGTTTTCATATTGTGACTGGAAATAGTTGTTCATGTTCGAAGTGTTAACTTTCAAACAGCTATGGCTTTTCAAGTAAGAAGGGCAAAAGCGTATCAATTCTACCTTGTACTGTAAGATGATTCCAGGGCAAAAATTCAGTCTTCTATTTTGCTAGATCAACTTTGTTCAGAGTTGGACCTAGTATATATGTGTGCTGTTAATGTACACTTAGTAAACTGTCCCAAAAGTTGAGTTCCTTTATGAAGTAAGGTTGATTACTACTCTCATGAAGCCAACTTCGTGATGTTTTAGCTTCTGTTAAACTTTGTATAAAAACTGAGGCCAAAATTTTATGTTTGGAATTTATCAAGGTACAGATTTAACTTGAGGTAATTATGACCCTCTAAATCACAGCCACATAATCATTGCTTACCAGAACTGGAATCTCAATTCAAGATGTATAAAAATTATTTTATCAGATAACTACTTGTGATAATCTCTATCGAAACCAGTACTTTAGAATTCCATTTTTCCGTTGATAACTCCGAGCCTGACATGACCAGGTTTCATTAAACAGGCAGACTGAAGTATTATGGATAAACACTGGTTTTGTATGCAACTTGCTCCTTAAATGAAAGTATTTTCCTGTTTCACTTTTAATGCAAGCCAAAAGCCCACTTGACACTTTAGTGTAGTATACCTGTATTTTATACTGACCTGCAAGTCATCATTTGATTTATTTGGACCGAGTCAGCGATTCCTTATTGGTATGTTGTCATTTCACGAATGAAGTTTGTTCCTCTTCATAAGCAGCCAAATGAAAAAGGGCTCATCTATCTCATTGAATCTTTCATCCTCAGGAAGAAGCATTAAATATTAACAGAGACATGTGTCTGGCCTTTGCTACTCCTAATGGATTCCAGAAAAAACTCCAGTAAAGAACAGGCTGTTTGGCCTAGCTGGTGCTTTTGATGTCAACATATACTTCAATTCCTTTCTCCTTCATCTGCTTATGTAACTTGTCCTTCACATGCATTGATATAATTCACCATTGTAGGTTTTTTTCCACGTCATAATCAATCTATCGGTAAACAATTTCTCTGAAATGGCCTGTTGGATTTAATAATGACTTTCTTACATTTGATGCTCCTGATTTTTCCATGTCTGCCTTTTCAAACCCCTCGCTCTTTTTCTCAGCCTCCCCTTAAGTCACACTGAGTTTCTCATTTCCAGAGAGAAACTCCCAACATATTTGGCCTTTCTCAGCAGAGTAAACTCCTCTTTATCTGGCACATCTAGGGAATAGAGGTAGTGCCAGTTTGTTTTAAAAAATTCTCAAGGTCAGGTTCGTAGGAGAGTAGTCTGACACAGAACAAACGACCAAGAGGCGAGACTGCTAGAATATGGGCATTTTATTCCCCGCAGTGTCGCACAACGGGTCTGGCTTATACTCACTCTACATGTTACAAAAACTGGGAGCCGTCAGTTCTCGTAGAGCGGTTGCCAACAACCCACGCTCGGCGGTTAAACGTAACCCCGGAGCAGACTCACCGAACTGGAGACTTTTCTAGCTGATATACTCCCTTCCAGATATATACATTCATGTGAACAGCAGAGCAAGGCTAAAAAACACATTCCATTCTGGTTACATACAGATAAGAAGATTCACACGGGACTAAGCAACACCTCCATTCCGGTTAGATTCACACATGTATTGGGACATAATTTTTTAACCGTTTCACCACATTCCACTGCTTGGAATTTTACACCACACAGTTGAGTAAGTTCTCTGAGAGATTTGATCAAAAGACAGGAAGAGGCAAACAAATGATCAGTTCCCAGAGCAAAGAACTGGTTGGTTGCATGAGAATTCTTAGAGTCATAGATTCCTACAGCATGGAGACAGGCCTTTTGCCCCAAATTCTTGCTGTGTTCTGAATAGAAATTTACTGGATTTGTAATCCCTTAATTTTGTTATTATGCTTGAAAGTCTTTTTGCGTCTTTTTCTTCCCTGAATAGGGGTAGTCACAGAGCGCTACATGCGGTCCAGCCTGAATTCTATGATATCAACTTTGTTGCAGCATGTCTTATACAATTCTATCTTGAAATATTTTTATTTAAGTATTTAACCAATGTTGAATTCAAAAAATGAACTTTTTTTTCTTGTTGGTATGTTGATCATGAATGAAATACTCATGACAAGCTCTTCAGTTGTGCCAGCATTTATCTCAATTTATGCTGCATCAAACAAGGAAATTAAAATGATTTGATTATTGAAACCTCTGGTTTTTGCTGTGTGGTTGATTAACAAGGGGATGTCTGGAGACAGCATCACATGAGTCAATCTATTCAAAATTAACATTGTTGGCAGCTGAATGTTTTGGTATTTCAAAAATAAAGGCTCACATTTTTGCAGACAGCAAAACCATTGGAACTCTGCCATTGAGTGAGCATCTGAATAATCATACAGTAATCTAGAAGTTCCGCTCATTGGTTCTTGACTTAGCCAAAAATACCATTCAATTGCTATCAATGAACATAAGTTAAATTGACCAAAACATTCCTTCCTACCTCTGAACCAGAAGTCCTGGGTTAAAGTCCCACCTGTTCAAGAACTGCACCTCTGAACACCTCAATTAAGAAATACTTGACCAGAACCACCGTCCCTCCTGCCTGAGCCTAGAGTCTTGGATTCAGACCATAAGACATACGAGTTAGGCCATTTGCCCTTTGGGTGTACTGCGCCATTCAACAATGACTGATAGGTATTTTAGCCCCATTTTTCCCCTTTTTCCCTGTAACCTTCATAAGACCATATCAAGTCCCACTGCTTCAGTGGTGTGTATTAATATCCCTGAAAAGGTTGCTTCAAACATATCTTGACCAAAACATCCATGCTAATGCTCTTAGGCTCAGTTTAAAAACCATGTTGAAGAAGATGAGTTTTTCACTGTGTCCAAACTTCATAATTGCCAGGAAACTACTACACTGCCTGAAGAGCCAACTTTATATTTGTGGAATGTCAAATTTCTCCATACACTCAATTTTTTTTAAAGGAATACAGGCAGTTCCCAGACTGTGAACGGCTTCTGTTAACAGTTCAATTTATATGCAAGTTGGAACACGATGCAAGACGATACAAAGTTGCTATTTCTAAGTACAGAAAATGTTTGTATGTCAGATCTTTAAAATTATATCCCTATATCAGACAGCATTGAAAGTTCAGTGTTCATAACCGAATGTTCCTAACTTGGTGACTCTCTCTGCAGTTTTTTATGAAGTTATCTTCATTTTAGTTTTCAGTTCACTGCAGTAACTATTTTCATTATCCGAGAGAAGGATATTAATGCGCTGCTAAGTTCCTGCTTAGCTATATGTGAATACCTGATGTGCTTAACAGATTGCTGACAGCACTGTTGTTGCATACCAAGTCATCTCCTTGAATTGGCATGTGATTTAACCTACAATTGGGATCAGGGAAAACCACTCCCTAGATCTTCAAGGTCCAACAACAACCTTCCTTGCTTCACTGCTGATGAAAATTCCAGGACATAATCTCCAAGTAATTTGGAATTGATAATTTATCTGAGATTTGACACGTACTAAATTCATTTATTCAGTGATTTTGGCATTTACACTTCTGAAATTTGAACTGCATAGTGGATATTTTATGATAACTCTTGATAAAATAGTAGTCAAGTATCCTAAAACACCATCTCCACCAGTTTCCCAATTCACACAAGTTTTAAAGTAACTCTGTGGCAGTTGAATACTATAGAAATGTAACTTGAAATGTAATAGATCTGTAACAATTTTTGAACATTATATTCCTAATCTTGACAAATTCACTTAGAAAAGGTTAAGTGGAGGCAGATATTCTCTCCTTGAAGGCTCAGTGTCCTGTTCTCTCTTGACTTCAAGTTAGTTTAGTTATTGAATGAATATATGAATGTATCAGTAAACCAGCCAAGTTTAGAAGCTCATGGTATTTAAATGCTTCATCAGTTGAATTTGAGAGTTGAAAACTGGAGAATTCAGATAGAAAAATGGATGAATGCTTCTACAAGATGGCTTCAAAGACAAGAAGTCCATATTTCAAATTCTCAATTTAAAAAAAAGCTTCAATATTTTTCAGTGTTGAAATCCAATATTGTTGATTTGTCTTCTCATATTTTGTTTATACCCCAGCATAATATCAAATGACCCTGTGCAATCATGGGTTATATTTCATCATTTGTGTTCTTGGCAAACTGTGTATTCCTTCATTTGTAAATACCTCTTTTTGTGTGAAATATTATGTTTCTAACACCTGTGCGATGGTCAGAACAAAACTTTTGGTAAAAGAGGTTTCTTTCTTTCAAAACAAAATATAATTGGTTGAAGCATTTTTGTCATCCACTGCTTCGCTCCTTGTAAAGTAACAGCTTGCAATACTAACGGTACAAAATATCAGTTTCTTCATGTAATTTGAACATAATTTGGTGCAAATGTAATTAAATTCTGCAGGTTCTATGGCTAATTATGGGAACATGAACTAATTACTTTGAACCATTTATTATTTCATACTTGGATTTTATGAACTTTTTTTGCTTCTAATTCAGATTAATTAAAAATGTGGTGTAAAAAATGTAACTGTTTTTTGAATTTTGGTCAGGCACAGAAATGGCTGAGAGCACACTTGAGGACGATGGAGAGGCCAATGTTACCAGAGAAGACATGAGTGATTTGAAGACATCTATTAATACAGAGGATGGGGTGATTTCAGGTAGCTCAGATAGCGAAGAGAGTGCTGCTAGCAGTGGTACAGCTGTCCAAAAAATGAAAAGCAGTGTAATACAGATACAGGTAAGATTGATCAGTCAATCTGAATACTTTGTGAGGCTACTAGGCCCTGAAAACAGTTGACTTTCTCAATTTTCTTAATCCCTATTACTAAACTGACTAATTTAAATTAAAAGTTCACAACTTGTGCATCTCCAAGGTCATATTAATTACAATGATGATCGAACTTCTGGGTGACCTGGTCACTCATCTTCAGTAAAATAGTGTGGTGCAATGATACCATCCCTACCTTGGGGCGTGGGCACCTGTGTTCCAGTTCCATCTGTTCCAGAGGTGTGCAATAACATTAATGAGCAGATCGATAAGAAGCTATTCACAGAAAAATTGTTAACAGTTCCTTATTCAGGTGTTGTCCAAATCTGTGTCATATTTTTGTGGAGTTTTATGTTGCATCTGTCCAATATGTTTTCTGGTCCTGTGACAGTATTAAGAAGGGCTTATCAAAGCCACAAATTACATCCTTGTAAGCTATGCTCCCTGACCCTTCTCCAGCTTTCAACGCATTGTCGACCCTATGATTCTCCTTCATTGCCTCTCCAGTCAGCCAGCTAGGTGGAATTGCTGTCGTACGATTCCATTATTATCTATCAAATTGTAGCCTGAATAATGACTTAGCTGTGCACTCCCCCATTCTGAACTTTGTTATTCCCCAAAGATGAATCATTGATGGTCTCCTATTTCTTTCCTTGGATGGTGTCACCCAAAGGCTTGGGGTAAGTTTAGACAAGTCTGCTAATGAAACCCAGCTCTATCTCACCTTCACCTCTCTTTACACTTCTCTTGTTGCCAAATTATCAGACTGGTTTTAACATGTCCAGTTGCAGATGATCAAATGCATCTTCCAGTTAAATATTGGGAAGGCTGAAGTCTTTGATTTCGATCCAGATTTCAAATTCTGTTCCCTTGTTATCTATTCATCTCTCCCCTTGTATCACTCTGATTTTAATCCAGGCTGTTTGTAATGGAAGTATCCCATTTGAACCTGCAAATATCACTTCTTTCCACTTCCATAATAGTGCCCAACGTTGCACTTGTTTCAGCTGATTTGCTGTTGAAACCCTCATTGAAAATTCATGAATGCAAGCATCGCAGGCAATGCCGGAATTTTTCATTTTTAGCTAGTTATTTGGGAAGAGAGTTGGGACCATTGCCATTAAATCTTTCAGTCCATCTGGAGTAGGAAAACTCTCACAATGGTGCTCGGAATGGATTCCAGGTTTTTGAACAAAATCAGGCTTCTGTGTTGCTTGGAGAGAAACATGTAGATTATGTTTTAAAGTGATCAATGTCATGTATGGTACTATGCTCCTACAAAGCACCTTGTAACTTTTGTATGTTCAAGATGTAGTAGAATGTATGTTTTTGCTGTATGCCAGCCCCAGTGACACTGCTCGCCAAATCTGATGAGCATTCTGAAAGTGATGAAAAGTTTTTGCTGACTGATATGGGAAAACTGGATGGCTACACTTGAAGCTTCTACACAGCAGTGTCGTGGAAGTTCGATGTCAAAGCAGTGGAATAATTGCAGTTGGGTGCAAATAGAATAGAAGCTTGAGGTCTTGAACATGTACCTGAACCAAAGAGGCAGGTACACAAGATCTTGATCTGAGGCGACACCCAAAGGATGACACCTCCCACATCAACACACCTGTGGTACTATGCTGGGATGTCAATTTGTAATTAAGACTGAGCAATAATGTAACCTGATTTCATATTTACAATAATCTTGACAGTGCTGAGTTCTTAATTTTCAGCTGTAGTGTTGCAAAGAGCAGAAAGCTGGAATAAAGTGTGAGGCTTAAGATCTTGCTGTCGTGTACAGCAAATGGTTTTAACAACAAAGCCTTTTTCTGTGGCCCAGTACCACTAAAACATGGATATAATATTCTGTTTTTCCACCCCCCAATCATAATAGATGTGTCAGTGAAGAATTACAAATTGCTACTTCTCCATCTAACTTTCATCCCTGCTCTCCTTGGAATCTGTACCTTTGTCATTTGTCTGAACATGTACACAAGCATACACATTTGTTTTTGGAAGAACAAGAAAATTATGTTAGTTGTGTGAGAAACAGGAAATTGGTACTTCTTGAAATAAATTTTGAGAAAAGATCGTTGAAATTTCTGTCTTTGTTAGATTTGGTATTTCAGGTCATTTTAATTTTTTTTTCAGCTCAACTCCAACCAGGAGAGGCAAGAAAACCACAGTCCAAGGCAAAGGAGCTCTTCCCCTGAGTACAGGTAAAATTAGATTTTGTATATTATCAAGGATTACCCTTGTGAAGTAACAATTTATTAACTGCAAATTTTCACATTTCCATTCACAATCCATCTATAATTTTTCATTTCCCAACAAGTTAATGCCAGTGTTGTGTTTAGTGAGAATTTTGTTTTTAAGTATTCATTTATTTTTGCTATTACATGTTTCCCATTTATGTCCAGGGAGGGATGGAGGGTGGGGGGATCCTAAACCATTGAATCAGCTTGATAGCTTGATGCTAATGTCATGATAATTTGTTTTATAGATCAGGTTGAACAGCCACTCCCTGCCTTAAATTAATGCTATTAATTCTGTTGAGTTCTCGATGCATTATGCAATTGGACATTATGATAAATGAGGCTAAACTGAATATTGAAGGTTCACACAAGTATGTAATGTATCAGTTCCTGGTGCATTGCATCTTTCCAGTTCTGAGTCATATTAAATGTATGTTATGTGGCAACATTCAACTCATGGCTGATATGCACATTGTGATCAAAGGTGTATAATTATATATTTTGGGATTTAGATTTTGAAGTAGTGGTAGATGTCTATTCTGTGCCAGTGTTTCTCATTTCTTTTTAGATATGATTAGAAAGTAATTTGGGCAGTTACCTAAGTACATGATTTTTAAGGCATGTGATATCAGTTAACTGCTTAGAGGACACCTACCTTGTTAATGGGTAAAATATTTAGACTGCTGGGTGAGTTACAGGGTAAGCATATTTAACGCTATTAATTCAGTTTTAACTCTAACAGAAGGCTTCAGCTCAGAAGAGATGAATTCCTTTCAGAAGGTTTCTTTCTTGCAGCTGGAGATTATTTCAGTTCGGAGGAACCAGACACCCTAGTTCTCATGTTTTATTTTGGAGTTTCCAAGCCATGTGAGCTTGGACAGAAGACTTCAAATTGTTCGAATTGAGAAAACCTCAGCTGCCAGACTTTTGAAAAGTTTACATCACGAGATTCTGAAGTGGCAGTCCAGGGAAAGAAACTAGAAAGCATCAGTTAACAATGATTTTAAAAAATGTTAAAAGAATTTGATGTGATTTTTTTGAATATCTGTAAACAGGATTGTATCTGGCTCTGGATTTAAACTGTGTTTTCACGATTTGTGTTAAGGTCTTTCAAAGTATAAGGTACATATTTATGCATTCTCTTTTACACAAAAGTTAAACAACTTCGACACTCTTACATAAAAATATTTGTGAGGAACGGCGCACTAACAAATGCAAAAATTAACTATACGATCAGTCAAGCCACGTTTAAGTCTGGGATCAAATTTGTATGTTACTACTGTCAGCTGGGATCATAATTTCATCTCAAAACTTCCTTGCCAAAACTTCTGGATAATTAGTCTACTGGCATTACTATTGTGCCACCACCTCCCATATGCTGACATTAATAGCCATCATGGTAGTTCAAAGCTAAATAACATACCTAGGGCTTTGGTGTGGTTTCCAGGCAAAGGCAGAGAACCCGTTCCTTGGTCAGCATGTGCACAGTAGCAGTTCTTGGAAGCATTTAAATGCCTTACCATTCAAGTGAATGGAAGCATACTAATCTGGCAGGAACATCAAGATTTATGACTGATAATCAAAGTTAACGATGATGAAAAGCATTTCGGTTTTAGGAGATTACACCCACAAGTTGTTGTCCAGTCACATCTTTGTGTGATCATGACTTTGTATTGTCATTCTTTGCATTACTCTTGGAGCAGTAATCAAAATGGCAAACGGAAATTTATACAGTTGAAACATTGCCATACAAGCTGAAGGAAATAATATTCAAATTGGAACATATTTTGGTTCAACTGCACCCTGTGTGTTGTCTTGTTCTAGTCAGAAGCTTAGGAAGTTTTTTAAAAATTGTGGATGAATAAAATAACAAGCCATGGAATTTATTTCAAGCAATTCAGACTGAGTCAGTGGAAGTACTGGAACAACTAGTTTGTCAAAATAAAAAGGAAAATCACTTGAGCCAAGTCAGTTGTTAAATAGTAGAAAAGAGAGATTCAGTATACCACTACCAATTGAACCAAGAGGGTACGGGTTCAGAATATGAAGGCAATTGGAGAAGTGATGCCAGACAATTTTGTACACAGGTTATGGTATTTACATTTTTGTCTTTTATATTTCCAGACATAAAGGTGCCAAAAAGTCAAGGTCAAGATCACCAAGAGATTATCCAGACAGGACCGCCTGCGACAAAGGTCCATCTGGTAATGGCAGATATAATGACAAAAATACGCAACCTAGGTATGTTATTCAGCTTTGAAATACCATGTTGGCTATTCATGTCAGCATAAGGGAGGTGGCAGCTCAATAGTAATTCCAGTAGACTAGTCATCCAAAACCCCAGGCTAATGCTGTAGAAATATTGGTTTGAATTCCACCATGGCAAGTAATGAAATTTGAATTCAGTAAAGGAAATCGATGATGTGCACTTTATCATTTGGCCAGTGAAGGCAAATAAAGCATATGCCACCACAGCACTTTATCCACTTGTCTTGCTACCTGAAGGCACAGCAAGGTCCCTCTGATCCTTGATACATCCCCAGGTCTTAAGGTTCTTCTTGTATTTCCTTGTCTTGTTTATCCTGCACTCGTGTATCACCTCACATTTTGCTGAATTGAATTCCATTGGCTACTGATCAGCCCATCTATATTCTGCTGTAATGTAAGGCTATCCTCCACAGTATTTACAACCCCACCAACTTTGTGATCAACTTTCCTATAATTATACACACACCACAAATATCAAGGGCCCCACTGATGATCCCTGTGGAACTGCACTGGATGCAGACTCCCAGTTATAAAATTCCCCCTCAACCATCATCCTCTGTTCCCTGTCACGCAGCCAACTCTGGATCCAATTCACTAAATTTCCTTGGATTCCCTGAGCTCTTAGCTTTATTATCAGTTTCCTATTCAGGACCTTAACAAAATCCTTGCTGAAATCCAAGTATGCTATGTCAAAATCATTGCCCTCATCGACACACCTGTTTACTACTGAAAGTTAAATCAAGTTGGCCGGACATGACCTCCCTTTCACAAAACTGTTGATCACTCTTGATTAATCCCTGCCTCTCCAAGTGTAGATTAATCTGTCCCTCAGAATTGTTTGCAATAGCTTCCCCAACATGGAGGTTAAACCAACTAGCCTATGGTTTAATGGTTTGTCCCTTGCTCCCTTTTGGAATAATCGTACCATACTGCTGTGGCCAGAGGAATTGAAAATTATTGCCAGCTCCCCTGCAATTTCCACACTTGCCTCACTCAACAGCCTCAGTTACATTTCATCTAGCCCTGGAGATTTATTTACTGTCAAGCCTGCCAGACCACTTGGAACCTCCTCTCTGTCTATGCTAATTTCTTCAAGCATATCACAGTCCTCTTCCCTCATTGCTCTTACCAGTGAAACTGACACATAGGCAGGTTGTAAGTTAAGACTATGTCCTTTGGCTCTACGTACAAAGTACAATTGTAGTTCTTACTGGGCCCTAATCTTTCCTTAATATTCCTTTTTTTAAAATACTTTTAAGCAGTAATGATTTTTTTTTAACAAATCTTCTAAGGACTGACACAAAAATAACTGCTTATTTCAGAGGTAGAGACAAAGATAAAAAGGTGAGCCAAGATTCTGAATCAGATCACAGGAAGAGACCAAAATCACCAGCACCTATCACAAGAAATGAGGATGAATCTGCCGCTCAGAGTTCATCTGAACCACCAGCGAAAAAGAAAAAGGCAGATTTAGATCCGATTTTGACAAGGACAGGTGGAGCATACATTCCTCCTGCACGGTTGCGAATGATGCAAGATCAAATTGCTGACAAAAGCAGGTAAGTGGAAAAGTGAAAATGGGTATATGGACTTGGCTTAAATTTTGAAATTGAATAATTTTGGTACTGTTGCAGACACAAGACATGACTGCACCAAGTTGTGTTGCAGTTCTGTTTGGCACTGTTAGCATCAGATGATAGATTTAGTGGAAAACACACTTCCATGATGCTGATAGTGTATATCATTACTCTTTTGCCCTACATTGCCTGACATTTCTGTTTCTGCTGCCAGAGTGAACAAGCTGAAGAGGTAATTGGTGTCAAATATGGAGATTGTTTTGTGCTGTTGCCTCATACTAATTGGCACAGCCTTAGAATTAGGGGTAAATTCAGGCCAGAAATGCGGAGGCATTTCTTCAGCCAGAGAGTGGTGGGCCTGTGGAATTCATTGCCGCAGAGTGCAGTGGCGGCCGGGACGCTAAATGTCTTCAAGGCGGAAATTGATAAATTCTTGATGTCACAAGGAATTAAGGGCTACGGGGAGAATGCGGGTAAGTGGAGTTGAAATGCCCATCAGCCATGATTGAATGGCGGAGTGGACTCGATGGGCCGAATGGCCTTACTTCCGCTCCTATGTCTTATGGATACTGATTTGGAACATGTTCAAGAGGTTTTGTTTATTAGCTGTTCAGGATTGATTTTAAACTCTGATCTCAATAATATAACAATCGTATTACAGAATGCATGTGTTTCAAGTCTTTTGTAATCTTGCTTTTATATGTATTTAATATATAGTAGTGGTTGGAAATATAGGTAAATATGGTTCTTTGGATATGGATTATTTTGATTTGTTCTGTCTCTTGTTTTATTAAAAAAAAATTAAGTTTTGTGCCAATTGAAGTTTGAAGAACAAACTTGACTCCTGTCATTCGTGAATCATTGCCTGGCCAACGATAAAGGAATTAATTGAATAATCAGTTTTGAAACTTTCTTGTCTCCTTTTGCTCCTGCACCACATTAGAAAAACCTTTTAAATTCATTCTTGGGACATGGATGTCACTGGCTGGCCAGCATGTTATTGCACATTCCTAGTTGCCCTTGAGAAGGTGGTGATGAGCTGCTGGCTTGTCTACTTGATTAAGGACAATACCTCCCATGTCCACACCGCAGTGTTCTGTATTTGCCCTCGCAAGTTGTTGAAAGCAGTTATTGGTGGAGACTCTTAATTAAGCTGTCTAGTTCAAATTATTTTATGCTCCACCACATCTCTGCTGATTGGAGGACTCTGTCCTATATGGGTTCTATGCTATTATGTCCACAGCTCATTTTCTATATTTGGAAAGCTCCAATACTTAAACAACTTATCTCTGTATGATGCACTTCTGAACAAAGTGTTAGATCTTTTCCTCTTTACCATTTAATATTTTCACCTGGAATTGTCTTTTATGTTGTTGCTGTCTAAGTTTCTTTTCCCAACCTAATCTTTTAAATCTTTGCCAATGTCATGCCTTGAGGCCTTAATCTGGAAGTTACTCATATTGAATATACTCCATTCTTTTTATGTGCACGCCTATTCAACATGGTTGCTTCAATTTTTCGATGGCCTAGTGGTATTATTACTGGACTATTAATCCAGAGACCCCCCATAAGGTCCTGGTTAAAATTCTACCATGGCAGATGATGGAATTTGAGTTCAGTTTAAAAAATCTGGATTTAAAATCTGAGGATGACCACAATACCACTGTTAATTGTTGGAAAAACCCATCAGATTGACATGATTTGGAGATGCCGGTGTTGGACTGGGGTGTACAGAGTTACAAATCTCACGACACCAGGTTATAGTCCAACAGGTTTAATTGGAAGCACTAGCTTTCGGAGCACCGCTCCTTCATCAGATGGTTGTGGAGTACACAATTGTAAGACAGAGAATTTATAGCAAAAGTTTACAGTGTGATGAAATTATACATTGAAAAATACCTTGATTGTTTGTTAAGTCTCTCATCCGTTAGAATGACCATGATAGTTTCACTTCTTTCATATGTAAATCACAAAACTTTTTTAAAAAGTTACATTCTCAAGTTAAAGGTAACAATTAGTGTCTGTGCCAATAAGATGTTGAGATATTAAAGGTGTTAGCCCTCTGTGTCCCAGTCTGTGCCATAATGTTTAAACTGATTCTAATCTAAAAAGTGAGTTAACAGACACATTGATTCATGCAGTTTTTGAGCAAAGTACAATGTAACTCTGCAAGTACAAATTCACCCCAAAAATGTATATGTGTATGTGTGCATGTTGACTAATGTCCTTTCAGGAAGGCAATCTGCCACCCTTACCCAGTCTGGCCTATATGTGGCATCAAACATACTTGATGTCATCCTTACCATTTTGCCAGCTGCAGATGCATCTGTCCGTGACCGTATTGGTCAGAGTGACCATAATGCAGTCATTGTGGGTGAGTCCTGCCTTCACATTGAGAATAACTTCCATTGTGTTATCCAGCACTTTCACCGTGCTGAATGGGAATGTTATCATTGACCAGAAACTCAACTGGACTTTGAACAGCTATACAAACTCAAGATTAGGCATCTACGAGGTGCTATGCACCATCAACAACGGCAGAATCTGTAACTCATTGCCTGGCATATCCCCCACTCAACCATTACCATCAACCCAGGGGATCAATCCTGGTTCAATGGAGAGTGCAGGAGGGCATGCCAGGATCAAACCCAGGCATACCTGAAGATGAGGTGTTAATCTGGTGAAGCCACCATAAAGGGCTACTTGCATGCTAAACAGCATAAGCAGCAAGTGATCGACACAGCTAAGCGATCAAACAACCAATAAATCAGATCCAAGCTTTGTAGTCCTGCTACAACCAGTTGTGAATGGTGGTGGAAAATTGGAGAAATAGTGGAGGAGGAGGCTGTCCAAATATCATCATCCTCAAGATGGAAGAGCCCAGCACATCAGTGCAAAAGATAAAGCTGAAAGCTTTCACAGCAATCCTCAGCCACAAGTGCTGAATAGATGGTCCACCTTGGCCTCCTCCAGTAGTCCTCAGTATTACAGATACCAGTCTTTAGCCAATTCAAGTCACTCCATGTGATAACAAGAAATGGTTGGAGACAATCAATACTCCAAAGACTAGGCGCCATGACAACATTCCAATGATACCACAAAAGACCTGTGCTTCAAAAGTTACAGTTCCCCGAGCTAAGCTGTTCCAATACAGTTACAACACTGGCATCCATTGTCGGGCATCCACCTGACAATGTGGAAAATTGCTCAGATATGTCCTGTACATAAAAAGCAGGACAAATCTAATCCGGCCAACTACCGCCCCATCAGTCTACTCTCAATCATGAATAAAGTGATGGAAGATGTGATCAACAGTGCTATCAAGCAGCACCTGCTTGGCAATAACCTGCTCAGTGACGCCCAGTTTAGGTTCCGCCAGCGTCACTCAGCTCCTGACCTCATTACAGCTTTGGTTCAAACATGGATAAAAGAGCTGAATTCCAGAGGTGAGGTGCGAGTGATAGCCCTTGACTGCTACTTTCAACAGAGTGTGGCATCAAGGAGCCCTGGCAAAACTGGAATCGGCAGGAATCCGGGAGACAAACTCCGGTGGTTCGAGTCATACTTGACATGTTGGAAGATGGTGGTGGTTGTTGGAGGTCCTTCATCTCAGCTCTAGGACATTTCTGCAGGAGTTCCTCAGGGCAATGCCCTGGACCCAGCCATCTTCAGCTGCCTCATCAATGACCTTCCCTCCATTGTCAGGTCAGAAATGGAAATGCAATGTACTGCACCATTTGCAACTCCTCAGATACTGAAGCAGTCCGTGTCCAAATGCAACAAGACTGGGACAATATTTAAGCTTGGCTTTACCAGTGACAACTGACATAGCCTGGCATTTGCGTGGTGCAATGACCATCACCAATAAGAGCCAATATAACCACCACCTCTTGACTTTCAGTGGTATCACCACCACTGAATCCCCCACGCCAACATTCTGGATGTTATCATTGACCAGAAGCTCAACTGGACCTACATATAAATGTAGTGGCTACAAGAGCAGGTCAGAGGCTAGGAATAATTTGATGAGTAATGCATCTTCTGACTCCCCAGAGCCTGTCCACCATCTACAAGGGTCAAGAGTGTGGTGCTGCAAAAGCACAGCAGGCCAGGCAGCATCCCAGGAGCAGCAAAATCAATGTTTTGGGCAAAAACCCTTCACCAGGAATGATTCATTCCTGATGAAGGGCTTTTGTCCAAACCGTGGGTTTTTCTTGCTCTTCGGATGCTGTCTGACCAGCTGTGCTTTTCCAGCACCACACTCTTGACTCTAATCTCCAGCTTTCCTGACTTGTGCTTTGCAGGTGGTGAGTGTCAGATAATATTCCCCACTTGCCTGCATGAGTGCTGCCCCCAAAACACTCAAGAAGCTTGTTAGCATTCAGGACATAGCAGCTGGCTTGATTGGCACTACATCCCAAGCATCTAGTCCTTCTGTCGTTCGTGCTCAGTAGCAGCAGTATGTACTATCTACAGGGTCCAGTGCAGAAATTCACCAAAGATCCTCAGACAGCATCTTCCAACCCAAGACCACTTCCACCTGGAAAGATAAGAGCTGTAGGTATATGGGAACACCACCACCTTCAAGTTCCCCTCTAAGCTCTTCAGCATCCAGATTTGGAAATATTATTGCTCCTTCACTGTCACTGGTCAGAATCCTGGAATTCTCTCATTCATGGCATTGTGGGTCACCCCACAGCAGGTGGACTGCAGCGGCTCAAGAAGGCAGCTCACTACCACCACCTCAAGTGCAACTGGGGAGGGGCAATAAATACTAGCCTGGCCAGCAATTCCCACATCCTGTGAATGAACAAAAAAAAGCTTTAAGGTGCTTTGTTTTAATGTTGCCATACTTACTGCTCTTTTTGTTGTTACAGTTTGGCATATCAGCGAATGAGTTGGGAAGCTCTAAAGAAGTCAATTAATGGTCTCATCAATAAAGTCAATGTCTCAAACATAGCTAATATTATACATGAACTTTTGCAAGAAAATATTGTTCGGGGAAGGTATGTATGCATTTATGTTGTTGTCATATATTTTGATCAATCACTGATGTCTTATGAATTAGTATAGGTGTGAAGGTTTGAGTTTTAAAGTGTAACATTCTTTGGAGATGGTGCAAATTTGCCTAAAAATTCAAATAAGGGGTATTCCTTTTTGAAGCCAATCAAATGCTTTCACTGAACTTGTATAAATAAGCAGCAGTGGAATTTCTGTCTTTGTTTTTGTACTTATTCTGATGGATCAAAATCTCTGAAATATTAATGACAAAAGCAGAAGACCACAAAAGCTGCAAGTCTTAATACTCGGTCAAGCATATTTTTTTGGTGAAGGGAAGATTTAGTGTTAGAACATAGAAGAAGAATACAGCGCAGTACAGGCCCTTTGGCCCTCGATGTTGTGCCGATCCAAGCCCACCTAACCTATACTAACCCACTATCCTCCATATACCTATCCAATGCCCGCTTAAATGCCCATAAAGAGGTTCTGTGTCATCTGAAGATCTGCTGACCTAACCTGACTTTTGAGCATTTTTTGTGTACATTAATATGATTAAATACACAAAATAGATGAATATATAAAATATAAAGGAATCCATAAAATAATTAAATGTGGGTTCACAGATGTGGAAGAACATGAAGGCAGGGATACTGAATTAAGTTGTATGACAGTTTGGTAACAATTCTAAATCTAACTGGTTTGGAAAAGATGAGTCTTCGTGTTCGAGATATTTCCCCTATTTGTGTTCAAACACACTCCCTTCAAGTAATTATGTATTCACTTTTGATGCATGTATATCTGTTCTTTCCGTACAGGGGATTGGTTTCTAGATTTGTTATACAGGCACAGGCAGCTTCTCCTATATTTACACATGTTTATGCTGCTCTTGTGGCAATTATAAATTCAAAGTTCCCTCAAATTGGGGAGCTAATTCTCAAGAGATTGATCCTTAATTTTCGCAAAGGTTATCGCAGAAATGACAAGGTGAGCAAATGTTGCTACTGGTTTCAAGGCTTTAAAATAAAGCTACTGTAACTAAAACCTCATTAACAAATTTGCTTGTTTTCCGATAGTTTACCAAAATGACACTTGTTTCTTTTTTCCAGCAACTGTGCCTTTCAGCCTGCAAGTTTGTAGGTCATCTCGTTAATCAGAATGTTGTAAGTACAGCTTTGAATTCCTGCTTTTGTCAGTGCTCATATAAAGATCATTGTCTGTTTAGTTCCATTTGTGTTCACATGGTTACCTGCGCACTGTGCCTTGATTATCTGCACTTGCAAATATTTAGAAGAGCTTTGGTGGTTTAGATATGCACCCATTATTTTCTTTGATTTTTAAGTTATTGAAAAGTAGTTATTTCCTGTATGTCAGTATTTGGTAGAATTCTTATTTGTGCGTCCATTCAATTGGTACTTTTTCTCTTGGAGATCAGCAAAAATAATAGTTTCATCTAAATGGAATGATTTTGCTTTTAAACTGTACACTTGCTGAAAATTTGCTTTTTTTTTCAACTGGCAAATGATAAGACAGAGTCCACTATTTCAGATTACTAATAAATATATTTTTTTCAGTTCAGATTCAAATTTCAAATACCATTTCCAATCCCAAGCAGAACCACCATTTTTTTTTATCTCTTTTTCAATTGTTTCTGTTTTCATCATGTTCATACTATCTATGTGTTTCTTAAAGCCTCACCCATACATTCTTCCCCTCAATGTTTTTCAGTATTCTCTCATTGTCCTTTCATCCTTCACCCTACCTAAACATCAGTGTAATTGGAATGTCATTACCTATATTCCATCTCATTTGCTCATTTGATCATGAAGTTGATATTTTCAATTCTGCTCTCATTCTTTGGAAGAAAATTTCCAGCCCACATTTCACCTTGTCTCAAATTGTCACTGAACCCTGGCCGAGCAGCTTAATTTACACACACACATTCTGTAGCCTTGTACTGATCAGAACTCGTCAATCTACTCCTTGATCAAGCATATGACAGGTGATTGTTGTTGACACTGCTTCATGTTTAACTTCCCTATTGAGCAGTATGTGGAAATTTGATAATATTGCAGTGCAAGTGTAGATTGCAAAGATATGATCCCTTTTTGTTATATATCATGTTTGACATTTGTTGAAAATCTGCAATAATTAGTGACTTGTTTTCAAGCTTTTGGCTCAAAATACCAAAAATGAATATTTTAGAAATTTGTTTCTGCATTACCAGTGTGATCACTGCCTTTGTCTTTTGCTGTGAGCACATACACAATCTGTTCCAATTGCCTCATCCCTCTATGTGCAACATGAAAAAGAGTTTTCCAGTTACTTTCATTTCCAAAGAAGAGCCATACTGAACTCAAATGTTAACTTTGTTTTTCTCTCCACAGCTGTTGCAAGATCTGCTGAGTTTCTCCAACATTTCCTGTTATTAGTTCAGGTGTCCAGCATCCTCAGTATTTGCTTTCACATCGCATTTAGGCTGAAGATTTAATTTGTACAGGTGTTACACAGGCAAACCTGCAGAATTTAAGCACTGACAGATGCTTCCTATCTGGTATGAAGTTAATGGCATGGGCAGACCCATGCATCATGTGCATGCAGGTAAAGAAGTTGAAAGAGACAAGATCATGACCTCAGCAGGCTGGTGAATACAAAAAGTAGTTGTGCAGTAACTGCATTTTCCTTTCAACTTGCATAGCAACGAACATTAGAAAGAAAGCTGGCCACGTTGAGGAACTAGTTAAGGGGATCTTAACAAGTTGCAGCTTTTGTTCTGGTTGTGCTTATGTAAAGTTGGAAGAAGCATGGTGAGTGAGTTGTGATTTACGACAGGAGTTGAAAGTTCACGGTGAATGCAGAAGAGGATTGCATTGCTTTACATAGGAGAATTTATTTGAGGTACTGCTTGCTCTGCAACATGAGAACAGGCAAACGAGGTTGAGGTGGTAGTGTCCAGAGAAGAGTTGGAGGTGTCTACATTCAATGCTTTAGCTTAAGAAGCTTTGCATGTGCACAACATTTACAATCTATAATCTTGGAATTGTAGCTCCAGGTTTACTTCCATTAAGAAGGTAGTGATGTACTTGTCACCACCTTTACAAAGACCAGTAACCTTAAGAAAGAGTGAGAAAGGCTATACCAGTAACACTGAAGAACTCTGCATATTTTTTCCACCACAAATGGTTGCTTCCAGCTTAAGGACCTGCAATGTGCCACATTTCCTAGTGAACAGAGATATTTGTGAGGTTATAGAAGAACCAAAGGAATACTTCACTTTTGCCTTGATTGAGAAATGAAAGGATGCATCTGCTTGTCAGGATTGCAGCCATTGACTGTATGCAGATGTCTCTGTGTTTCCCATGTCAGTGAGTAATCCAAAGACTAGAAATAGTGTGAAACTCATCAAAACATTTATCTTGAACGTCCACCATGCTGACGACACCAGTGAGGCATTTTTTCTCCCAAGATGTGCAATTTCCACCTTCTGTTGGCTTTGATACGGCAAGAGAGCAATGTGTTCTGGCTTATGACTCCTTTCCAACATTCCATTACACAAGTTGAAGGCAACTTCAACGAGAAATTTTAAACTAAGCGCAACACTTAAAAGCATTCAATTGATGTCGCAAAGCAGGAATTGCATAGTTTTTATTGTCTGGACATTTGGATATTTGCAATCTCTACCTGAGAGGGCTGCCTTGTTTCTAGTGCTGTGCTGTGTGTCACCTTTCAGTTGACTTACCACAACAGAGATTTTGCGAACATACCACACCTTCTCAAAAGTGAAAGTCAAAATTTTATTTGAGGACCCAAGACAAGGAAAAAATGGGAATTTTGGTTGTTCTTCCTCCACTATCTATCACGCTGGTGAATCGCCTTGGTTCACTGGCTTGTAGAAGTTGTCCCTAACTTAGTGTTCCTATACAGTGCTACCTAACAGTTGAAGCATGGCTCAGAAAAAATTGCTGAATTTTTTTCTCCTCTGTTTGGGATGTATGAGCGTCAGTAGCAAAGTCCAACTCTTCTCTGGACACTACCACCTCAACCTCGTTTGCCTGTTCTCATGTTGCAGAGCAAGCAGTACCTCAAATAAATTCTCCTATGTAAAGCAATGCAATCCTCTTCTGCATTCACCGTGAACTCTCAACTCCTGTCGTAAATCACAACTCACTCACCATGCTTCTTCCAACTTTACATAAGCACAACCAGAACAAAAGCTGCAACTTGTTATCCTTTATTAATTCTCTTCAAAGAAGTGAATTAGAGCTGTTTTCTTGCAATCCCTGTGGTACAGGTACACGTGCTGCGCTGGTGGGAAGGAAGAATTATGGACCCACTGCAATATTGCCCTAAGGGTTCAGGGTATACTAATAGTACTGAATATGGCATACTGATAGTCGAATAGATATAAGATTGGCTGGATGGTAGAAAACATGATGCATCAAATGGGTCTTTTCGAGATTGACACGATGGGTCCTGCAGGGATCTGTGCTGGGCTCACAAACTTTTGCAATTAAGGACTTCGATGAGTTGGTTGAAGGCATGGTGGTGAAATGTATAAATGACAAAGATGGGGTAGAATGTATGTGATGAAAATGACATAAGAATGCAGACTGATATGGATAGTTGAAGTGAGCGAGCAAAAATCCGGCAGATGAATTATGCTGTCGGAAAACAAGTTTGTTCGCTTTGGCATAAAGAATGAAAAAGCAGAGAATTTTTTAACTGGAAAAAGACTGCACTGTTCCAACGTGTAGAGCAATCAAGATTTTCTTGTGCATATGTCACAAAAGGTCAGTCTGCAGTTAGAGCATATAATCAAGAGGGTTAATAAAATACAAGCCTTTCTTACAAGAAAAACTGAGCATAAAAGTGAGAATGTTATACAGCAGTTATTTTGCGCAGTGGTAGACTAGCAGTGGCAGAATCATGAATGCTGTTGACCTGAGAGCATACAGCATGTTTGTGCTCAAAGGTCCACAATCACTCCCATGGGATGGCACTTCAGCAGTTCTGGAACACACATTGTTATGAGAACCTGTATTTCCCATCATGTGTGAAGATCCATATGTACAATAGTAGTTACTTGAGCCTGCATGCCCCCTGCCAGAAATGTGATGGTCTCAGTTTCCACTCTTGCACTGAGATTCTGAAGAGATCCTCTTTTGCATTGCAATGAAAACTGAAACAGCAGACTGTCCATCGTTGTTCAGTCCTGCAGTATTACCGTGAACATTCTCACCGTTTCCATCGAGCAAGAAAAGTGCTGTATGTTCTGTGTTACAGCCTCTGCCATGGAGGCTATTTAGCAGACCTGCTGATGTAGCAAAAGTGTGTGCATTTTGTAGGAAATACTCCAACACAGTCTTTGTCTGAGTTATCTGCAGCAGGAATGAGAGGCCATTCTTCCTTCAGTGATCCTCACAAATGCTGACACACTCCTGTGTCTTACAGAAACCAACTCAAGTCCAGCGACTCAGTAGCTGCAGTTTTCAGCTCAGACTAGGTATGAATGTAGGCTCAGTGCTAGAGCTAACAGTAAGGATCTGACTTAATATCATGTATGATGGCCCTGACACTTCTCTTGTTCAAATTTATACCCGGATAAAGGGAAGGCTGCTTGGTGTATGTGGTTTCTGTGCAGTGCAATTCGTTTCCCAACAGGGTACAAATGATGCCTGCACTGAAATGAGGACTGGCTGTACGTGACCTCCTAATGACAGTGAATCAATTGGGTAACTCTGATGGGCAGATTAATTTTGCGTTGTCCACTTTACCTTCAATTAAGCATCAACACGACTCTTTATTTAGTGAACTCTGAAAGATTATAGCTAGGAAATCCATAATGTGCTCCCCTATGTCCTTTAACATACTCTGGAAACTGTCAGTTCCTCTGGTTTCGTCACTGTTTAATTTAATTTCCTCATTATTGATATTTTACTTGTATTAATTTTATTCAGTCTCTGTCATCAATTCGTTGCTAATTTCCTTAGAACTTATGGCAGTCCATCCTTCTTTTCTACTGTCAGTTCCAAGGCAAATTAATTATTCAGTGCATCGTCCATTTGCTATTCCCCATTTTTCTTTGTCTCAAGCACAAAAAATTTCCTTGAGACAATTTTGCATGACCTCGTGTTCCACTTATTTTCTTTGAGTAGTGGTGTAGGATATTAAACTTGTGATATTGGAACAGGCAAACAGGATTTCATTCCAATATTTCATTTGAAGAGCAGCAGACTGAACTCTCATTACTGCAAATTCTACATTCTGTTTTGACCTCGGGGAACAGTGATGTAAGTTGACAAACTAGGTAATGATGCAACATGAAGGATGTGGAATTTCAAGGGGGAGGGAGGGGCAAGTAAGATTCCTTTTATTCAAGACTCTCATGAGAGAAACCAATTGTCACTTTAAAAAATAAAGGCTAAATTTGAAAATAACAGACCATGAAAATATTTCCTTTCTCCTGAATTAGGCCCATGAAGTGCTGTCGTTAGAAATGCTTACATTACTGCTTGAGCGGCCCACCGATGACAGCGTTGAAGTGTCAATAGCTTTTCTGAAGGAGTGTGGAATGAAGTTAACAGAGGTTTCTCCGCGAGGCATTAATGGTAATTATGTAGCTGAACTCGTGCAGCAATTTAGCATAATTAACTCAAATTTTACTTGTTGCTCAACTTGTGATCCTTTTTGCAGCTATATTTGAACGTCTTCGCAATATCCTTCATGAATCTCAGATTGATAAACGTGTCCAGTATATGATTGAAGTCATGTTTGCAATTCGGAAGGATGGATTTAAGGATCACCCCATTATCTCTGAAGGTCTTGATCTAGTTGAGGAAGAGGATCAGTTTACCCATATGCTTCCTTTAGAAGATGAATACAATCCTGAAGATACGCTAAGTATGTATTTGAACAAAAAGTATTACAGAATTTGTCAACTGCTGAAAATCAACTATATTGCATACATGGAAGATTGTCCTTGGTGCTTGATTTTCTTCTGTTCAGTTTTCTGCAATGGAAATAAAGTATGTAGAATAATTTCTTGGAAATATTGGATTATGATGTAAATGATTTCATGTGAATTTACTAAAAAAACTACCGGAAGTACACATAGGTCAGATCTAATGATGGAAGTCATGATGAACATTCAGATGTTTGTCACTATTGTGTGTTAGAACCAAGACAATGTTTTAGCCATATTTGTGTCCATATTTAACCAGCAACTTTGAATTTACAGTTGGCACAGTTAAACTGCCTGAACCTCCCTGGATGCCTCTGATGTCCTGATTGTAGACTTGCGCTAGATGTCCTAAACTCTGCCAAACATTTGCTGTAGAAGATTCGATCTGTTAATCATCTGGACTTGGCCAACAGCTTTCTTCTCATCAAATTCAGCTGTGTCCATTTAGAATCTACTTAGGAATCAAATCAAAGAAATAGTGCACTCGGTAGCTAAATGCACTTTACTGTTCATTAAATTTAAAACATTTTTTGCTTCTTGTCAAGGTTCCTCCATGTTTGCATAAGTTAATGATTATAAAAGTCCATAAAAACAGTGAAAATGTTTTGCCAGGTTAAAATAGTTTTAAAAAAAAATTTGATCCTCACCATAACACTGCAAACCTCCTGAATCTTAAGGGGACATTTCTTGAGATACGGACATCAAAAGGACCATGGCTATGACATTTGCGTACTTTACCATAATCCCTCATGTCTGCGTTTGTTTGTTAATGGATATATTCTTTAACTAGAATAGGCAACCCCTCATGTTCAAGTTCAAAGAAAAGGCCACAGTTTCAATAGTGGTTGACAGCAAATGTCACTGTTGAAAGTGACCAGAAGATCTCAGCAGTTACTTAACAAACTTGTCATTTCTGTTGTTAGATAATTAAATCTTTAATTAATTAAGCATCATAACAGTTACTTCACTTGTGGGTGCTTGAAAAACTAAATTTCACTTTGAAAATTGTTTCAAATATAGATGTCTTCAAGATGGATTCAGATTTCCTTGATAATGAACAAAAGTACAAAGAATTAAAAAGAGGTGAGTTTTTTAATTCATGATTTAATGAAAGATTAAAACCTAACTATAAGGTAAAAGCTACTGCTTATTGACTTTGAATAGGGGCACATGTTAAGAGCAAGGTTGCACAAGTGTATTAATTTTTATCCAGCCATTTCTCCAGCTGTTGCCATACGTAGATCATTTTGACATTTGGTTTCAAGATTTACTCTGCTTTGATATGCCATATGCTTGCTTCTTTCCTTGAATATTGATCACCAGTTCTTTGAATATTATATCTGTAAATATTAAGCATAGTCAGTACGGAATAATGATTTATTGCTTTTGAACACTAGAAAAAAATGTGATGTGCATTGTACACTATTGTTAAAAACTGTGCGGTCATCATATATGTCTTCCACGTAGAAATCCTTGATGAAGGTAGCAGTGACTCTGCCTCTGGAGGTGAAGACGATGGTGATGGTGATGATGATGCTGATGATAGCGATAACGACAATGATGAGGATGGAGATGAGGAAGAAGGTGAGTGCTTTATCCTTCTTAATTTTAATATTGCCGGTTTTAGCTCGAGTATCCTAAAACTATAAATTTATAAGTCTCTACGATTTGTTGTGCTTGGAAACAGCCTGCCTTACATGCATGTAGTTTTGGCATTTAATATCACAGGAATCTCTTCTATGAATTATCAACTATTTATTGTTGAGATTTTATGGAACCCCCCAAGTAGTTTTTTTTAAAATCAGAAGATGGTGTTCTTGTCATTCAAATCTGTTCCTGAAACATTTAGTTCTGGCAAAGCTGTATTTATTTCCCATCTCTCGTTGCTTTGTGAGTGGTATTGGGTCTTGCCCTTGAACTGTTACAGCATTAGGAGTGATGTTCCCAAATTGGTGTTAGGTTGGGAATTCAAGATTTGATCCCAGAAAAGAGAAAAAGGAACACAGATTTCCATTTGTGTCATGCCTATAGGACATCCCAGAGGTCTTTGTAACAAATTAAGTATTTGAGAGTGTGGCCACCGTTGCAGTTGGGGGAGCAATATCTTATGATTAGAGCACTATTAATTGGAACTTGAGTTTCCATGAGCATAGTTGCCTTTATCTCTGACATTAAAAGCATTAAGAATTAAGGTTTGCTTACATATAACTGTGGTGTTCACTTTCTGGCATGCTTACCTTCTTTGGTCAGGCATTGAGTGTAAAAATTGACATGTTGAGGCTGTATAAGACCTAGGCCACATTTGGAGTACTGTGTGCCGTTCTGGTTACCATACCCTAGAGGAAGGATATGGTGGCTTTGTAGAGAGTGCAGGAAAAGTTTACAAGGATGTTGCCTGAATGGGAGTGTCCTCTCTATCAGGAAAGGTTGGACAAACTTGGACTGTTTCCAGTAGAGGGTCAGAGGTTGAGAAGCGACCTGATGGATAGCGTGTATTATTGGAGTCATTTCCCAAGGTTGAAAACATGACATATGAGGGACAGAGGTTGAAGGTGAGAGGGGGAGGGTTTTAAAAGCACGTTTTAAAGGCATGGAGGATGGTTGGTGTTTGGAGTGCATTGTCAGGGGGGAGAGTGGAAGTAGATACGATATCAGTATTTACCAGACATTTAGGTAGACACATAAACAAGCAGGGAATAGAGGGATATGAGCCATTTGCAGGCAGAAGGGATTGGTTTAGAATTACATCATGGTCGGCACAGACATGGTGGACCCAAGGGCCTTTTTCTGTGCTGCACGGTTTTATGTTTGATATTGTCCTCAATGCTATGCTGCCCTTCAATGACAACGTCTGTCAGTATGGAGTCAATCACCTAACATATGCTGACAATTCTCAAGTTGATTTCTCAACCATTGCTGTTGATCCCATTTTGTAAAGCTGCTGTCTGAAAATGAGTCTCAGAGTCATACAGCGTAGAAACAGATCCATAGGTCCAACTAGTCCACGCCAACCATGTTACCAAACTAAACTCGTCTCATTTGTCTGCATTTGGCCCATATTCCTCAACTTTTTCTATTCATGTATTTAATCAAATACCTTTTAAATGTTGTATTTGTACCTGCATCCAACACTTCCTATGACAGTTCGCACACAAACCCCACTCTGCAACAAAAAGGTTACTCCTCATGTCCTTTTCAAATCTTTGTCCTCTCATTTTAAAATGTGCCCCGAGGTTTGAACCTCTCCCCACCCTAGGGAAGTGACCCTTGCTATTCACCCTATCTCTGCCCCTTATATTAAAAACCTCAATAAGGTCACTCCTCAACCTCGTATGCTGCAGTTAAGAGAATCCCAACCTATCTAGCCTGTTTTTATAATTCAGACCTCCATTCCCAGTAAAATTGGTAAACCTTCTCCAAACCTTTTCCAGTTTAGTAATATCCTTCCTACAACAAGGTAACCGGAACTGCACACAGTAATCCAGTAGAGGCACTACCAATATCCTGTACAACCTTAACATGATGTCCCAATTCAACTGTTGGTTGGGCTAGCATTTATTGCCCAGAGGGGTGTTAAGAACCAACACCATTGCTGTGGGTCTGAAGTCATGTGTAGGCCAGACCAGGTAAGGATGGCAGATTTCTTTCCCTTAAGGACATTACTGAGTCAGGTGGGGTTTTTCCTGATGATTGACAATGGTTTCTTTCATGGTCACTATCAGACCCTTAATTTCAGATTCTTGATTGAATTCACATTTCCCCATCCGCCATGGCAGAATTTGGACCTGAATCCCCAGAACATGAACTGAATTTCTGAATTAATAGTCTTGTGATAATACCACTGGGCTGTTGCTTCCCCACTATATATGAGTCACTTGGAGGAAGGAAGTGGATGTACTGTAGCCAGAATTGCAGACAACACAAAAATAGTTGGAAAGATACATTGTGAGAGGGATATAGAGAGTTTAACAAGGGACATTTTCCTTTACTATTATCCACTAAACATGTACAATTGCTTTGTGTGATGGAGGCACTGGTCCCCTCAAATTCTTGTTTGCTGCAGTCTTTTTGTATTTAAATAATATTAATTCCTATTCTTGCTGCCAAAATGGATAACCCATATTTTCCAACGTTATTTTTCATATGCCAGGTTTTTGCTCACTCACTTAATCTATGTCCCACTGTCGACTCTGTGTCATCTTTACTGCTTGCCTTTCCATCTATTTTTGTCATCCACAAACTTGCCAGTAGTATGTTCACCTTTATCATCGAAATTGTTAGTGTTTATTGTAAGTAATTACGGCCCCAGCACTAATCCCTATGGCAGTCCACTAGTTAGAGGTTGCCATCCTGACAATGCACTCTGTTTCCTAACTCTGTCTTATGTTAGTTAGTTAATTCTTCATCCGTATTAATACACTATCCCCAACACCATGGGCTGTTATGTCAAGTAGCCTTTTGTGCAGTATTTCACTAAATGCCTTTGAAAATCCAAATATATAACATGTACTGTCTCCTCTTTAGCTATCCTCATGTTACCTCTTGAAACCATGCCAACTCTGCTTGACTATATTATGGATTTCTAAATGCACTGTACTGCATCCTGTGTCATATATTCTCATATTTTCCTCAACAATAGATGTTCAGCTAACCGATGTTGAATTAATTGTTTTGATCTCCCTCCCTATTTAAATAAGGGTATAACATTGGCGGCTTTTCAGACTTCCTGAACTTGTCCCAATTATTGAGATTATTGGAAGAACAGTTAATATTTAATGGTTTTTTTATGCACTTCAAGGCACTTTTTCTCCTATTGATTTTGGAGAAGATTTGCAGCTCAGGTTGATGATAAGTATGTAAGTTAGCTCGCTGAGCTGGAAGGTTTGTTTTCCGATATTTCATCACCATATTGGTAACATCATCAGTGAGAGTCTCCGGTGAAGCGCTGGTGGTATGTCCTGCCTCTCTATTTATAGGTCTTGGTTTACAGAAGAACTTTGATTATACAAATACCAATTATCCGAAAATCGGATTATTCGAAGGAGATCTCAAGGTCCCGATGGAAACATTACATCAAAGACGTGTTTCCAACACTGATCGCGTCTTTTGTTTACATTGATTAAACAGGCACTGTCTCCAAATGACTGACTGCTGCACTCTCTCTCTCTCCTTATACTTTCCCTGGTGTTCTACACGGGGTGAACCCTAAACCCCCCTTTCCCACATAATCTCTCTAACATTGTCCTGTACAGGGCAAATGTGGAACCTGTCAAAAAATTGTGTGTGTGGCTGTTGCTGCATGTGTGCGTGCGCTATTTGGAGACCTATTCCACAAAGGCAACTGCAGCAGCAGTCTTGAAGTTGGCGTCCAGTCCAGCTGCCCCGGAGAGGGGTCGGGTGTGGGGGGGGGGGAAGAGAGAGGGCGTGTTGGACGGGGTTGGAGCGAGGGTAGTATCGGATGGGGGTGAGGGGGGGCCACACACTCTGTGTGCTGCTGCAGTCTCCTGAACGGGGAGCAGACTTTAAAAACTCCAAGCCCCAGAGGAAAGGCATTTAATCGATTATTCGAACAAACTAGTGCCCGCCCATCACGTTCGGATCATCGAGGTTCCCCTGTAAGGTGGGTATTAAGAACATTTCCTGTTTTTTTCAAGGGAAGATAAATGGGATCTAAATCAATGTGTTTATAGATGGAGTTCTGGTTAGAATGCCATGCTTCTAAGAATTCTCGTGCGTGTCTTTATTTTGCCTGTCCTACAATGTGTGTGTTGTCCCAGTCAAAGTGGTGTCCTTTTTTGTCTGTACATATAGAAACTAGTGAGAGTGGGTTATGTCTTTTGGTGGCCAGTCGGTGTTCATTTATCCTGGTGGCAGGTTTCCTACTAGTTTGTCCAATGTAGTGTTTTTTGCAGTTCTTGCAGGATATCTTGTAAATGACGTTAGGTTTGCTGGTAGTATCTAATGGATCGTTTAGGTTCATTCGTTGCTGTTTAAGTGTGTTGGTAGGCTTGTGGGCTACCATGATGCCAAGGAGTCTGAGTAGTCTGGAACTCATTTCTGATATGCCTTTGATGTAAGGTAATGTAGTCTTTGGTTGCGTTGTGTCTGCCTGTTTGGGTTTGTTTCTGAGGAATTGGCGGATTGTGTTTATTGGGTATCCGTTTTTCTTGAAAACAGTGTATAGATATTTTTCCGCTTTTTGTAGTTCTTGGGTGCTGCATTGTGATGTAGCTCGTTGAAATAATGTCTTGATGCAGCCCTGTTTGTGGTTGTTGGGATGATTGTTTCTGAAGTTAAGTATTTGGTCTGTGTTTGTTGTTTTTCTGCAGATGCTGGTTTGAAGCTGTCCGTTAACAAAACATTTAACTGTCACATTTATGGGAGCCTGTTGTCATTCTCCTCCTCTTTTGTGAATTTTATGCCTGTCAGGATTTTTTGTTGATGTTGTCTGTTTCTCTAATTTGTTCCGTTTTGTGATGACAAAGGTGTCATCCACGTAGTGGACCCAAAGTTTAGGTTAGGTAGATGGGAGGGCAGCTTGTTCAGTCTCTCCATGACTGCTTCCGCTATGAGCCCTGATATTGGTGATCCCATAGATGTTCCGTTGACTTGTTTGTAGGTTTTGTTATTGAATGTGAAGTGGGTGGTGAGGCACAGGTCCAGTAGCTTGAGGATGTTGTCTTTACTGATGAAGTTGGTGCTGTCTGGTGTTTGTGGTCCTGGTTTTCCTAGTAGTGATGCCAGTATTTCTTTGGCCAGGTCGATATTAATTGATGTGAAAAAGGTTGTAATGTCAAATGAGACCATTATTTCATCCTCTTCTCTCTTGGTGTCTTGGTTCAGGAATTCTTGGGTGGAGTGAATGGAGTGGCATGAATCTTCAATTAGATGTTTTAGTTTTTGATGGAGTTCTTTGGCTAGTCTGTATGCTGGTGTACCAAGTAGGGAGACTATGGGTCTGAGGGGGGCACCAGGTTTGTACATTTTTGGTAATCCATAGAAGCTTGGTGTTTTGGATCCATCTGGTTTCATGTTTTACAAATCTGTCCTGTTTAATTCTCCTGTTTTTTTTTATTAAGTGCTGTAAGAAAGGATGAGATTCTGTTTTGTAGTTGTGGGGTCTGGTCCATTGCCACCTGCTGGTAAGTATCAGTATCTGCAATCCACTGATTCCTCAGAAACAAACCCAAACAATGCAGCCAAAAACTATAGCCACATTACCTTACATCGAAAACATATCAGAAATGACTTACAGACTGCTGACACCCCTTTGGCATCATGGTAGCCCACAAACCTACCAACACACTTAAACAGTGACGAATGAACCTAAAGGATTCACCGACCACGAATGAACCTGCCAACAAAACTAATGTAAGTTACAACATACCATGGAAGGGCTATGAAAAAGACTACATTGGACAAACTAGCAGGAAACTTGCCACCAGGATACATGAACAACAACTGGCCACAAAAGACATGACCCACTATCGCTAGTTTCTATACATACAGACAAAAGAGGGACGCCACTTCGACTGGGACAACACACAAATGTTAGGACAGGCGAAAGAAAGGCACACACGAGAATTCTTAGAGGCATGGCATTCTAACCAGCACTCATCAATAAACACATCGATTTAGATCCTATCTCCCTTCCCTTGAAAAAAAGAACTGGAAATGACATCACTCACCTTAAGAAACCAGGACCTATAAATAGAGAGGCGGGACATACCACCAGCACTTCGCCGGAGATTCTCATTGATGATGTTACCTTGTATGGTGACGAGATGTCTGAAAACAAACCTTCAAGCTCAGTGAGCTAACTTACATAGTTTTTTCTATTAATTTTGTATTATCTACTCCTCTGAACGTCTGATGTTAGTTAAATATCTTATTTGTGTTTTCTGTTTTTAAGTTTGCTATTAACCCTGCACTTTTCACTTGCCCCTTTCAAGTCTCATATTTAGTTTCTTTATTTAAGAATGTTATTCTAATGCATTGAGATTTTAGATCTACTGGCGAACATAAGATTTGAATTAATTTAAATTAAGATGTTGCTATTAAATTGTGTTCGCAAGAGTTTAAATTTTTGGAGCACGCAAGCTTTTGAAAATCTAAATTAACTTTTAATAAAGCAGTGAGCAAAATTGTATAACACGTGAACTGAGAATTGAGGAATTCGTTAAAATATTCAAGCAGTGTCTGAGAACTGCCAGGAATCTGTGCAGTGGAGGACAGTAGTCAAATTGCTTGCCAAGCTCCAAGACTTGGAAAAGTTTTGGAGCTGATGCCTTTGGCCATCTTTCCAATTTGCGTGAATTTAGAGTGAAGCTTGAGAGAAAAATCTTCAAAGATGAGAGTCTGTAATGTCGCAAATTTTGCTATTCTGTGATGAGAACGTCATGCAATACAAAGGATGGTGTGATCTGTTTGTTTTTCAGTTGCAGCATCCATTCTAGAGTAAAAACAACTTTTAGTCTGTATATTGCATCTAACATTTTGGTTTTGTCACAACCTTTGTCAACAATGACAATGTTTAGAAAGAAATTTGCACCTTCAGTTTAAAGCTGAAACAATGACATGGCAAAATTTCACTTTTAAGTTTTTACTTTAGCAAATGACTGCAAAACTTCTTTGAACTCAAGACCATTTCCTTTTTTAATTGGTAAGTTACACTTGAAGCTACGGGGTCAAAGTTGTACTTCTGTATTTCTGTGTACTTCTGTAATACACATGGCCAACTCCACAGAATTAGTCCTCAGTGCCAACAGTCCATAGTATCTCCTTTTTGCAGTGTTGAAACTTTGTCATAAGATGTTTTCCTTGGCTTTTGGAGAGTTCCTTTAATCCACCATCAGCAGTGAAGTTTGTTCTAAAATTTCTTCATTCTGTATCCATACCGAGGCAAATTTCCTGAAGTCTTCAGATGTCTGCAAGCTGCATCTCTTTGCTTCGAGAGCAACGTCTTCTTGCACCTGGCTGCAATCCTTTACAAAGTCCAACAACCTTTTTTCTGCTCCCAAAAACAACCATTTCAGTTTATTCATTGATTTGTAGGGAAATCTGTAATTTCATCTCAGAATAACCCCTTTCACCCTTTTCCCCATAACAAGCCTTGCATCCAGGGACAAGTAATGACTGTATCTTTGATCCCAACTCCCTTTCATTCTAATGGTAAATAGTTAATTTCAAACACAAATGTTTGAATCAATCCAGCAACACCTTTTTGGGACTTTGGGAGACTCTGTACTCAGGGCAAACTTGATCACAGCTATGCTTATCTTCAAACATGAATACCTTTATCTGCTCAGCAAGACAGTCTCTTAAGCCTTCTTTCGATCTAAACTAAACATACAGTCTTGATTTATTGAGAGATAGACTTCAGAATAGACAGTGTATTCTTAATTTATCATAGTCATAGTCCCAAAGCGTAATTATTTAAAACTTGTTATCACAATATTTTCATAAATAACTTGCTTATCAAGGAGAACGTTGAACAGTGATTATTTTGTAACAAGGCGTTCATATCAAACTCTTGATGCATTGTGCAGTGCACGTGGAGTATTTTCACAGTCACTTTCCATCAGTGTCTGATAATACAGTTAGACAGAAACTGTCGGTTGCTATGCTCTGGTCTCATCCATAAAATGGTCGAGCAATTCATTAAGAGGTTAGCTTGTTGACTAACTTGGATATTAAGTTTGAAAATGAATACAGACTTTTTTCCATTTTTTTTAGGGGAAAAGAAACTCACTATACATGACAAGACTGAAGTAAATCTCGTTTCATTTCGTCGTACAATTTATCTTGCTATTCAATCAAGGTAAGCAGATTTTTCAGCACTTCTGAAATGCTAACTTTAAATTACTGCTGTTTTGTGCAATCCACATATAAAATAAACCTGTTCAAAACAAATGTTGATAATCTCAACTCTGTCTTCCCTTGCTATATTGTTGTACACACATGTGTCATGCTTAATGATTTTAGAATATGTACGAGGAAATATGAAATGAGCAATTTAATACATTTGAGTTAGACACTGTTGATGACTTCCAGCTGCATGTCTGGAGAAAATACAGAATTCCTAATATTGTTATGATTTAGTTTTATTTTGACAAGAATATTTACCTTGGCAAAAACTGTATACCAGGGTTTGTGCAATGAGTTTACACATCTTTTTGTTGAACTCTGTCACACCTTTAACTCTGGTACACTGTCACAGTGTTTGGCGTTGCTGTAATTAATGTTTTTTGCTTCAAACGTTCGAAATGACACTGAACATAACTAAATAGAGATAAAAATAATCCAACATGATGATGACTTGGGTGAAAACCTTAATGGGACAAAAGGCAAACGGGTGACAAATTCTGCATTAATTTTCGGTGTGCATTGCTATTTCTGCATCATGTGTTTCACTGTTAAATAATTTAACCAGAGAATTTAAAAGAAAGTAGAAATGCCAATATCTATTTTTAAACATCTGATAGAAGGAGAAACAATCTAATTTGTATGTAAAAATGTGTTATGATTTTAATGAACCTGTTTGGCCTGCTATGAGCATAATCTTTTACTGCCATTCAATCCCGACTAGGATGGACTCAAACCTGGAGCTTCTGGCTAAATGGCAGAGATGCTATTCATTGCACCACAAAAACATGTTCTGATTAGATTAGATTCCCTACAGTGTGGAAACAGGCCCTTCCGCCCAATTAGTCCGAACTGACCCTCCGAAGAGTAACCCACCCAGACCCATTCCCCCTAACTAATGCACCTAACTCTATGGGCAATTTAGCATGACCAATTCACTTAACCTGACATCTTTGGACTGTGGGAGGAAACCGGAGCATCCGGAGGAAACCCACGCAGACATGGGGAAAATGTGCAAACATTACACACGGACAGTCGCCGGAGGCGGGAATTGAACCCGGGTCTCTGGCGCTGTGAGGCAGCAGTGCTAACCACTGTGCAACCGTTTCGCCCGCGTTCTGAGAGGTTGTGTTTCAATATCACTCCTTTAAACGCAACTCACAGGATTAGGTGTATGAGTTAGATGTAATTATTATTGATTGAGTTAATTATCTGAAAGTATATGCCAACTTGATCTCTTCAGTAATTAAGCCACATGTATTTTCTGTTACCCCACTATACCGAGCCCCACAGTTTCTTGTAAACCTTCCAGAATAAAAGATTTAACTTTTCCATAGTTTTCAGCTCTTTTGCTGCACGTGTCTCCATTTGCCTATGTATGTGAGCTTAACTTTGACCCCACCTCTAATTGAAACAATAAAATAATTTAATAGTCTTTCATAATTGATGTGGGTGAGCACTTTCGAACTGTTCAAGTAGTTGAGACTTTCTGTGATTTTTTTTTGCATAATCTTTCACTACTGAGTTTCTCCATTTCGTGGATCATCAGTCATTTATTGTGGGTGGTTTATCCCAAAGCTTCTTTGGTGACTTGTGATATGTGCTAGGACAGCCTGAGCAAAGTTTTTGTCCTTGTTACAGCAAAGTGCTTTTCACACTTCATTTGTTAGCAAGTTTCTGCTTGACATGACTGAAGTTTTGAACAAAATGGAGCTCAAACATGGTTTTCACAAATACGCTGATGAAAGATATGTCTCAGATCATGCATATCATAACCACTGGATGTCCCAATTGTTTCACAAGTCAAAAATTATTTTGCGGTCGCACTGCAAAATGTGGTTAAAGCACATTTGTTGGCCAGATTGCAGGAGAGCTCCCAGTTCTCATGTGAATGTTGTGGACGCATTAATGTTACTTGAGAGGGCAGATGGGAATACATCATGAGAAGCAGAGCAGCTATTTCTTTCTGATTAAAGTCTATGCTGATGGTTTTAAATCTATAGCCTTTTAAATGAGAAGTGAGAATGTCATACTTTTGCGAAGACTATATCTCTTTGAGCTGGTTTTCCTTCAGGAAAGAATCATGAAAAAATACTGGAACAACAGTAGGCCATTTAACCCTGTGAGTTTGTTCTGCGATTCATTGATATCCTGGCTGATTTGTGTTTCTTTGTGTGATCTATGTTTCTTGGCCCATATCTATTTTCCAGATTTTGATCAAAGGTTTAAAATCAATCCCACAATTCTACAACTCCCTACATAAAAAACTGTTTGCCAATATTTAGTTTGGCTTATGAAGATTCTATTTCTTATATCCTTGAGAAATAGACAAGATTCTTCCTCCTTTCAAATCCTTTAAACCCCTTTAAAAACAAACGTGAATCAAGTCACCCTTTAACTTTGTATATTCTAGAAAAGCAAAGTCAAGCTGCAACTTGCCTTGTTTTTAATGTGTTATTATTAAAAATACATTCCATTGGCTTTGTTGTTTCTTTTTTATACTTCACCAAAATGTTTCTGATCTATGTACATGGATCCCTAAATGCAGAGCAGCCTTGATTATCCAGCATTTGATTATCCGAATATCGGATTATCCAGCAAGATTGCAAGGTCCTGATGCCAGGCTAAGCTATGTTATCAGGCATTCAACTATCTGGAATTTAATTAACCGAATGAAATATTCCCCGCCCATGTCCTTTGGGTAATTGAGGTTCCTCTTAATTTAAAGCTTAACTTAAATCTTCTGAGCTTTTCAGCAACTTAAATAATACTGGGATCAAACCCATTTTTCCTTCAATATGGATAGCCTTATTATTTGTAATAATTTTGCTCAATTACTGAATCCATCAACATCTCCTATGTTTATGCTGCTATCCTGTCTCCTCAGTACTTCAACAATTTTCGTATCATTGGAAAACTTGGATATGACTCTGTCTTGTGTTATTTTAGTCAGTGCAGTGAATAATGAACATTTAATGCCTCAAGGGAGTTTCTTAAAGGGAATCCTTGTTATTTTCCAATTCAAGTACTTGCTTCTCATTGCTTCTTTATCGTTTAGTTGTCTTACCAGTTTCTTAAAGGACAAAAATTTCAATTCGTAGTGTCAATTTTAGCAGCAGTACCTTGTTTGGAGTGTTCATGTATTTTGGAAGTTCATATAAATAGCTTTCTTAGATATTGCTTTGTCTGCTATCCAATAATTGCTTTTGTATTTGTTCAGATTGAATTTCAAACATCTTATAATACCAGGATTAATTGTTCAAATAAACGAGTTGCACTGGAACATTGTGTTTGGTTGCAAGCTCTTAAGTTCCTGTGTCAGGTTAGGTTCCAAGAAAGTTAATGAAATTTGAAGGTCAGTAAACCCCTTGGGATTAAGTGCATTGAATAGCTTTGTGACTTTGTTTATGACAGTATTTAATGAAAGTAGCAGCATAAGTCAATAATTATATACAAATTGTCTTCCAGAAAGCCTCTTCAATTCACTTGGTTGGTTTAACGGGAAGTGAAGTAAATGGAATAGGGGAAGGTGGGAACTCTATGAACAGGATGGTCTTCGCCTGAACCAGAGGGGTACCAATATCTTATGGGGTGGAGGGGCGGAATTTGCTAATGCTCTTTGGGGGGGGTTTAAACTAATGCAGTAGGGGGGTGGAACCTGAATTATATTTCCAGTGTACAGGAGGTTGAGGGTAGTGAGGTCAGGGGAAGGTTTACAAAGTTGCGAGAGGGCATAGGCAATCAGGATGTTGGTTTGAAATGTGTGTGTTTCAATGCCAGGAGCATCTGGAATAAGGTGGGCGAACTTGCAGCATGGGTTGGTACCTAGGATCTCGATGTTGTGGCCATTTCAGAGACATGGCTAGAGGAGGGACAGGAATGGTGGTTGCATATTCCGGGATTTAGATGTTTCAGTAAGGTGGTGGGGGGAGGACGGCATTGTTAATCAGTGGTAATGTTACAGCAGCTGAGGCAACATTTGAGGACTCATCCGCTGAAATTAGAAACAGAAAAGGAGAAGTCACCCTATTGGGAGTTTGCTCTAGGCCTCTGAGTATTTAAAGGGCTGTAGAGGAAAGAATAGCAAAGATGATTCTCGGTAAGAGGGAGAGTAACAGGGTAGTTGTTATGGGGGCTTTAACTTTCCCAATATCGACTGGGAATACTAGTAGTTCAAGTAGTTTGGATGGGTCAGTTTTTGTTCAATGTGTGCAGGAGGGTTTTCTGACCCAGTATGTAGATAGGCCAACAAGGATCAATGTCACATTGGATTTGGTACTGGGGAACGAACCTGGCCAGGCGTTAGATTTGAAAGTAGGTGAACAATTTGGCAATAGTGACCACAGTTTGGTTATGTTTACAATAGCAATGAGCAGGGATAGGTATATACTGCAGCGAAAGAGGTATAATGTGGGGGGAGGGGGGGGGAAGGCCATTATGATGCGATTAGGCAAGATTTAGGATGGGGAAGGAAACTGCAGGGGATGGGCACACTTGAAAGGTGGAGCTTATTCAAGGAACAACACTACTGCGGGTGCTTGATAAGTATATCCCGATCAGGTAGGGAGGTAGTTGTTGAGAGAGGGGAGCCATGGTTTACTAAAGAAGTTGAAGCTCTTGTCAAGAGAAAGAAGAAGGTTTATGTGAGGATGAAGTGTGAAGGTCAGTTAAGGGGCTTGAGAGTTATAAGTTAGCCAGAAAAAATCGAAAGAGAGGGTTAAGAAGAGCCAGGAGGGAATGTGTGAAGTTGTTGGCAGATCGGATCAGAAAAACCCTAAGGCCTTCTGTAGGTGTATCAGGAATAAAAGAATGACGAGAGTAAGATTAGGCCAATCAAAGACAGTAATGGGAAGTTGTGTGTGGAATCTGAGGACATAGGTGAAGCGCTTAATGAATACTTTTCATCAGTATTCACATTGGAAAAGGGCAATGATGGTGAGAATACGTTGATACAGGCTACTAGATTAGGTAGGATTGCGGTTGACAAAAAGGTGTTAGTCATTTTGGAAGATTTGAAAATAGACAAGACCCCTGGGCTGGATGAGATTTATCCTCTGATTCTCTGGGAAGCCACAGAGGAGTTTGCAGAGCGTTTGACTTCGATCTTTATGTCATCATTGTCGACAGGAGTAGTGCCAGAAGAGTGGAGGATAGCAAATGTTGTTCCCTTGTTCAAGAAGGGGAATTGGGGCAACCCTGGTAAATATGGGCCAGTGAGCCTTCCTTTGGTTGTGGGTAAGGTGTTGGGGAAAAAGTTACAAGAGATAGGATTTATAATCATCTGGAAAAGAATAATTTGATTAGGGATAGTCAGCACGGTTTTGTGAAGGGGAGCTCGTGCCTCACAAACCTTATTGAGTTCTTCAAGCAGATGACAAAACATGTGGATGAAGGTAAAGCAGTTGATGTGGTGTATGTGGACTTCAGTAAGACGTTTGATAAAGTTCCCCGCTGTAGGCTATTGTGCAAACAACAAAGTTTTGAGATTAAAGGTGATTTAGCAGTTTGGGTTAGAAATTGGCGAGCTGAAAGAAGACAGTGTTGGTTAATGGGAAATATTCATCCTGGAGCTCAGTTACAAGGATCTGTTTTGGGGCCACTGCTGTTTGTGATTTTTATAAATGATCTGGATATGGGCGGATAAGGACGGGTGAGTAAATTTGTGGATGACACTAAAGTAGACAGAATTGTGGATAGTGCCAAAGGATGTTGTGGGTTACAGAGGGACATAGATAAGATACAGAGCTGGACTGAGAGGTGGCAAATGGAGCTTAATGAGGAAAAGTGAGAGGTAGTTTACTTCGGAACAAGTAACAGGAATGCAAAGTATTGGGCTAATGGTAAAGTTCTTGGCAGTGTAGATGAACAAAGAGTTCTCTGTGTGCAGCTGCATAAATTCCTGAAAGTTACCACCCAGGTTGATAGGGTTGTTAAGAAGGCATATGGTGTGTTGGCGTTTATTGGCAGGTGGACTGTGTTTTGGAGCCACGAGGTCATGCTTCAGCTGCCCAAGGTACTGATTAGATTAGATTAAATTACTTACAGTGTGGAAACAGGCCCTTTGGCCCAACAAGTCCACACTGACCCGCCGAAGCACACCCACCCAGACCCATTCCCCTACATTTACCCCTGCACCTAACACTACAGGCAATTTAGCATGGCCAATTCACCTAATCTGCACATTTTTGGACTGTGGGAGGAAACCGGAGCACCCGGAGGAAACCCATGCAGACACGGGGAGAATGTGCAAACTCTCGCCTGAGGCGGGAATTGAACCCGGGTCTCTGGCGCTGTGAGCCAGCAGTGCTAACCACTGTGTCACCGTGCCGCCCATAAGGTGCGGCCTTACACTGGTAAGGCCGCACCTGGAGTTTTGCGTACAGTTCTGGTCACTACATTATAGAATGGATGTGAAAGCTTTGGAAAGGGTTCGGAGGAGATTTAGCAGGATGTTGCCTGGTATGGGAGGAGGATCTCAGGAGGAAAGGCTGAGGGAACTGCTATTTTTGTTGGAGAGAAGAAGGTTTGCAAGGTGACTTAATTGAGACATATAAGATAATCTGAGGGTTAGATAGGGTGGACAGTGAAAGCCTTTTTTTGGACGGATGATGAAGGGGACATAGCCTTAAATTGAGGGCTAATAGATTTAGGACAGATATCAGCGGTAATTTCTTTACTTCGAGAATAGTAGGGGCATGAAACGACCCGCCTGCAAGAATAGTAGACTTGCCAATGTTAAGGGCTTTTAAATGGGCATTGGGCATACATATGGATAATAATGGAATGTGTAGATTAGATGGGCATCAGATTAATTTCACAGGTTGGTGCAACATCAAGGGTCAAAGGGCCTGTACTGCGCTGTAACTAATTATCTAATTACTTAGAGAATTTAACATGTCAACAGGGTAATTTGAATCACAAAGTTCATGAGTGAATGGTTAACTTGTGCAATAAGACAACACTGATGTCGAAAAAAACACAAAGAACTGCAGATGCTGGTAATCTGAAACAAAAACAAAAATTGCTGGTGAGACAAGTCTGGCAGCGTCTGTGGAGAGGAGGAGAAGTCCAGCGTTTGGGTCCAGTGACCGTTCTTCAGAACCCAGTTTGAAGAAGGGTCACTTGAGCTGACACATGGATGGAGAAGATTTTGAGAGATGGTGGAGATCTCTGCTGGGTGCCAAAGTCATTAATGTTTGGAATTGATATCATCAAGAAGAAGCAAATCTGTTTTTGTTATTGTCCTGTAGAGTAAACAAATTAATTTACTGTAAATCATGCCAATAATGTCTTGTTTAGTTCTTGAGTTTAGAGAGGAAAGCATCCAGTCATTCTGATTGTTGCCATTGATGGCTGATGCACAAGCCTTTCACCTACCAGTTGGATTGGAGTCTCTCAACAATTACTGATGCTGGCCAGTCTCTGAATGACTGCCTTGTTAATGCAGAACGTTAAATTTGTTCCTTCATTGAAATCAGTTACATGCAATCAGTTGATACAAGAACTTCATAATGTTACCAAAAGGCTAAATATATTGTTCAACTATTCCATTGTTTGACAAAAGATCATACTTTATTGTGTAACCTGAAGTTTAAGGTGGCATCGTTACCTTCCATATGCCTCATTCAGGTAGTTGAGTATGTGTAATATGAAAATGAGAGTTAACTTGTTGTACCTACCACATAGTGTGTTTATAATTGGCCTAATTTCTGCTCCTATGTCTTATGTTCTGTTATGCAATATTCAGCACTTCATGTTATGTTAGTGTTGAATTTTTCCTTGGAGAATCTTGTCCTCTATTTCTGCCTTCACCGCTCATGCTATTATTTTATTATTTTCACTTGGCATGACAGAAATTACATTACATTCATTGTCCAAATGCAACTGGACAATTGTAAAGTGTTGAACTGCAAGTACAACTCAGTTCAGTGTTGATAAGTTTTGAAAGTCAAACCTTGAAGACATCCAATTCTAATAGTGCGAATTATGATTGGGGTTTTGATGCAAAGTTAGACAGAGGCAGAGCAATAGGGCAGACCAAAAAGCTGATAAAGTACTTGCTTCGACATGTTAATTTGAGCAAGTGAAGAGGACATCAGTGCTCCATCTTTTTCGCATTCTTTTGATGACCATCCAAAATTATTTTTGTTCTTTTATCGTGTTGCTATCACACATGTTTTAAAATTAGTAAACCAGATCACAAGTTGAGATCCAATTCCAAAGTTTTCCTGAGTCAAGCAGTGGAATTATGCACTAAACACAAGGAAAATGAAAAAAAAATACTGCTTGAATACCAGGGACCTAGGTTTGATCCAGCGTTGGGCGATTGTCTCTGGAGTTTGCATGTTCTGTGTGGGTTTCTGCCAAGTGCTTTTTTTTCCTGCCCACAGTCCAAGGATGTGCAGGTTAGGTAGATTGGCCATGGTTATGTTAGGTTCTTTTCCCAAAGTTTCATGCATGCGATGAAATTCACACACACTAACCTCTGCAAACAGTTAATGTTTATTAAAGCTTGTACAAGCTAGGTGACCCCCCCTTGCGTGGGATGTTGAGTCAAAGTGAGGCCCTGAACAAAGGAAACACATCCCCTTTACACAGATCTGTTAGCCATGCTTGCAGATGCTCTGGCCACTCCCACAGTCACATGCCACTCGACAACCCCCAGTTACTTAAGTCACATGTTACCTCAGATACAATGGCAAGATGAGATCACCCTCGGAGATAATACTATTACTAATGTTCTAATCCCGGGGAATTGTTATGCAGATGATTCCCTGACTCTGTGATTCCCAAGACAATACAGGTGTGACATACCTCTGGCCAGAAAGCATTTCTGGGTGGAAGAGATTGAATTATAATTTAACTTTACAATAACTGGGTAGTAATAGCAAATGACTGTCTAACCGAAGTGTAAATTACAATGGATGGTCATCCGCATTCTTTCATGATTGTCATCCCCACCCAAAGACAGTGCAGTTTAACCCTGTAATATTACGTTAATGTCTAGGGAGATATTCCCATTTCATCTTTTGACATTACATTCCTCCCTTTTATGATTCCATGATAACTACCTCGATGGGACTACTACCTTTCATAAGAATGTTACTGCCAGGACTTAAACAAGTTATTAATACACAACATGCAATGATTATTATAACAGAAATTACGAGTTCATACAGGAAATAGAATTTGCTGAAGCCTCCCATGTGGAAAAAAGATTAATCAGTAAAGTGCTTAAATGCACAGTCCTTAGTGACCACTCCATCCCCTCCAAATCAAGTAGAAACGAGCCAATTGTCCAAAATCTCCTTCAGTAAAGTCCAACCTGAAAACAAAATTCAGTCTGTCCTTCTGCATCACTCCAGGGAGAAATCTGAATTGGATAAAGGCAGTTAAATACTTAACAAAACTAACCTGACTTCTATCCTTCTGGAACTGTTTCAGATGGAGGATGCCAGCGTATCTGAGCATGCAGCAGCTGTTCCTGCAGCAGCGTAGGTGAACGCAGCATTCTTTGCTGCTTCTACTCCCACTCTGCTGTTAAATGTAACAAAGCCAACTGGCTGTTTTGATGTTAGCTTGTTCAGTGAACCTTCATATCCCTTAAATGATTGAAAGACAAGGTAAAGCTCACGTGGTTTAATGTCCATAGGAATGCCACTGACAAAAAGCGTACCACCCTCCTCTTCACTGTTGTTAGCTTCATCCATTGGATCAGGTTGTGGAGGGGTGGACGGTGGTTCGAAGGCGTGCTTTACCTGTGAATGGAGAAACTCTTGAGATGATGTTAGCTGTTGGAAGTATCTTTGCATTTCCTCTCGCATTCCTTCCTTGCCAAGGTGGTTATTAGTATGAAGGCAGTCACGCATTTAACTACATTACATTGTGTCTGCCTATTTCAACATTCTTAATCGACTTGAAGTCTGTTGCTCTGTTCACTATTTTGGACATTATTAGATTTTTAACAATCCGGAAACTTCAAAATTGTACAGCCTAAACAATTCAGTCAATTATAAGCAACAATCAGTGGTCCTAAAATCAAACCTTCAGGGGACTCCATTCACGTTCTTGAAAAATTATTTTCCTTTAACAAATTAATACTTTGCTAATGTGAAAGCTGTCAGGAAAAGTATTTCCAAAATCTAGAACAGCAAGAAACCAACAAAATCTTTCCTGAGCTTTAGCAATTGAAGAGTTGGTTTCAGTTCAGGTTTAAATCTCTAATATTCAACAAATGCTGGATATATTAAATATGTTCTCCAAATGAAACTTCCCAAACAAAACATTCGGAATTACAGCGGCAACTTTGGTAGAGATCAACATTCTTTGACTTGGTAATATGAAGTGGGCCAATGAAGTCTTAACAAGGATTAACAGAATTTAAACAGCACAGCCTCAATTTTGAACATTCTCTAGAATCTTAACAAAACATCAAACTCAAAATGCTCTCTTCTTTTTGTGAACACTCTGCAGTAAAAACACAGCAGCAAAGATATTTTAATGCAATACTCTCATCTGGCTAAAGCATGACCACTGACCCAACTCTCTTTTTTAACAGGCATTGTAGAATTTCAAACAAATCAGGGGCTTATGGTACTCGATCAATTTGCTTTAAGGTTACAAGTTGGTTAATTTTAAAACACATTTTAAAAATCATGTTGTACAGTTTCAACGTAAAAACAAAATCTGCTCCATTACATAATCCACAAAACACATTGAATTGAGATCCTAATTCAAACAAGGCAAAACAGTTACTTAAAAGGGTTTTCCAAACCAGGATTTTAACAAACGAATATATTTAACTATCAAACACTTACAGCATGGCACAATTTATGTTGAAACTTCCTTTTCTGATCTAAGTATTAATACAACCTTAATTTCAGCATTTCTTGCTCTTTTATTTGAAGAGCCTCTGGTCAGAATTTGTCTCATTTTAATATGAAGGAAAAGCGTGCACATTGAGAGAGAACCCCCCCCCCCCAAGTTCACCTGGTGATGATCCATGAAATGGAAACCAAGGAGTCAAAACGATGGACTCCAAAAAGATCCACACCAGAATTGGAAAGAAATAAATGACGTCCAGATTCCCAAGCAACCACCATGGCACAGAAAAAACCACAAGTTCAAGATTCCCGAAGTTCCGCGAACCCTACAGTGCCTGGTGTGTGCACACACAAAGATCATGAAAACATCCTCCCCCTCACTACCGGATGAGGTCATGAAGGAAAGAAAGACCAGCCGTACTCTCACAACACAATCCCACCCACAATAAAAAAAGCCTCGCAGCTGAGCACATGGTGCAGCAGTCCAAGCCACTCTCCTTCCCCAGAACAAAGGCAAGGCTTCCCCAGCGGTCAATGCGCTTTACTGTTGGGGCTTGAGCAGACTGGCTCCACTTTCTCCCCCTTTTCCCAATGACGGCATTTTGTCTAAAAGTAGGGGCAGCATGGGGTACAAAGGCAACAATTTTAAGTATCAAATTCTAACCTTTTTTACTCCCTAGCCTCAAATCTCACCATTAGAGGACTTTAAACTTCTTTTTCCCAAGAGGACTTTGAACTCATTTTTACCTAGGGACTCTCATGCCTTTTTAGCTCTGGGACTCTTAAACAAATTTTAACTGTGGGGACTCTAACACCAAATCACCCCTGGGCTCTAACCCGGATTTAATTGTGGGGGCGTTAACCCCAATTTAACTGTATATGTCTGGTGACTCTAACCCCAGTTCAAGCTTTTCTAAAACCCACCTTTGCACAAAGCGACTCATTGGTGTGTAAGTGTGCGAGCTACATCAAAGGTTCCATCACCACCGAGTCCCAGGAAACAAAGGGTCGACTGAATGGTAGGTTTAGAGAGAGAGATCAAGGTGAAGCTTAGCCGATCCATGTCACGCAACCAACACTCAGGCGATCGCTTATTCAGTCCACCTGAAAGCTCCGTATATGTTGGAATCTTACCGCCACATGTTAGGTTCTTTTCCCAAGGTTTTGCATGTGAGATGCAATTCCTGCACACCAACTTCTGCAAACAGTTAAAGTTTATTAAAGCTTGTACAAGCTAGGTGACCGTCTCACAGGTGTGCGAGGTTGAGCCAAAGTGAGGCATTGAACAAAAAGAAAACATCCCCTTTATGAAGGTCAGTTAGCCATGTTTGCAGATGCTCTGTCCACTCTCCCACAGTCACATGCTTCTCATGATAACCCCCAGTTACTCACAGTCACATGTTACCCCAGGTACAATGGCATAATGAGTTCATAAGACCATAAGACATAGGAGCAGAAGTAAGGCCATTCGGCCCATCGAGTCCACTCCGCCATTCATTCATGGCTGATGAGCATTTCAACTCCACTTACCAGTATTCTTCCCGTAGCCCTTAATTCCTTGTGACATCAAGAATTTATCAATTTCCGCCTTGAAGACATTTAGCATCCCAGCCTCCACTGCACTCTGTGGCAATGAATTCCACAGGCCCACCACTCTCTGGCTGAAGAAATGTCTCCGCATTTCTGTTCTGAATTTACCCCCTCTAATTCTAAGGCTGTGTCCACGGGTCCTAGTCTCCTCGCCTAACGGAAACAATTTCCTAGCGTCCACACTCTCCAAGCCATGTATTATCTTGTAAGTTTCTATTAGATCTCCCCTTAATCTTCTAAACTCCAATGAATACAATCCCAGGATCCTCAGCCGTTCCTCATATGTTAGACCTACCATTCCAGGGATCATCCGTGTGAATCTCCGCTGGACACGCTCCAGTGCCAGTATGTCCTTCCTGAGGTGTGGGGACCAAAACTGGACACAGTACTCCAAATGGGGTCTAACCAGAGCTTTATAAAGTCTCAGTAGCACAACAGTGCTTTTATATTCCAACCCTCTTGAGATAATTGACCACATTGCATTCGCTTTCTTAATCACGGACTCAACCTGCGTGTTTACCTTTAGAAAATCCTCAACTAGCACTCCCAGATCCCTCTGTACTTTGGCTTTACGAATTTTCTCACCGTTTAGAAAGTAGTCCATGCTTGTATTCTTTTTTCCAAAGTGCAAGACCTCGCATTTGCTCACATTGAATTCCATCAGCCATTTCCTGGACCACTCCTCCAAACTGTCTAGATCCTTCTGCAGCCTTCCCACTTCCTCAGTACTACCTGCCTGTCCACCTAACTTTGTATCATCAGCAAACTTCGCTAGAATGCCCCCAGTCCCTTCATCCAGATCATTAATATATAATGTGAACAGCTGCGGCCCCAACACTGAACCCCCTGCGGGACACTGCTTGTCACCGGCTGCCATTCCAAAAAAGAACCTTTTATCCCAACTCTCTGCCTTCTGTCAGTCAGCCAATCCTCAATCCATACTAGTAGCTCACCTCGACCACCATGGGCCCTCACCTTGCTCAGCAGCCTCCCGTGTGGCATCTTATCAAAGGCCTTTTGGAAGTCTAGATAGACCACATTCACTGGGTTTCCCCGGTCTAACCTACTTGTCACTTCTTCAAAGAATTCTAACAGGTTTGTCAAGCACGACCTCCCCTTACTAAAACCATGTTGACTTGTTCTAATCCGACCCTGCTCTTCCAAGAATTTAGAAACCTCATCCTTAATGATGGATTCTAGAATTTTACCAACAACCAAGGTTAGGCTAATTGGCCTATAATTTTCCATCTTTTGTCTTGATCCTTTCTTGAACAAGGGGGTTACAACAGCGATCTTCCAATCATCCGGGACTTTCCCTGACTCCAGTGACTTTTATATTCCAACCCTCCTCGGAGATGATGCAAATGCTAATGCCCTAATTCTGGGGAATCATTATGCAGACTATTTCCTGACTCCGTGATCTCCTAAGGCAATGCAGGTGCGACACACCATTGGTCAGAAAGCATTTCTGGATGCAAGAGATTGAATTATAGTTTAACTTGACAACAGCAGGGAAGTAATAACAAATGATTGCCTAAATGAAGTGTAAATTACAATGGATGGTCATCTGCATTCTTTCATGATTGTCATCCCCACCCAAAGACAGTGCAGTTTAACTCTTTAATATTACATTAATGTCCAGAGTGAGATTCCCATTTAATCTTTAAACATTGCAGTTAGTGCAGGGTTACATAGATTGGTTGAGGAAGCCGGTCTGCGTGGGATGCTGTTTGGAGGGTTGGTGCAGACTTGATTGTCTAAATGACCTCTTGCACTGTAGGGTTTCTGTGATATCAATGGCAGACATATAAACATAGTTAAAGAAGTTTTAAGTGTGAATGCATGTCGATACAGATAGGAAAGTAAATGCCTCTGCAGTTTAAAGTTAACAGTGCCTTTGATTTGCAAGAGTGAAACGTGAGTCCCAGCAGTGTAGCTATTGTCCTGTTTCCTAAGGAGTGGTGAAGCATGTGGATAAATCCAGTGAGAGATGATTTTTCTAAGCTTTTTGGAAATTTGAGAGAGAATTGTGCAGACAATAATTTGCATTAACTATGTTATTAGTCGATAATATTTTCTCTTTTTTGTTTATCTTAAAGGCTGCTGTTGCTTTGCAAATGTGATTGTCTTTGTCTTTTTTTTTCATAACCTTCACAATTCTTCAAAATAGTCATCACTATATAAGTAATTGCTTAACTTGGCCATGCTTGGATTTTTACTAAATTTGCAGATCACTGTTGCATCCCATTGAGATGACAGGAAGACAATTTTCCATCTGATAAGAGAGGATTGAAAAATTTAGGTGAAGTGTCTCAGTGCATCAAAATCAAAGACCTTGGAACCAGTTTAGAAAATATAGTTCCTTTACTGAATTCAATGACAAATGAGCATGTTGATCATTTTCCCATGTGTTTTGTACACCAAGGATCCATGTTCTAACTTGGAGTTTGGTTGACTTCCAATATTTAAGCAACACAAGAAATTGCAGGTCCACAGATTCAGTCCTCATATTTCACTGCAGCCCAGGTTATCTCCTTAGCACATTGCAATATTCTATACTGTGTGCTGCATGTAATATGTTTAAATTTATACAAACACTTCACATTTCTGTAGTCAAGCAAAAAATATTGTCTTCAGTAGAGGTAAAATAGATTGTGGGCGGAAGTTCTGTTTGAGGCAGCATGGAGATTGGGTTGTAACATGAAGGAGGCAAAATTGTGTGAGAAAATTGTCTTCCCTTTAGATATTGGGTTTCAAGCACATTTGAAAATGAACAGTTTTTTTTTCATTTGGATGCTCATCAAAGCGTTCGCACTAATAATAGAAAAAATGTCAGAAAATTGTAATTATGATCCATTCCCAAGTTCTTTTTCACTCTTGATTTATACAATTAGTTGTTGAAAAGAGCATTACTTTGGAGGAGTTCCTCAGGTCCTGTCTGAGGCCCAACCATCTTCAACGACTTCATCATCAGTGATCTTTCTGCCATCATAAGGTCAGAAGTGGGAATGTTTGCGAATAATCGCACCTTCTCAGATGCTGGAGTGTACATGGCCACAAGATCTTGACAACATTGGGGTTTGAGCTGACCAGTGACAACTGACATTTATGCCATGTGAGTGCTGAGCAATGACCATCTTCAACAAGAGATTATTTAACCATTGCCTCCTGACGTTGTGATATTGCTATCATTGAGTTCCCCACAATCATCCTGGGCATTGCTACTGAGCAGAAACTGAACTGGACTGGCTATGCAAAGATGTATATAGAACAGGCCAGAGCCTGGGACTCCTGCAACGTGTAACATAACTTGTGATTCCTCAAAGCCTGTCCACTGTCTGAAAGGCACAAGTCTTTGAGATCGCTTTTCAGATAAAGTAAAGGAAAATCCAAAGAGATTCGACAAGTATGTTAAGGGCAAAAGAGTTAACTCTGGAGAGAATAGGGCCCCTTAAAGATAAGCTATGTCATCTGTGGGTGGAGCCACAGGTGGTGAGCAAGATCCTAAACTAACATCTCGCATCCATACTTGCTTTGGAGAGAGACCTGGAAGCTAGGGAACACACTGAAGTATATAGTGATGTCTTGAAGAGAGTCCACGTTCGAGAAGAGGAGGTGCTGGATGTTTTAATCAAAGGTAGATAAATCCCCAAGCATGGAACAAGCTGCTAGAGGATGTGGTGGAATTGGGTACAGTTACAACATATAAAAGGCACCTGGATGGATACATGAATAGGAAGGGTTGAAAGGTATATGGGACAAGTGCTAATGACAGAGACTAGTTCAGTTGAGGATACCTGGTCAGCGCAGACGAGTTGGACCAAAGGGTCTGTTTCTGATTCTATGCCTATAAGTTTGTCACAGGGCATTGTGGGAAGGTAGGGAAGAAATGATGGGGCCCCAAGCAGTGATATTTGTATCATCGACAGCCATAGGTGAGGTGCCAAAAGGGTGACTAATATTGTGTAATGATTTAAGAAAGGCTGTAGAGAAAAGCCAGGGAACTATAGTCCGGTGAGCCTAACATTAGTGATGGATAAGTTTACGGAGGGGATTCTGAGAGACAGGATCTATATACATTTGGAAAGGCAAAGGCTGAATAGAAATAGTCAGCAAGGCTTTGTGTGTGGGAAATTGTATCTCACAAACTTGATTGAGTCTTTTTGAAGTGGCGAAGAAGATAGATGAGGGCTTTAGCGAGACCTTTGACATGGTTCCACATGGTTGACTGGTTCGTAAGGTTAGGTCACATGGGAACCAGGGAGAGCATCAGGGAGGTGACAACCTCGTGGTGTTTTCACTGGACTGTTAATCTAGAGATTAGGGGAACCTGGTTCAAATCCCACCAGGGCAGATGGTGGAATCTGAAGTCAAAAAAGTCTGGAATTAAGAGTCTAATGATGACCATGAAGCCCTTGTCATTGTTGGAAAAAAAACCATCTGGTTCACTCTGGTCCTTTCAGGAAAGAAACTGCCAACCTCACATAGTTGCGTTGTGACTTGCTTAATGCTTGTATTACTCTAAATCTGTGATGTTGGTATGAGTTCTATTTGCATGAAAGGTCGAAGCAGATTATATTTTTGGGCTTTGCTGACTTATGTTGAATGTCTTGTTTCTTTATTTCTACAGTTTGGACTTTGAAGAATGTGCTCATAAATTATTGAAGATGGAATTTCCTGAAAGTCAAACTGTAAGTATTAATTTACATGGGCTCCAATTTTCTATGTATTGGTACAGGTGAAAATAAGACAGTTGAATGATGCTGGAACCCTTATGGAGCATAACTGATCTGTTACATCCCAAGTGCTTTCTCACTTCTGTAATACTATTAACAGTCGCAAATGTAATTATTCCGGTAACGTAACATATAATTTTACTGTGGGGAAGATTGTGAAGCTAGGAAGCAACAAGTGTGGAATTCTGAATACATTATGAGAATAAACAGGAAATTTACTGAAGAGAATTTATGTTTCAGGAGTTTTATCATGATGGGTATACGTTAAAGGTGTATAATGGTGTGTCTTTGTGGTTATTGTTTTGAACTTAAGAAAACAGGAGCAGTACCCAGACCGTTTGGTGACTTGGGCCTGCTCTGACATTAAATAAGATCTTGACTGTTTCAAATTCCACGTTCCCATTTAGCCATGCGAACCTTTGATTCCACAGCATAACCTCTGCCTTAAGAATATTTAATAACCCTACCTCTACCGCCTTAATTTGAGTTCTGGAGTCTCTAACCTTCAGGGGAAAAAACATTTCATCCCTGTCCTGTAAGGGTGTGTTGTGACCCACATTGTTTGTTATGTAGAAATGACTCTGAATCAAATTTTATCATATTTGTCAGATATCTGAATAGACTGGAAACCATTTGAACAGTGGCATCACAAATGATCTTCATTACCTGTATTTGTCATTATGAATTTTGTATTAAATCCATTGAAAATTTGAGTTTTCGCAATGTTAAATTTTTATACTATCATTCTAAGTCTGCTTGAATAGAAATTAACCAGGATAGTATATTTCTCTTTAGCATTACTTGTTTTACCTTTTAAAAAACAAACTATTTGTTCCACATTTGCTAAGTGAGAACTAAGAAAGAATGTCTATTTTACAGCAAACAATTGTCCCAACTGTCTCATAAAACAATTGATACCTGCTTTGATTGCTTCATTGGGCATTTCAGTATTCTGATCACCATTCCAGTTCTGTGCTTTATTTCATGAGCTTAGTTTTGTTTTGATTTCATCTCTTTTTGGTTCAACTTCATAGCATAGTTAAAAATCATTGTATCCCTTATTAAAATCCTTCTTGTCTTCTGCAGTACCAAATGATTTTGCAGCTATTGCTTATAGCTCTGCCAAGTGTCAGATGGTTGTCCTTCTGCACATGCCCTTTTCCACACCCTATTGACCAACTTCAATATTGTAAAAAGGTTTTCACCTTCACTTGTCTCCCAATTCTTTGTACGTCCCTAATGTTGTCAAGTTGCATTTGTGCCTTGAAACCTTGAGAGCGAGGATTCCGACAAAATAAACAATTTTGACTAGTACCTTGTATTAGATTAGATTCCCTGCAGTGTGGAAACAGGCTCTTCAGCCCAACCAGTCCACACCGACCCTCCGAAGAGTAACCCACCCAGATTCATTTCCCTCTGACTAATGCACCTATCACTCTGGGCAATTTAGCATTGTCAATTCACCTGACTTGCGCATCTTTGAACTGTGGGAGGAAACCGGAGCACCTGGAGGAAACCCACGCAGACACGAGAGAATGTGCACACTCCACACAGACAATCGCTCAAGGCTGGAATCGAACCTTGGACCCTGGTACTGTGAGGCAGCAGTGCTAACCACTGAGCCACCATGCTGCCCTATGGTGAAAATTTCCTCAAACAAAATGTAAGGAAGGCTGAAACTCTTATCTTCGGTTCCCAGTCCAATTTCTGTTCCCTAGCAACTATTTAACCCTGAATCAGGCCTTTCGTAAATTTGATGTTCTATTTAACCCTGTGTGAGCTTCCAACTTCAAATTTCTTCCATTGCCATATTGGTGACAATGCTCACTCCTGGTTAAAATGTATAATGTACATTTTTTTTACTGTAGGCTCATCAATTTCAATAGCTTCACACATTGGCCCCGGGTAATTTTAGATTAAGCAAAATACTTCTGCATGTGTCTTAACCCATATCAGCCTCTGTTTACCTGCCATTCTTATTCTCATTGATTTTATGTTGGCTCCTCGTCCAACATCCTTGTTTTCAAAACTTCTGTTGTGGCATTTCTCTCTATCTTGTTCTGTCCTGTGTCCCTCTGAGATTTCTGCCTTGTTACGATCCTGGCTCATTGTGCATCCACAATGTTGTTTTTTCCACCAAAACTAGTTGTATGCTCAGAGTAAAATTGGCCTGTGTGACCTTATCCTGAATGTCTCATCTGTCCTAACATCACTTGAAATTACTTGATGTTAAACTTCATTCAACAGCATCACTGCGCTGCAAATGCAACTTGTCAAGAAAAATGTAACTGACTGACTTAAGAATTTTCCTGAACTATATGGGAATGGATTAATTCCGTTATTTTGTACGATTTTTCCCAATTAATATGGGACAAAGGAGGTTTATTTAATCTGTGTTCAGTATGTTTCAAAAATGCTTTCAGGTTAAAACACCTATAATTGCAAACTGAAAATGGAATCCATTTTTTGGAGTTATCTCTACTGTTAACAAAGTGGGTCACCATTTATTATTTCAGTTTTTCTCTTGGGCTGATTGAAGGGATTGCATTACAACTCTGCCAGTATAAAGAAATTATTCCATCTGTTGCAAGATATAATATGTGTAGTTGTTGGATTTCAACTTTGCTGGACAGAAATATTTTATCTTGCCCTGTGTTATCCCAAACAAATGCTCATTAGCACAGAAGAAGGCTTGTTATTTCTTTTACACTGCAACTTTTATAAGAAAACTGAGACATTTGTTGCATTCTTGCAACAATTTCTTGCACTGCGATGGAAGAAAATCGTCCTCATTGTAGACACGTTAAACAATCAAAAGGAAGAGGGTACCATTGGTATAAAAGGAGAGATTACAGAACTTTGGCCGTGAGTCCAAGGTGTCCCAGAAGTTTGGATCCAAAGTTCAGAAATAGCAGCTGACAAGAGGATAAACAAGCCAAAAGTCAGTGCAGTCTACAGTATGAAGAGATTTGTTGATCCTATTCCTCGAGACCTTGAATACATCGATTCACATACTTGATGTTATTTCTTGAAGAAATTTTCATTTGAACTAATCTGAAGCACACTAATAGAATTCACAGGTTGTCACTGCCCTTTGACAGTCTAAACAGCAAGTTTACGGAACAGTTCGGTTTCAAAAGGGTTTTGTAATTTGTCTCCAGCCTCTGGTAATGAGTTGATCGATCTTAGTTGTTAGTGTTATAAAGACTTCAAAAGGTTGTGCTTTTGTTTCAGTAATATGGCTTATTTTTTTGTAATCCGTAGCAAATATACTGTACATGATCACCAGACATTTTGTGAAGTTAGAAACCAAATTACACAATACTGTTCAATGTGATACCATTCTATGGGTTGATCGGTTATCGTGCACAGTCTTCTAAAATCAGTTCTGTGTGATACAAAGCAAACTCAGCAAAGGGAGAAAAGAAATTATGATTGTTTCACTCCTGTTACTGCTGTACATTTAAGATGAAAATTTGGGAGTCTTGAGTATCTGTCAGTTTATGTTGCTCATCTGGTATTGGAAGTATATTTAGGACTTTGTGACCACAAACCAACAGCCTTTTTGTGCTGCAGAAAGTTTATGTTGTAAAGCACTGAGCTGCACAAATCTGTAGGAATACATGAAGCTTTCTTCAGACCCCTATTGTTCAACCAGCTGTTCCTGACAACATGCTATGCTTAGCCATCTGGATAATAAAAGTAATTGCTCAAAGCTTAAAATAGCAAATATCATTCTGTATTATTTCATATAAACGTAGGCGTGTTCTTCATTCAGTTCAGAAGACTAGTGTTGTTGTGAAACATGAATGCGATGGGAACTCCCCATACCATCATGAAAAATACCTTTCTTAAATAATTAAGATTCAAGGTTCCCGTGAGATCATGGAACTGACAAAAATTGATGGGAATACATAAAAGCAGTATTGGAAAGATTGAGGACGAAAAGTTGACAAACCCACTGCATTTGGTAATCTTCACTCTAGAGTATTGCAAGAGGTGCAGGGCAGTAAATGCGTGAGTAATATTCTTTCAAAATTCTATTCATTTCACAGTAAGGCTTGCAGTTTGGAAGCTTAGAAAAGTCATCCCATTGTTTAAGAAAGGCAGAGAGACGAAACAGGTTAGCTTGATACCAGTAAACAGGAAAAAAAAACGAGAATCTATTATAGAGGATGTGATTACTGGATATTTAGAAAATGATTTTCTGATTGGACAGGGTCAAAGTGGACATTCAAATATGGTTTCTCCTTTATAATAAACAAGATACTATATTTGAACATATTTTTAGAACCAGTGAAGGTGGTGTGCTTGAGTTTTCAGATCAAACAAAACTAGGTGGGAATGAATGTTTTGAGGAGGATACGGGAGGCTTCAAGGGGATTTAGAAGACTGAGTGTGTGTGCAAGAGCACCCAATTTGGAATATCAAATTGAAAAATGTTATGTAACCCACTTTTATAGAAGGAACAGCGATTCAGGCTATTTCTTGATAAGAAATAGATAAGAAATGAGTTTGGAAAGTCCTCATGTCCAAAGGAACATGGTTGTCTTTGTTCATAAGTTCCTGAAAGTTAGCATGCATTGCATTGTGGTATGCATTACTATCACTGTGCATCAGTTGATGGTGAGAGTAAAGGTTTAAGTTCATACACTTTGCACTGTACTACTATACCTGAGTATATGTGACAATAAAACCCAATTCTAGACCTAATTCTAATTCTTAATTTGTGATGTTACCATCACCCTAAAAAGGTTATTTTTGTCCTGAGTTTCTTTGAAGAGAGGTTGTAAAGACAGAGGTGCCGAAGTGGCTACTGGAGATGGCCAAAAGTCAACAGTTCAGGAGGCCTTTAGGTTTTTATTTACAGTAGTTGTAACAGCGAAAGGGGACAAACCAGTTGTCATGAATCAGGCTTTCTGATGGGTCCCAGAAGGGTTAGAAGCTTCAGTGAAGGATTCATAGCTGCTCCTTTCTCTGAAGCCTCTCTTGTTGATGTTTCATGGAGAACTGCATGTAAGAATTTGTCTGAATTTTTGGTTAGGGGTGAATTTATGGGATGTTACGACGTTGGAACAGTTAATTCATAATCGGTAGTGTATCTATTATTCTGTTAAGTTTTCCAATAGTTGAGTTCTAAATTCCTCTTTCCTTTGTTTGTCTTTTAACTATTGTGTTTTGCTTAATGGCAAGTAGCTTGACCAGTCGCATTTCATCTGGAACATGTACTTCACATCTACCTGTAAAATAAAAAAAAGCGAGGGTCTAGGCTACCTCCTTAAAGTATTTTGAGGGGGCCTGGTCTGGTCCATAACAGATTGAAACAGCATCAAGCTGGCAGCTTTGTGTTGAATGATTTTGAGCAGCTTTGGATCAACACAGCGGCAAACAAGTAGAGAGTATTCCATTACGATCCTGGCTTGTGCCTTGCAGATCCCAGGAAGACTCAGAAAACCAGAGGTGTGTGTCTTAACCTAGAACTATCACCTGCAGGCCACCTGTTGTTGCTACAATATTTATTGGCTGGCCTAGTTCAGTTTCTAGTAATTTGGGGATTTGACGGTTGTCATGTTATTGCTGTTAAGGAAAGTTTGTTAGACTCCTGCTTGGGTGGCACACATGTTCACTGTGGCAGGTTATCAGACCAAGCCGGAATGTTGGCGCATGTGATTCAGGCTCATGAGTTCAAAGGTACACATTGTGCAATCATGAGTAAATATCCCCCCCTGACATTATGATGTAGAGAAGGCCATTGATGAAGCATCTGAAGATGCAGAGGAAGCTTAATTATCCAGCATTTGATTATCTAAATTTCGGATTATCTGGACAAGATCACTTGGCTAAACTGTGTTATTGGGCATTTGATTATCTGAAAAAAATACTTCCCGTCAGTGTCGTTCAGATAATCGAGTTTCCTCTTTACTTGGGTAGGGCATCACTCTGTGCAGGACTGAATGTCATGAGATGACTGGCATCCAGTAAGCACTATCACCTTCCTTTGTACTTGGTATGACTCCAGCTATAGAATGTTTTCTGCTCATTAGTCATTGAGTTCCATTTTGCTAGAGTCTTTACAATGCCACACTGGTCAAACATGCCTTGATGTCAAGAACTGCCATTTTTATTTTGCTTCTTGAATTAATCTCTTTAATGCATCTTTGGACCAAGGTTGCAGTGGCGAGAGGAACCAATTATTTCTTCTCACACCCAAATGGAGTGTGAATGTAGCCTTATTGGCTTTGTGGATGAAAATTTCTAATACTTTGGGTTTATTTGGCTTTTTACTACCATCCACAAGACAAACTTGGGCAATTTTTCACACGGTTGTATAGATGCCAGTGTTATCGCTCTACTTGGAATACTTGACTAAGGATGCTGGAAGATGAACATATGGTGTTGGTGCTGGAATGTTGTCAGAGCCTTTGCAGCATGTATCATCATCTGTTATTTCTTGTAATATTCTGGGAGGTCTGCATAAAGGGAGGTGCCAGGCTTTAGTTCTGGGGCAGACTAAAGGGTCAGTTGGGTGTTGTGAGGTATCTGTGATGGGCCCAGAGGTCTGTAAGAGAGATCCTGTCCTAAACCCTACTATCCACAGAAATAAAATCAGTATGTTTAATTTGTTACATGGTCCTTACTGCTGTTTCTTGGAGACTCATTATGTCCATGGTCATTAATTCTGGATGAGTCAGAGATAAGTAATGGCACAGCTCTCACTGTATCCAGTGTGCCTGCAAGAGAGCATAAAATCCAGCTCATTAGGTTCAGACTATTTTGACTCGGTAATTGTGTGTCATGGTGCCTTTGAATTACTTTGCCCTTGTTGACTTGAGTCTTTGGACTGCATCTGACATGTGATCATTCCAGTGATGACAACCTGTCTGGTTTGCATTGGATGTCCAACCTGCCATGGTCACACATCATGTCAAGTCTTGGTGGTTTAAAGTTTGATGTAGGAAGAGCTGTTTGATTTTCATTTAGATTCGATTTCTGCATAGACAATTTATGGGCGCCACTGTGGCTCAGTGGTTAGCACTGCTGCCTCACAGCGCCAGGGACCTGGGATCAGTTCCAGCCTTGGATGACTGTCTGTTTGGAATTTGCACATGTTCCTCCTGTCTGTGTGGGTTTTCTGAGGTGTACTAGTGTCACAAAGCTGGTCCTTTTTTTCTAAAAGCAGTTCCTTTTCTCAAGGATACTGTGTCCTTGGTTTTTTTCATAGGGGTAATAAACTGTTCCTGGTTCCAATTAGACTGGTTTGGCACAGAGATTGAAGGGTATTGAGGAGCCTTTTTGTCTATATGTAAACGAATGAGACTTCAGACCAGATTGGTCAAGTTTTAGAGGTGACCTGTATAATAAAAGAGGAGGGGTCAACTCTCTCTAGCCAAGCAATTCAGTCCAGAACTAGTTAGGAGTTCAGCTGTGTAGAAACAGGCTCTCTCTTTCTGCCCTTATTTGCTTCAACCTTTAAGCATCTGTTTCTTTTTTCTCACTGTGCTTTAAGGGAGTTTGCTCAGTGGGACTGTTGTGTATAGACGGAACAACATAATTATGTCTTGTTTGGATAGACTCAGTTCTGTAGGGATTCTTTATTCTGTTGTTGGTGTTTTATTGTGTAATTTTGTGAATAAGCTTTTCTGTTTTAATACCTGGGAGTCAACCTCACTAATTTACTCTGGATAATTTTCACTGTACTCTAACCAAAACAAATTACAGAGGTATGGTCTGGGCTGCTTCCTTAAGAATGTTTTGGGTGGTTGGGCTGAGTCCATAACAGATTGGGGGCTCTTTGCAGGATTTTAAACAGTGCGTAGTAGTGCGCTAGTGTCTTTATTTTGGGTGTTGGTTTGGTTGGGTAGACAAAGCCTGAGATCGTAATAGATCTTCCAATCGTCAAAGATTTTCTGGAAGTGGATGCAGTGACTTTGGAAGTTTTGCAAAAGGTAAATAAGACCAAGATGCGGGAATTAGCAGACTAGCTGGAACTGGAACTGTCTGCCTCTGTGAGGAAAGGAGAGATAATTACAGCAGAAGCCCAGCATTTAAACTTGCTGGAAAAACCATTAGAATGTATAGAGATGGCAAGAATTCAATTGCAAGTGACGCAGCTTGAGTTAGAGGCCAGGGATAAGGAAAGGGCAGCAGAAATGAAACAGTTTGAGCTATGATTAAAAGCAGAAGAGAGGGAAGAAGAGAAAGAAAAAGGGAGAGCTTTTGAACTTCAAAAACTGATGCTTAAGAAGGAAAGTCAGCTTAGAAGGGCTGGAGAGGAAGAGAGTGAGGATGACCAAGCCCCTGGAAGTCAGAAGCCTAGTGAGAAACTGTTTAAGTATGTTCAAGCATTGCACGAAGTCGATGAAAAGGATGTGGAAACTTTTGCTCATCTCGTTTGAAAAGGTGGCTAAACAAATGCAGTAGCCAGTGGCAATGTGTGTTTTGTTGATCCGACTGAAATATTCACATCCCTATCAGAGGAGGTATGTGAAGAATATGAGAGGTGAAAAAAGCCATTTTAGTGCCTATGAGCTTGTGCCAGAAGCCGATAGACACCGTTTCAGGAATTTAAGGCTGGACCCAGGTCAAACCTACATTGAGTTTGAAAGGCTCAAACAGAATAATTTTGATAGATAAGAGAGTTAAAAATTGAGCAAACCTTAGAGATGGCCTTAGAGAGGTAAGTATTTTGGAGGAATTCAGCCATTCCCTGCCTGAAGTAGTGCAAACTCATGTGGAAGAGCAGAGAGTTAAAATGGCAAGGTTAGCAGCTGAAGTGGCTGATGATTATGAGCTGGTCCAAAAAACACAGTTTGGCTTCCAGAATCAATTTTAGTCCATGAGGGATAGAAATTTGGGCAAAGAGAAATCCTCACGTAGAAAGAGAAAGGTAGATCTCAGTGAAGACCATCAGGAGAACTTAGCACAGGGTAAAAAAAGAAACCCTTTAGAGGAACAAAGAAGTTAAAAAGCTCCAGTGTTTTCATTGTCATAAAGTGGGCCACATGAAATCATAGTGTTGGTGGGTGAGGAGAAAGCCAGATAAGCCTGGAAGTTTTGTTGGGCTAGTAACAAAAAGCACAAGGAGTTAGACAACTGCCTCAGAGCGTACAAGATGATCAGAGATTGATTAAGGAGGAAGTGCCAAATCTGTTTAAAAAATATACCTGCAAGGGTAAAGTTTATTCATCTAGACCAGGAGTAGCAGGTAAACAGGTGACAATATTAAAGGACACAGGATCCTCTCAGTCTCTGATGCTGAAGGATGAGGAGATATGTACTCCTGAGGAACTATTGCCAGAAAAGGTACTCCTTACAGGAATTCGTGATGAGACAAAAAACGCTCAGTTATGTGAAGTGAGACAATAAGTCCAGAGAAGAGTGGAGAATTTGTGGTAGGAGTACTGGACAAACTCTCAGCTCCAGGAAGACAGTTTGGCCTTGCAAATGATATCGCTGATTCACGGGTAGGCGTGCTGCCTACTCTAGTTGAAAAGCCAGTGGAGGTGCAGGCAACTGAAGAAATGAAGGATGTTTTTGCAGGAATTTTCCCAAATTGTATAATCACAAGATTAGAGGAACAAGTTGAAGCAAGAGAGATCAAAAGGCACAGATAAGGAAGCTGACATAGCATTATCTGAGACTTGTTCAGATCAGGTAAGGGGCAGAGCAGGAACAACTAGATAAATATGCAAGTATCTTTAGGTCTGTTAAGCTTATCAAATTGCAGCAGAAAGATGAGAACTTAACACAGATATCAAAGGGCTTTTACAGAGGAGAGTGAGTGCATTCCTATGTGTTAGTACTTAACAAATGAGTCTTCATAGGGAAATTGAGACCATCACACATTCAACCAGATGAGAAATGGGCAGCGATTCATCAAATTGTTTTGCCAGTAGGGTATAGAAAAGAGGTGCTGCAAATGGCGCATGAGCTACCACTTGGAGGTCATTTAGGGGTAAGGAAAACAGGCTAAAATACAAAGACATTTTTACTGGTCTGGATTACACAAGGATGTAGTTGAATTTTGCCAAACGTGTCACACAATTCAGCTGATCGAAAAACTACAGGCAATAGTAAAACCTGCACGTTTAATATCTATTCCAGCAGTTGAGGAACCTTTCACAAGAGTCTTGATTGTTTGTGTAGGTCTCCAACTCGAACAAAAAGTTGGAATAAGTATTTATTAACAATCATGGATGTGTTGACTAGATTTCTAGAGGCAATTCCATGACACAACATCACAACTAAATGGGTCGTCGAAGGATTAGTTACATTTTTAACTAGATATGGACTACCAATAGAGATCCAGTCAAATCAAGGATCAAACTTTGCATCCAACCTATTCAAGGAGGTTATAGGTAACTTGGAAGTAAAGAATTCAAATCGACTGCGTACCATCCGGAATTGTAGGGAGTGCATCAAACACTAAAGACCATGTTGAGGACTTAGGGTCAGGATTATCCAGATGATTGGGATAGGGGAGTTCGATTTGTACTTTTTGCGATCAGAGATGCACCAAATGAATCAACCAAATTCACTCTATTTGAATTAATTTTTGGGCATGAAGTAAGAGAGCCGTTAAAATTGATTTTAAGGATAAATTATTAAGTCAGAATTCAGAGACCACCCATTTGGACAACGTCCAATTTTAGAAAATAACTACATAGAGCTGGAGAGTTGGTGAGGCTGCATTTGAAAGCATCACAGTATACAATGAAACAGGAAGTGGTTAAGAAATCACAAATTCGCAATTTTGCAATTGGGGATAAGGTATTAGTATTACTTCCAGTAACAAGTGAGCCTTTAAAAGCAAGGTTCAGAAGCCCTTATCAAATCGAGAGGAAATAGAGTGAGGTGAACTACTTGATACGGACTCCAGGCAGAAAGAAATCTGAGTGTGTCATGTGAATATGCTCAAAAGATATTTTAATAGGGAAGTAAAGCAAGACTGGAAGGTGCCAATGATTACAGCACAGAAGGAAGAACCAAATTTGGAGGATTCTGAATTGGGCATTGTCTAATTTGATTTGAGAAATGAGGAAGTTGTCAAAAATTGGGTTAAATTATTGAGTTGACTTTCACAAGAAAATTGAAATGACCTGAAAGAGTTACTACTATCACATGGGGATTAAGCAACATCCTTATAGGCATAACTCTCTAAAGTTGGCACAGGTTCAGAAGGAGATAGAGCTCATGCTCCAAGAAGGCACATTCCAAGTGAGTTACAATGACTGGAGCTCACCCATAGTCATGGTGCCAAAGTAGGATGGTACCCAACGGTTGTGTTGACTATCGCAAAGTCAACGCCGTGACAAAGACTGCATATCCAATTCCACGGTTGGAGGACTGTGTCAAAAAAAGTGGGACAAATCCACTGATGAACTATGCAGGCAAAGCCAATCTCTCAGCCAGGTTTTGATCATGTTATTTTGTGCGATGTTGCCGATAAAACATACCAATATCAGGACGTGACAGTTGCTGCATTTCTGAGTTTTTACTTAGGTTTAGTCACTTATTTTCAAGCAAGGGCATCCCTCCTCTGCATTTATTTTTGAAGCCTCAAGCTAATACTGTACTGGTACTATCGTGTAATAGTAGTCATTGACGTTATGCAGTGAATAACCAGTTTTTGCATATAAATATTTTGTAAAGAGAGAATTTACAAATCAGTATTACAGGGGGTATGATCACAATGAATTCTGAACGAGTTACACTTAAAAAGCAGCAACCAAAAGAGAATATACGTTTGGCTGTCATGCAGGCATACTTTTTGGTGTGTCGCTATCATTTTCCGTGATCAGCTGGATGATTTTTAAAAAGAAGTGCAATCCATGCAGGGAGGGACCCAACAGGGAGCCCACAGTGATGACAGCAAATAGCAATGACCCACTTCCTCCACTCCTGAGAGACAACTACAAGAGGACCTGGAAGTAGAAAATTTCAAAGTAGAGATTTTTTCCATTTTTCCATGTTGTACCTGGTAACTTTTTTCTGCTAAAGAAGGCCTTGTGAAACTAAACCACTTTTAATTTGATCCTGAAGGGAAACGATGCTTAATTTAAATTAAGGTTTTGAGGAATACAGCTGCACCTCTAAGGAAGGGCTTCCTGTGCATTTGATTGTTTTCTGTGTGCTGAATCTTTATCGTATTTTGTGGTAGACATACGTAAAATTTGGACATCAAGCATGAGGTAGATGGAAGTGAATACATTTAATCAAAATGATGGGTAATCACTTCACATTATAAAAATGGAAGTTGCTGCCAGCTTGCATAGATCCACATGAACAGGCCAACACTCAGCTTTTCAGAACCTTAATGCATCATTTTTGTCACATCATGTGAACATTAAAATGAATACATGGCAATATTCAGATTTTGTGCAGTTCGACTTTAGAAAAAGATGGTCTTGTGATTTTGCTGTGAGATTGGCATTGTCAGCATGGTTCATCATAGCACTGTCGATAATATGGCTTACCTTTTTTTCGCTGGAAGGTACAGATTCATTAACTCAGATCCTCTTGTAGCAAGCTCCAATATCTTATGAATGGTGGGAAATTAATCAGTGCAGTTTTTGATCATTATTGTGAATTGACGCTTTCTATACTTGTTCACTGATTAGTCACTGGGCATTACAAGAGAAAACTCTCAATCAGCCAAGTATTTAAGCTGGGGATTTTGTGCAGCATGTCTTATCCACGTATTATTGAAGTACAGTAAAGCTTCCAGCTTGTATTAAATAGATGTGTCTTTCAATAATGTACACAGTAAGATAAAATGCTGAGGGTAGTTATATACGTTTTTTTCCTGTGCCAAGATGAAATGGAATATCTGTCTTTATACATGGTAGTTTGAGTACTTTATCTGCGTTCACCAGTCCAAAAGCAGTTCTATACAGTCTTCGCATATCAAGAGAAACTAACATTGCAATTTGACATTCCCTGCAGTTGCAAAGGGTATTTCTTACTCAGGCAGGATGGTATTTACGTACATTGCGGCAGTGGAAGGGTCTGATAACTGAATGGACCCTCATTACACTTTCCCAAAAAGTCTTTAAACATTGGTCTTTCCCCAAGCTTTAGAGCATCTCTCAGCACATCGTCCTGGACCTTAGAATGTGCCAGTCTGCAACGCTTAGTTGAAGTCAACTCATTACGCTGGAAGACCAACAAGCAGACCAGAGAGTGTTTTTAATTGAGTTGATGGTCTTCCCAGCAATGTTTGTCTCTATGTGTGTGTTCCAGGGAACAGGCCGTAGGGCACAGAGTCGTGTGTCACTGAGTGCTCGGGATGAACTTTGACAAAAACCAATGTAGCTGTCTTCAGACCTTCATTGCAAAGGCACATTGCACAGAGATGGACATACAGAAACCATAGCCATTCATAACCTCGACTGAGTAACTATTCTCGATGTTACGCCAGACAGTAAATGGCGACCAACTATTTAGTTATGGAGAGTATCACATTTAAAGCTGATCATTTCCTTATGGAAAGACCATAATTGAGTGAAATTTATTGGGAACTTGAACCAATTCACAAACCTTCCACCTGCAACAGATTCAAGTCCAGGCTCAGGCCCAGGACAGCTGAATCTTAACACATCCAACGCTGTAAGCATCTACATACTTACATATTGGAACTTGCATCTGGAATTTTAAATATTCTATTGCTTTGACATCTGTAGAATCAAACTTCTGTCCACAAAGGGCATTGAGGATGCAATGCACCAATCAGAAAAGTACTCTTCATCTGATAGATCATGGTGATGAGCACCTAATGAAAATAGATCACCATGAATTCTAATATTTTCCATTCTACGACACACAGGCCTTGATCTTGCCTGTGTATACTGACGACCTCCCTTGTCTTCATAATGATGACTATATTTCCAAGCACTAAATTGCTCTTTGGCACTTTTCAATGAGATGATAATGCTCTATATAACTAAAATATAGCTGGCTCCTTTACGAATCTTGGGTAAATGCTGACTATTAAACTATGAATGCAGTATAACTAAAAGAGCTGGGTGTACTGACGTGCACCATGGGATAAATTTCTTTCATCCCATACAAGTTTCATATCAGAGACATCTGCGCAAAATCATGTAGTCAAAGTAATCCTCTGAAAGTGAAAATATAGGCATGAGCAAACAGACAAGGCATCGAGAGCTTGTATGAGCTATAGTTATGAAGAAAGCTATTGTTTGTGAACAGATTTAAAAATAGTATTTCATTGTTTTTTAAGAGATTTAAAATGTTAAGATGTGAAATATACTAGGCATGAACTCATTTTAAACTGACATTGCATTTGAATAGCGAGAGTAAGTAAAATGGAGGCAGATTCATTATTAATTTGGACAACTTGAATGTAATATACAAAAAGAACCTTTTACCATGCTTGTTCTTTGTAATTCACCTGACTAATTGATTTAGCACAAAAGCATCTGAAATGAAACTCATGGGGTGAAATAAACTTATCATTTTAACTGCACACAACCATTCTTAAACTATATTTAACCATTTCCTTCATTCTTTCCTTATTTACTTGATGGTTATCAGATTAATTTCATTTGTTTAAAAGCAAAGGGTTAAACCTGTTTCTTTTCTCTCTTCACAGAAAGAATTATGCAACATGATCCTAGACTGTTGTGCGCAACAGAGAACATATGAAAAATTTTTTGGTCTTTTGGCTGGGGTGAGGCATTCATTGCAGTCTTCTTTATTGTCATTTGTAGTTTGAGCTGATTAGCAGTATTCATATTCACCTTCAATTATTAGCCAAATAACTGGCCAAAGTATTAAAAGTATGTATTCTGGAATTCTAACTGCAATTTTTGTCTAAAAATGTGCTGTCTTTCATCTTTTAATACTTAAGCATTGATGATTTTAAACATCTGTCCTTGAATATGATTTTGATATTGGTTTTGGTTAATGTCACTTTGAACACTCTACGTTTCTCTTTACATTTCATTATCTTTGCAGCGTTTTTGCATGTTGAAGAAGGACTATATGGAGGCGTTTGAAGGAATCTTCAAGGAGCAATATGAAACAATACATCGCTTAGAAACAAATAAACTGCGCAATGTAGCAAAGATGTTTGCGCATCTCCTGTATACAGATTCAATGCCATGGAGTGTAAGTCAGAGTAAGCCATTAGAGACATTGCACCTAGTTCTTTTCCTGTAAGAACTTGATGTTTTTAATGCTTATCCAGAATTATCAACAATAACCCAATGAATCTTTCAGGTTAAATCAGGCAGAAAAGCCTTTACCATTTCTAGTTGTTGGAGGGAATCCTGAGGGACAGGATGTACATGTATTTGGAAAGGCAAGGGCTGATTTGGGAAAGTCAGCATGGGTTTGTGCATGGGAAATCATGTCTCACGAACCTGATAGAGTTTTTGAACAAGTAACAAAGGATTGATGAGGGCAGAGCAGTAGATGTGATCTATATGGACTTCAGTAAGGCGTTCGACAAGTTTCCCCATGGGGAACTGGTTAGGAAGGTTAGATCTCATGGAACAGGGAAAACTAACCATTTGGATACAGAACTGGCTTGAAGGTAGAATGCAGAGGGTGGTGGTGGATGGTTGTTTTTCAGACTGGCGGCCTCTGACCAGAGGAGTGCCATAAGGATCGGTGCTGAGTCGACTGTTTTTCAATTATATAAATGATTGTGATGTGAGCATAGGCTATATACTTAGTAAGTTTGCAGATGACACCAAAATTGGAGGTGTAGTGGACAGCGAAGAACGTTACTTCAGATTACAATGGAATCTTGATCATATGGGCCAATGGGCTGAGGACTGGCAGATGGAGTTCAATTTAGATAAATGCGAGGTGCTGTGTTTGGCAAAGCAAATTTGAGCAGGACTTATACACTTAATGGTAAGGTCCTCAGGAGTGTTGCTGAATAAAGAGACCTTGGAATGCAGGTTCATAGTTCCTTGAAAGTAGCATCACAGATAGATAGCACAGTGAAGGAGGCATTTGGTATGCTTTCCTTTGTTGGTCAAAGCATTGAGTACAGGACATTGATGAGGCCACTTTTGGAATATTGCGTGCAATTCTGGTCTCCCTCCTATTGGCAGGATGTTGTGAAACTTCAAAAGAGTTCAGAAGAGATCTACAAGGATGTTGCCAGGGTTGGAGGAATTGAGCTAGAGGGAGAGGTTGAATAGGTTTGGGGCTGTTTTCCCTAGAGCGTCGGAGGCTGAGGAGTGACCTCCTTATTAGAGGTTTATAAAATCATGAGGGGCATGGATAGGATAAATCGTGAAAGTGGAGTGGTGGGGGAGTCCAGAATGAGAGAGTATGGTTTAGAGTGAGAGGGGAAAGATATAGAAGAGACCTATGGGCAACTTTATCACACAGTGGGTGGTGCATAAATGGAATGAACTGCTGCCAGAGAAAGTGGTGGAAGCTGGTACAATTACAACATTTAAATGACATCTGGATGGGTGTATGAATAGGTAGGCTTTAGAGGGATATAGACCAGGTGCTGGCAAGTAGGACTAGATTACGTTGGGATATCTGTTTGGCATGGATGAGTTGGACCACATCTGTTTCAAAATTTGATCTTTCTCTGAAATTATCGTGGGGGAAATGCATAATTGGGATGATACATGATGGTATGGTTACTCAGTTATTACTATTTAAATAAAGCTGGTTGGACCAGTTTAGTGATGTAACTTTTACATAATTCACAACTGAGGAATGCATGTTTCAGCTGCATTCAGTTCCTCACAAAAGAATTGTATAGTATCCTGCATAAATATAACATCATTCGTAAATGTGACATTTTCTAAATCTTTACTTATGTTGATACTTGCATCAAATCCTGTTGACAATAGACATTGGGTGCAGGAGTAGGCCATTCTGCCCTTCGAGCCTGCACCACCATTCAAAATGATCATGGCTGATCATCCTTAATCAGTATCCTGTTCCTGCCTTATCTCCATAACCCTTGATTCCACAATCCTTGAGAACTCTATCCAACTCTTTCGTAAATGAATCCAAGACTGGGCCTCCACTGCCCTCTGGGGCAGAGCATTCCACACAGCCACCACTCTCGGTCAAGATGTTTCTCCTCATCTCTGTCCTAAATGGTCTACACCGTATTTTTAAGCTATGTCCTCTGGTTCGGCACTCACCCATCAGCGGAAACATGTTTCCTGCCTCCGGAGTTTCCAATCCTTTAATAATCTTATATGTTTCAATCAGATCCCCTCTCAGTCTTCTAAACTCAAGGGTATACAAGCCCAGTCGCTCCAGTCTTTCAGTGTAAGGTAATCCCGCCATTCCAGGAATTGACCTCGTGAACCTACGCTGCACTCCCTCAATAGCCAGAATGCCTTTCTTCAAATTTGGAGACCAGAACTGCACACAGTACTCCAGGTGTGGTCTCACCAGGGCCCTGTACAGCAGCAGAAGCACCTCTTTGCTTCTATACTCAATCCCTCTTGTTATGAAGGCCAGCATGCTATTAGCCTTCTTCACTACCTGCTGTACCTGCATGTTTACCTTCATTGACTGGTGTACAAGAACACCCAGATCTCTCTGTACTGTCCCTTTACATAAATTGATTCCATTGAGGTAGTAATCTGCCTTCCAGATCTTACCACCAAAGTGGATAACCAGACATTTATCCACATTAAACTGCATCTGCCATGCATCTGACCACTCACCTAACCTGTCCAGGTCACCCTGTAATCTCCTAACATTCTCATCACATTTCACCCTGCCATCCAGCTTAGAATCATCAGCAAATTTGCTAATGTTATTGCTGATACCATCTTCTATATCATTCACATATATTGTAAAAAGCTGCGGTCCCAGCACGGATCCCTGCGGTACCCCACTGGTCACTGCCTGCCATTCCGAAATTGAGCCATTTATCACTACTCTTTGTTTCCTATCAGCCAACCAACTTTCAATCCAAGTTAGTACTTTGCCCCCAATACCATGCGCCCTAATTTTGCTCATTAACCTCCTATGTGGGACTTTATCAAAAGTTTTCTGAAAGTCCAGGTACACTACATCTACTGGATCTCCCTCGTCCATCTTCAGAGTTATATCCTCAAAACATTCCAGAAGATTCGTCAAGCATGATTTCCCCTTCATAAATCCATGCTGACTTTGACCTATCCTGTTACTACTATCCAGATGTGTTGTAATTTCATCCTTTATAATAGACTCATAAAATATAGAACAATACAGCACAGAACAGGCCCTTCGGCCCACGATGTTGTGCCGAACATTTGTCCTTGCTTAAGCATCCATTCATGTACCTATCCAATTGCCGCTTGAAGGTCACCAAAGATTCTGACTCTACCACTCCCACAGGCAGCGCATTCCATGCCCCCACCACTCTCTGGGTAAAGAACCCACCCCTGAAATCTCCCCTATACCTTCCACCCCTCACCTTAAATTTATGTTCCCTTTTAACACTCTGTTGTACCCGGGGAGAAGTTTCTGACTGTCTACTCTATCTATTCCTCTGATCATCTTATAAACCTCTATCAAGTCACCCCTCATCCTTTGCCGTTCCACTGAGAAAAGGCCTAGCGCACTCAACCTATCCTCGTATGACCTATTCTCCATTCCAGGCAACATCCTGGTAAATCTTCTCTGCACCCTCTCCAAAGCTTCCACATCTTTCCTAAAGTGAGGCGACCAGAACTGCACACAGTACTCCAAATGTGGCCTAACCAAAGTCCTGTACAGTTGCAACATCACTTCACGACTCTTGAATTCAATCCCTCTGCTAATGAACGCTAATACACCATAGGCCTTCTTACAAGCTCTATCCACCTGAGTGGCAACTTTCAAAGATCTATGAACATAGACCCCAAGATCCCTCTGTTCCTCCACCTCACTAAGAACCCTATCGTTAACCCTGTATTCCGCATTCTTATTTGTCTTTCCAAAATGGACAACCTCACACTTGGCAGGGTTGAACTCCATCTGCCACTCCTCAGCCCAGCTCTGCATCATATCTAAGTCCCTTTGCAGCCGACAACAGCCCTCCTCACTATCCACAACTCCACCAATCTTCGTATCATCTGCAGATTTACTGACCCACCCTTCGACTCCCTCATCCAAGTCATTAATAAAAATTACAAACAGCAGAGGACCCAGAACTGATCCCTGCGGAACTCCACTTGTAACTGGGCTCCAGGCTGAATATTTACCATCTACCACCACTCTCTGACTTCGACCGGTTAGCCAGTTTTCTATCCAATTTCCCTCTATCCCATGCCTCCTGACTTTCCGCATAAGCCTACCATGAGGAACCTTATCAAATGCCTTACTAAAATCCATGTATACGACATCCACTGCTCTACCCTCATCCACATGCTTGGTCACCTCCTCAAAGAATTCAATAAGACTTGTAAGGCAAGACCTACCCTTCACAAATCCGTGCTGGCTGTCCCTAATCAAGCCGTGTCTTTCCAGATACTCATAAATCCTATCCCTCAGTACCCTTTCCATTACTTTGCCTACCACCGAAGTAAGACTAACTGGCCTGTAATTCCCAGGGTTATCCCTATTCCCTTTTTTGAACAGGGGCACAACATTCGCCACTCTCCAGTCCCCTGGCACCCCCGTTGACAGTGAAGACGAAAAGATCATTGCCAACGGTACTGCAATTTCCTATCTTGCTTCCCACATAATCCTAGGATATATCCCGTCAGGCCCGGGGGACTTGTCTATCCTCAAGTTGTTCAAAATGTCCAACACATCTTCCTTCCTAACCAGTATCTCCTCTAGCTTACCAGTCCGTTTCACACTCTCCTCTTCAACAATACGGTCCCTCTCGTTCGTAAATACTGAAGAAAAGTACTCATTCAAGACCTCTCCTATCTCTTCCGACTCAGCACACAGTCTCCCACTACTGTCCTTGATCGGACCTACCCTCGTTCTCGTCATTCTCATGTTTCTCACATACGCATAAAATGCCTTTGGGTTATCCTTGATCCTATCCGCCAAAGATTTTTCATGTCATCTCTTAGTTCTCCTAATCCCTTTCTTCAGGTCTCTTCTGGCTATCCTGTATCCCTCCACTGCTCTGTCTGAACCTTGTTTCCTCAACCTTATGTAAGCCTCCTCCTTCCTCTTTACAAGACATTCAACCTCCCTCGTCAACCAAGGTTTCCTCACACGACCATTTCTTTCCTGCCTGACAGGTACATACATATCAAGGACACGTCGTATCTGTTCCTTGAAAAAGTTCCACATTTCCACGACATCCTTCCCTGACAGCCTGTGCTCCCAACTTATGCTCCTCAGATCCTGTCTTACAGCATCGTAATTACCCTTCCCCCAATTGTAAAACCTACCCTGTTGCACGCACCTATCTCTCTCCATAACCAAGTTGAAAGTCACAGAATTGTGGTCACCATCACCAAAATGTTCACCCACTAACAAGCCCATCATTTGTCCCGGTTCATTACCGAGTACCAAATCCAAAATGGCCTCCCCTCTGGTCGGACAATCTACATACTGAGTTAGAAAAGCTTCCTGGACACACTGCGCAAACACCGCCCCATCCAATCTACTTGATCTAAAGAGCTTCCAATCAATATTTGGGAAGTTGAAATCGCCCATGACTACTACCCTGTGGCTTCTGCACCTTTCCAAAATCTGTTTCCCAATCTGTTTCTCCACATCTCTGCTGCTAATGGGGGGCCTATAGTAAACACCCAACAAGGTGACTGCACCTTTCCTATTTCTGACTTCAGCCCAAACTACCTCCAAAGGCAGATCCCCCTCGAACTGCCTTTCTGCAGCCGTTATACCATTTCTAATTAGCAACGCCACCCCCCCCTCCTTTTTTACCACCCTCCCTAATCTTACTGAAACATCTGTAACCAGAAACCTCCAACAACCCTCTTCTATCCACGTTTCCGTGATGGCCACAACATCGTAGTCCCAGGTACCGATCCATGCCTTAAGTTCACCCACCTTATTTCTGATACTCCTTGCGTTGAAGTATACGCACTTGAACCCATCTCTGTGTCCGCAAGTATTCCCTGTCTGTGCCACCTTCTTCACAGCCTCCCTACATTCTTGGACATCCTGACAAACAGCTAGCCTACTTGCTGGACTATCCCCCTGCCAAATTAGTTCAAACCCCCCCGAAGAGTGCTAGCAAACCTACCCCCCAGGATATTGGTGCCCTTCTCGTTCAGGTGCAACCCGTCCTGCTTGTACAGGTCCCACCTTCCACAGAATGCAGTCCAATTGTCCAAATACCTGAAGCACTCCCTCCTACACCATCCTTGCAGCCACGTGTTCAACTGCACACTCTCCCTATTCCTTGCCTCACTATCACATGGCACCGGCAACAACCCAGAAATGACGACTCTCTGTCCTAGCTTTTAGCTTGCAGCCTAACTCCCTGAGCTCTTGAATGACCTCCCCACCCCACTCCAGCATCTTTCCCACCACTGAGGTCAGACTAACTGGTCTATAATTTCCTGCTTTCTCTCTCCCACCTTTCTTAAAAAGTGGTACAACATTAGCCACCCTAGTTGATCCATCACTTCTGTTGTCTCTTCCAAGTAGCACATTGATTTTAAAATTCTTGTCCTTTTTTACTCCTTCCTTGGCCTCATCCCCTCCTTATCTTTAAGCTGCTCTGGGCCCACGAGCCTCCTGTCTGAGCTTTCCTAATTCTTGCCTCTTGGGCAACCTCAATTTTAATTGATCCATCATTGTTGACTGGACCGAAAGCTTCTTCAGCCCTCAGCCCTGGAATTCTTTGTCTAAATTTCTTTAACTTTAACACTCTTGCTTCCTCTAAGATGTTCCTTGAAAGCTTAACTTGTTATTGTCTGCCCTAATCACTTTAATTGGCACAACATCAAATTTTGCTTTGTGATGTAATGTTACATTAAAGGAGCTGTACGAACATTTTATGAATCAGCAAGTTTTAGTAGTGCCAATGTTAAAACATGTCAATTGAGCTTACAACAACAAAATTTTCTACCAGCTAATATTTTGCTTATGCCTTAACTATCTATTTGCACTGACGTCTGAGAGGTAAGTTCAAGGATTAGTCAGTTTCATTCAGTCAGGTGCAGGGGAAGAGCTGCATGGAGCTAGCGAGCTGTAGTTAGCTGGCGCAGGGAGGTCTTCTTCATAGCTGCTATGCTGAATGTTTTAATTGGTCCAAAATTGTAGCAATACTTTCCTAAAGGAATTGCATGTTATTGAATCTCAGTGAGTTTTGAGAAGATTTGTAGCTCAGATTGAGGTTCTGGATGTAGGTTTGCTCGCTGAGGTGGAAGGTTCGTTTTCAGACATTTTGTCATCGTACTAGGTAATATCATCAGTGAGCCTCTGGGTGGCATGGTCTGCTTTCTATTCATGTGTTTAGGTTTCTTTGAGTTGGTGATGTCATTTCCTGTTCTTCTTCCTCTGGGTGGTAAATGAGATTCAAGTCAATGTTTTTGTTGATGGAGTTCCAGTTGGAATGCCATGCTTCTAGGAATTCTCGTGCGTGTCTCGGTTTGGCTTGTCCTAGTTGTCCCAGTCAAAGTGGTGTCCTTCTTCATCTGTGTGTAAGGATTCTAGTGAGAGTGGGTTCAATGAACACAGTCTGCCAATTTCTCAGCAACAGACCCCAACAAGCAGACAAAACACGTCCAGAAACCCCAACCCATTCTCCCCTACATCAAATACATCTCGGAAATGACTGCCAGACTACTCAGACTTGGTATCATGGTAGCCTACCAACCCACCAATGCACTAAAACAGCAGCTAATAAACTTGAAAGACCCTATACAGACAACAAGCAAAACCAATGTAATTTACCAAATACCTTGCATGAACTGTAACAAACATTGCATTGGACAAATAGACA